>NW_027069520.1:1270835-1367429 GCF_002906115.3 Quercus suber
TCCCTTCATGCTCTTTGGGATTGTGATTTTTAGGTCAGTTTAGGATATTGATTTCTCATGGGTTGATTGAACTAACGCTTCGAGGAGCTTTTTTGATTGTTTGGTCGAGTTGATTTGGGATAGGCCGTATCTGCTGGAGCTATTTGCAGTTACCTCCTTGTTTCTCTGGTCTTGAAGAAAAAATATTCGATTGGAAGAGAATGTTCTTCCTTTGGATTGAGTTGTGACTAAAGCAAAGATATTCTTATCTCTGTATTGAAAATTTGAACGTATTCCAATGAAAAAAGCACAGCCAACAATGGTAAAATGGAAGCTTCCAAATCAGCATGGGTTCAAGACAAATTTTGATGGGGCCATGTTCCATGATTTGGGTGAAGTTGGTTTGGGAGTTGTGATAAGAAACCATGAAGGGGAAGTTATGGCAGCTTTGTCTAAAAAAAAAAAAAAAAAAAGATTCCCCAACCGTCCTTAATTGTTATTCTTGAAATGTTAGTAGCTTAGTGAGCAACCCTTTTGTCCATGAAGTAGGTGTTAGGGATTCCATTATGGAAGGAGACACGAAAATTGTCATTAATTCTGTTCGGAAAGGTGGTATATTTCATTCTGCTTTTACTCACTTAGTTAAGGGCATTGTGTCCTACGTATGTAAACTCTTTGCAAAATTTTTATTTTTATCATACCTATAGGCAAGGTAAGAGAGCTAGACTTTATTCCTCTCCTTCAGTCTAGATGAAGTCTGCTCCTTCAAACATTAGTAGTCTTGTTATGGCTGACATGCCAATTTTCTAATTAATAAAGTTTTGAACTGATTCTCAGTATATATATATATATATATATATATGGGTTGGTCTAATCAAATTAATTTAAAATGCATTTCGGTCTGGAATTCAAACCTAGGCTTTATTGCTCTTCTCACTACTACGATCTACCATTTACTTCTTCTACCAACAAGTTAAATTGATGACCAAAGAGAAATTTTATACCAAAAAAAAAAGAAAAAAAAAGAATGATGAAATTCGGGACGAAATGCTACATTTATTGCTACACGAGTAGCGAGACAAGTTTCTATAAAAAAAGAAAACTAAAGAAAGAGAAAGGGTAAGAGAGAAGGATGATAAACTTTTTTTTTTTTTTGATGCAGAGAAGGATGATAAACTGATAAAGCATTAAAAACAAGAGTTCACGTGTGGACTTAGGATATTAATTTAACTTGAATAAATTCACATGAGGTGTCAAACCTGGGATTTAAATTGGCAAGAGGTGTCAAACTTAGGATCTCATAGATATTACAAGGCCTTAGAGCATTAGAGCATTAGAGCATCTCTAATGGTGTAACTAAATGCATAAAAATCTCTATAATAGAGAATGACACCATAAAAAGAGTCTCCAATGGATTCTCTATACCTAGAATTTTTTTTCTCATGAATAGTAGCTCGTCAAGTCTAATGGACTACAGTTTATTCTTCAAATGTTTTTTTTTTCTATTATAATAATCAGGTGTTGAATAAAAAAATGTTGAAAGATGTGTAGTTGTTAAAAAAAATAAATAATGAATGAAGAAATAATATTTAAATGAGATAGAGAATGAAATAGAGAATTTGTTAGAAAATGTATTTGAAAAAGTTGGTAGATAAAAGGTAAAAGTCACTGTTCATTATCCAAACAGTACAAAAATTTGATGAATTTGTTGGAGATGCTCGTAGTACTGGTGGCGCTAAAGATATATTGCTACATTGGTGGAGCCAAAGCCAAATAATTTGGCTCCACAACTACAGTGCACAGCTACTTTTGGCTGTGCACTGTAACTCAAAGGTTAAAAAAAAAAATTTATTGTAGTGGTCACACTAGTTTAAATATTTTATTCATTTCCTTTGTCTTCCCCCCCCCCCCCCCCCGTTCACTACTTAGTCCATGACTTAAATGACTTGGAAACCCATTAAAGACTAGTATAGAAGATAATGGTTTATTGCAATTTTTTATATATAAATTTTATTATTAAGATAATTGTGAAAGAACCCCAAGGGGTTGGCTTAGTGATTTCTAAGAGTACCCACATTGGTAGAGCCATATTTTTAGCTTTTTGGCTCTACCAAAAGCCACATTATCTACTTTACCTTCTCACTTTACAAAATACCAAATATCTGTGGTTTTATTTTACCTTTCAACACAATTAAATAATATAAACAACATAATAAAATAATAAAAAACAAACACCACAGCCACCTCCACCAATAGCCACAACCACCTCCACTGATGGCCATAACCACCACTCTACTCTAGCAACCACAACACAACATAGATAAAAAAATAAAAAATAAAAAACCACAACCCCATCACCACCAACCACCAAAACCACCAACCATGACAACCACAACCACAACCCACTGTCACTGCCGCAACCACAAACACAACCATAAACCGTGAAACCCATAGCCAAAATCCACAAAACCCATTGCCAATGCCAAATCATCCATCACCACCACAACCAAATCTACAAACCCACTACCAAAATCATCCACCACCACTACCATAGCCAAAATCAACTACCACCACCACAGCCACCAAACCCATATGAAAAATACTCCCAAAAAAAAAAAAAAAAAAAAAACCCATCACAGCAAAGAGAGAAGAGAGATGGGCGGCAGCGACGGCTTGCGGCTTGGGTCGGAGCAAGCGAGGTGGGTTTGGGCGGCTGGGCTAGGCAAGATTGGTGAATAGAGGAAGAGATTGGCAATGGAGGAACAAAACAGCAAATGGAGGAAGACGAGTGATCGGCAATGTGGGTCTATGGTGGCAAGGATAGGCGATGTGGGTTTATGGTGGCTGGGCTAGGCAAGATCAGCGATCGATGATCGGTGATGGGCGAGCTGGGTCGATGAGGGAAGAGTGGAGAGAGAGAGAGAGAGAGAGAGAGAGAGAGAGAGAGAGAGAGAGCAGATGAACTGAAAAATCTGAAGAAGAAAGAAAAATAAAGAAGAAGATGAGGAAAAAAAGAGAACCCCTTGGAATGGGTCTGAAGAAGAAAGAAAGAAAGAAAGAAAGAAAAGGAAAGAAGAAGAATAAGAAGAAAGAAAGAAGAAGGAGAAAATGCCATTGGTGATGAGTGGGTTTGACTTGACAACACACAAGTCATGGGCCCCACAATCTCATCTTATTACAAACATGGCACTGAGTATCAATTTTTGAGTTTTGAAAACAGCTTAAACCTGTTTTCATTTTTTTGTTACTCTCATCCATTTTTTTGAGTCACTGAGTCATGAAAACAGTCACTCAAAACTCATCCAAACAGATGCTCATTCGTGGGTCCCACTCAGTTTGGATGATGGATCATGAAAACTAAGTGATATCACTCAGTTTTCATCCCATCCAAACAAACTCTAAACTTCTAAGATCTAATCTAAAGAATATACGCTTTGAATTAGAAAACCACTGTCTATACTATATATACTCTATATATGAATGGTGTTATGTTTCTAGAAGGTAGCCAACCAATCAAGGTAACTCATGTTTTTTTTTTTTTTTAATAAATAATTTTTGTGTTTTTTCATTTAGTCACAAAATAAAGGCGAAAAGCATATTTTAGTCCTTACATTTTCAAGCGATTCTCATTTTAGTTCCTACATTTTATTTTTACCGCTTTTAGTCCCTATCCTGAAAAACGCTTCCCGTTTTGGTCCCTACTGTTACTCATTTAACAGAAATATCCTACGTAGCAAACGGTCCAACAGTAAATGCTGACGTGTCTATTAAAATAATATTAAAAAAGCCACATCAGATTAAAATAATATTTAAAAATGCCACGTCAGCAATTTAATTTTTGAAAAAAGCCACATCAGATAAAAATAATATAAAAATTTCTAACCTAATTTTTTTTTTAAAAGAAAGAAATTAGTTAAATTAATTTTTTTTCCTTTTTTTTGGAAGAACATGAAGAACGTGTTCTTCATTTTTCTTCCCCACAAACCCAGAAACCCAGAAAACAAACTAGAAACCTAGAAACCCAGAAACAAAATCACCAAACACCCACTGCCGAGAAACCCACAAACCTAGAAATCAAACCACCCATTGCCGAGCAATTCATACCAAACCCAATACCTAACTCACTAAACACCCAACAAAAAATCACCAAACACCCAAACAAAACCAAAGGCACGACCACCACCACCTCGAATAGAACCAGCCACCACTAAAACCAGCTACCAACGAAACCCAACTACCGAAACGCCAGCCAAACTGATCCAACAAGCACCAACGAAACCCAACTAACGAAACTAGCCACCAAACAGACCCACAAGCACCAAATCTCACCACCAAACTGATCTAGCAAGCACTGAAACCCACCACCAAATGGATCCACAAACACTGAAAAAAACCCACCACCAAAGCCGACCACTGATTCAACTCCACAATCGAAACCCACCACCAAAATGCCACCACTAAAACCAGCAACCACCAATTCAATCCAACCAAAACTTAGTTAGATGAGAAGAAATAGATGAGCGAAACATGCTGTGAATAGAGAAAGAGGAATGGGAAACGTAGAAGAGAGATATAGAGGGAGAGATGGAGAACTGTGAATAGAGAAAGAGGAATGGCAAACATGCTTTTTATTTTGTAAATCTGAGTGATTTTATGGTTTTGGTTGCTAAGAAAATGCAAGAAAATAAAAGTAAATTTTTAATTTTTAATTTTCTGGGCAAGCTTAGTTGGGGAAGAAAAATGAAGAACATGTTCTTCATGTTCTTCCAAAAAAAAGGAAAAAAAATTAATTTAACTAATTTCTTTTCTTTTAAAAAAAATTAGGTTAGAAATTTTTATATTATTTTTATTTGATGTGGCTTTTTTCAAAAATTAAATTGCTGACGTGGCATTTTTAAATATTATTTTTATCTGAAATGGCTTTTTTTTTAATATTATTTTAATAGACACGTCAGCATTTACTGTTGGACCGTTTGCCACGTAGGATATTTCTGTTAAATAAGTAACAGCAGGGACTAAAACGGAAAGCGTTTTTCAGGATAGAGACTAAAAGCGGTAAAAATAAAATGTGAGGACTAAAATGGGAATCGCCTGAAAATGTAGGAACTAAAATGTGCTTTTCGCCCAAAATAAATTGTTTTTTTACCAACCATTGGCACTGGCACCCTACCTATGTGTTTTGCAATATTCATGATCTCTTCTCTTGGCTATGTATTTCAATATATTTTCTTTTCATATACAAATTTTGGTCTCTTTCCTGTACTTATTTTCACTTATAAAAAATTTCATGGAGCACACCATAAACAACAGCATCAGAAATGCCACATTTTGAAGACAATGTTGAAGTGATAGAATATGAGCAAGTTGTTGAGCAAGGTAGGAATGAGAAATGCAAAGACAAGGGTCTTTTTGTAAATAAAATCTTCTTAATTTTATCATGATTATTATGATGATAAGATGATATATTTTCTCGTAGCCCAAGATCTAAATGATGATTGTCTAAGTTAAAGTCACACAAATTCACAATGATGATTATCTAACTTAAAGTCAACATAAATTCGTTCTGAAGATAAAGATGAGTCTTGGACAGGACTTGAATCTTGGATATATGATTTTCTTACGAAATATTTAACTATAATACTAGCAAAAGAATAAACAATAAACTATAAATTTATTTAAATATTATTTCTTAATACAATAAATGTATTAATTATTATTATTATTTAGTTGTTTCATTATTTTTTTATTGACCATTAGTGTTAGCACGCAGCCTACTGCTTAGTTTGCTTTGCATAATGTAAAGACTAAAATTACAATCTCATCCACTCGCTCACCCTACTGCCAAACATCGTTTAATTATTTTTTGTCTTTAATAATGTCTTGTTCATCTAGTCTAATCCACTGCCTCAATTTACCTAATCCATGCCCCACGTCTCATCCACCCTTGCCTAAGGCTAAGTCACAAGTCAGAGGATAGTGGGTGGGTGAAGTTAAAGAAATATAAAAACAACTTTTTTGACTATTTTTTTTTTACAGTTTTTTTTGTCTTTTTTTTTTTTTTGGTTGCAGTTTTATGTTATTTTTTTTTGCTTTATAAGCTTTGGGCCAACTTCATTGAAAAACATTAAATAAAAATAGATTATTTTTATGTCTTTTTTTTTTAACTTTTTTATTTAGTAAGATTTACATTAGGAAAATGTTAACAAACGTACCAAAAAAACATTAACAATACACAAAACGACAAACCACAAAGTCCAATAAAGGCAAAGCTGTTCAATATTTAGTTACTGTTGTTTGCTATTCAGTATTTACTATTTAGTTTCTGATGAGTCAGAATTTTCAGTTCAAAAAAAAAAAAAAAAAAAAAGAAACAGTTACATGCTGCAGTGTTTTGTCGTAGTTAAGTACTTGTTCCTGGTTGGCCCGCTCTCAACCAAACCCAAAGAAAGAAGTGAAAGATTTGGGGTTGGTGTTTACTTTTAAGTTTAAATAGTCCCACTACAACATTTTTTTTTCCTTCTTCTTTTTTTTTTTTTTTTTTCTTTCTTTCTTCTTCAGACTCACTCCACCATTTTCATACATGCATAAATTTATACCCAGAAACAAAAACTCACACCTCATTTTCGTGATTTTGGTTTTTGATCTAAGGATTCTTGGGTTTGGGTTTGGGTTTTTTGTGTTTGTGGGTTATTGTGGGGTTTTTTGGTGGAGGTTGTGGTTGTGTTGAAGGCTGTTGAAGAATAGAAGTTTTGAACTCTACTGAAGATGGGTCTGCGATCTAGATGAGGAGATGGGTCTCTCTGTTTTCTATAGATAGGTATTATGAAATTGAAAAAAGAAAGTGAAATTGAAAGAGGTGCCTTAAATGGGTATTGTGAAATTGAAAAAGGAAAGAAGATTAAAACGAAGAAGAGAACCTTGGATGATTTGTGTGTGCGATGATGTGGGAGGTGAGGGAAGAACCTTGTATGAATGGGTCTTGTTAGATGCGTTAAATGAGTTTTTTGATGGGATAAAATGAAGTATGAACCACTATGTAGTATAGAAAAAGGGCATGCAGGTAGCTGTTAGTGAACTACTGTGTAGGGTCAGTGGGTGGGGTCCACAGTTTTGGCAAAAAGTTGGGTTAAAAAGGTGAGATATGTGATTGGGTATTGAAACCAAATGAGTTTTATTTTGAGTGAGTGAAAAAATAGAGTTTGAGTGATGAGTAATGCGTGATGAAAACTGAGTGATGAGTGATGAGTGATCATTTTTTTTTAACCAAACAAGCCCTTAATGGCTAGAATGGATGGTGAGTTCTTCAGACATGCGTCAGAGCCCATTAAGGCATTAATAGCATCAGTGTACACAGAAATATCATGGAAGAGTCAATTTAAGCAATTTTCTTCTTCTTTTTGGATATAGTACATACATTGGACAAATTTGTAGATCGGAATGGGAAAACAAAGATGCCCTGCATAGGTTCTTAAGGGAAGAGGAGTGTTTTAGGGTTTTTATGTTTTAGTAGTAGCTAGCATATAATAACGTAGCGTGTCTATTTCTATTTAAAAAAAAAATAGTTGTGTTTTTCTTTTAATTATTATATAACTTCAAATTTCATTAACTAAAATCATTTACACATCAAAAAAAAAAAGGTAAGATATGTAAAAATTAAAGGGGACATATATAAAATGATGAAAAAGTATAAATCATGTTTTGGATTAGGTCTCACTTTTTTGATTTTGTCAATTCAAATTCCAAATTTATGAAATTGTTTCAAAATAAGGTTTGTGTCCATCTCCATTATTCATTTCTATAATTCTAGGTGATAACAAAGCGTATTGCTATTGACGAAACTCAGCGTTTTACCTTGGGTTTGTTCATAAATCAATTTAATTAGTATCTATTGAAAAAAGAAGTTAGAGAGAAAAGCCTTTGTTTAGATAAAGAACATGATTATAAGAAAATAGCAAAATTATTACTTAGGTGAAACCTAAAACAATTTCAACAGTTTACTCATTTTCACTACTTATCAAGGTTTTCAATTGAGGATTTGAAATTTATTAGTACAACGTTTTGGGTGCAGGTACATGACATCCTAGTGAGATTCATGAATCCAAAGGTGGTAGAAGGGATTTGTAGTACTATTGGCACGGTTATTTGGAAGTCTGAGACGGAGATGAATGGTGGGAGTTTTATGAGGGTAAGAGTCAATGTGGATGTCACTCGTCCACTAAGTCGAGGAAGAATGGTGTCAGTTGGACAAGGCAAAGAAAAGTGGGTCTCTTTCAAGTATGAGCACCTACCTAATATTTGCTACTGGTGCGGTTGTCTTAACCTTGACGATAGGGATTGTGAGGTGTGGCTTGATAGTGAAGGTTCCCTAAAGGTTGAAGAACAGAAATTTGGTCCTTGGCTTTGTGCTCCACCTGTGAGTCGAGTACAAAAAAAATTCAGTGCCCAGATTTTTTCACAAAAAGAAAGGAAGCTCGACCACTCAAAGAGCTCCGTTTCAGCCGAGGCAAGCTCCGGCAAAGTCCACGGTGTCCTTTGCAACTCAAACAACACCAGGTGACGTGGATCAGAGCTACGTGGAGCAATCATTGGATCATTTAAGAGGATTGGTTACAACTGATGCACTTAATTCACCTATAGTTTTTAAGCAGAACAGTCAACAGGTTGGACCGTTGGAGAATCAATTAGAGAGAGAAAAAGGTGATGTAAAGAAGAATGAGGAGCATCCTATAGGGGCATGGACTGCCAGCCCACCAGAAATAACTCCGCATTTATTCTTTCCCAATAACGCGCCTAATCACGATCTGGAATCAAGAGAATCAGTGCAAAAGGATGCTTTCCTTTCTGAGCTTGCTGAAATTGATGAGGGGCTATCTAAATTAAAGGCCGGGAAAATCACAGTTAATGAGTCATTGATTGCAAAAAATCCAATCAATGTGCACGTGACTAGTGAGGAAGTAAAGGAGGCGGCTAGGGTTTCTCAAGTCCTAGAGGGTGTCAACCATGCAAACTCATGTGTTGCCACTACTAAAACACAAAATATTTCACCTCCACGGCAACAAGGGTCATGGAAAAGGTTGAACAAGGCAGATTTACCCAACAAGCCAGTCGAAAATTCAAGCACTGTTGAGTCTGTGCTATCAACCAAAAGAGTTTATGAGGAACTCTCCAATCCCAATGGTTTACCAAGTAAAAAACATGCGGTTTCTTTTGAGATTAATTCTTCAAAGTTGGCAGAGGCTGATGCTCAGCCCCGCCCTACACAATAAGTCTCTTAGTCTAGAATTGTCATGGTCTTGGGAACCCACGTATAGTGAGAGAGCTTGGAGATTACATCCGGGCAAAAGATCCTGCTGTTGTGTTTTTAGCCAAGACATGGACAGACGATGCAAGACTAGATGAAGTGTTACACAATTTTGGTTTTAGAAATAAATGGTCAGTACCCAGTGGCCATAGAGGCGGTGGTTTGATTTTGTTGTGGAAGGAAGATATTCGAGTCTCAATGGAAGATTCATCAAAGTATTGTATTGATGCTCTTGTTAAGAAAAACACACCTCAAGAATGGCGTTTCACTAGTTTTTACGGTGACCTAGTGACACATTGAAGGCATAAGGCATGGGTAAAGCTTCGAACCCTAAATGATAAGCCGCACATTCCTTAGTTGTGTGTTGGGGACTTCAACGAAATTACAAGACAGGAAGAAAAGAGAGGAGGTGTACGCCGTGAAGATAGTCAAATGCAAGCTTTCCGGGATGTTATAGATGAGTGTGGTTTTATGAATTTGGGTTTTATTGGCCCAAATTTCACTTGGACAAAACATTATAACGATGGACATTTGATTTGGGAGAGACTAGACCGTGGATTAGCAACCAATCCGTGGTTCTTGCGGTTTCTGGGAACTCAAGTTCACCATTTACCTTGTCTTTCCTTTGATCATTGCCCATTGTTTATAAACCCTTCAGGAATAGAAATTCCATCCTATAAAAAACCCTTCAGGTTTGAGGAGATGTGGCTATCTGATAGTAGGTGTGGGGAGGTGGTTGAAGCAGCATGGAGGTCATGTGTATCACTAGATCCATATAAGAAAATCCTTGGAAAAATAGAAAAATGCGGTAGAGATTCATCATGGTGGAATTACAATGTATTTGGAAATGTGAGGAGGGACCTAAAAAAGAAAAGGGCGATGCTAGTTGAAGAGAAAGTAGTGGCATTAAGAACTGGAAGTAATGTACGGATCAGAGAATTACAAAGAGAGATAAATGAGTTGCTGGACCGAGAAATAAGGATGTGGAATCAACGCTCTTGAATTCTTTGGCTAAAAAACAGAGATGGAAATACAAAATTTTTCCACAGCCGAGCCTCCCACCGGTATAGGAAAAATTTGATTTTGGGACTAAATGATAGCCATGGAGTTTGGAGGGAAGGGCCGAATGAAGTAGCAGATATCCTCATTCATTACTATAGTGAATTGTTCACTACCTCAAGTCCGCCCACTCACCATGAAGCTCTAAACCACATTTCTCAAGTGATTACTGATGATATGAACTGTGAATTGACAAGTAGATTTAAGGAATGGGAAGTACTCCAAGCTTTGAAACATATGGCACCAATGAAGGCACCCAGACCAGATGGAATGCCCCCCTTGTTTTTTTAGCATTTTTGGCCTATGATTGAAGGTGATGTTACTCACTTGGTGCTATCCTGGTTAAATTCAGGTACTATTCCACACCCACTGAATCATACCTTTATTACTCTAATCCCAAAAAAGAAAAACCCAAGCTTAGTGTCAGATTATTGCCCTATAAGTTTATGCAATGTGCTTTACAAAATTTTTGCTAAAGTCCAAGCCAATAAACTAAAAAAATTCCTCAATTCAGTTATAAATGAAAACCAATCAGCTTTTGCAAAAGGCCGCCTCATATCAGATAATATCCTTATTGACTTCGAAACTTTACATTGCATGAAAAATTATAATTCAAGTGCATCGGGTTTTATGGCTTTGAAGCTTGACATAAGTAAAGCCTATGATAGGGTTGAATGGGTGTTTTTAGAAAATGTGATAAGGAAAATGGGTTTTTCTGAAAGGTGGATTGGGCTTATTATGGTGTGTGTGCGATTAGTCACCTACTCTATACTAGTAAACAGAGAACCAAATGGTATGATTCACCCCTTAAGAGGGCTTAGACAAGGAGATCCTCTCTCTCCTTTTCTCTTCCTCCTATGCACTGAGGGCCTTCATGGCCTTATAAATAAGGTAGCAAATAGTGGTGACATCCACAGATTCAGTTTGTACAAAAGAGGACCCAAACTAACACACTTATTTTTTGCAAATGATAGCCTTCTCTTTTGTAGGGCCAACTCTGAAGAATGCAGTAAAATATTGGAGCTGCTATCTTTGTATGAAGAAGTCTCTGGCCAAAAATTAAATAGGGAGAAGATAGCCTTATTCTTTAGCAAAGCAGTTACTGAAGCAAACCACCAAATCATCAAAGGCATTTTGGGGGTCCGTGAAATCCATCACTATGAAAAATACTTGGAGTTGCCATCTTTGACTGGAAGGAAAAAAAAAAAAAAAAAAAGCAAGCTTCAATTATATTAAGGAGATAGTGTTTTTGGGGGTCCGTGAAATCCATCACTATGAAAAATACTTGGAGTTGCCATCTTTGACTGGAAGGAAAAAAAAAAAAAAAAAAAGCAAGCTTCAATTATATTAAGGAGATAGTGTGGAGGAAGCTGCAAGGATAGGAAGGAAAACTCCTTTCCCAAGCCAGAAGGGAGGTGCTAATTAAGGCGGTCATCCAAGCCATACCTACGTATGCAATGGGTTGCTTCAAATTACCTTTGGGGTTGTGCAATGAAATTGAGGTGATGGTTAGAAAATTTTAGTGGGGACAACGAGGGATGAAGCGAAAGGTTCATTGGCTATAATGGGATGAGATGACAAAAGCCAAAAGGGAAGGGGGTATGGGCTTTTGTGATTTAGCTTTACACAATGACTCCCTCTTGGCTAAACAAGCTTGGAGGTTGTTGGAGGATAAAAATTCCCTATTCTACAAGGTTTTCAAACCTCTTTTCTTTCCTAATTGTACAATTATGGAGGCGGCGGAGTCTAGTCAAGGTTCTTATGCTTGGAAAAGCATACTCCAAGGAAGAGATGCGATTAAATGGGTGCATGTTGGAGAATAGGTGATGGGCAGAATGTTAAGGTGTGGCATCATGCTTGGTTACCATCTAAACCACCGGCCAAAATTTTATCACCCGTTCTGGAAGGTTGGGATGAAGCTACGATTGACAAACTCATCAAGGAAGACTCAAGGACTTGGGATGATGATGTTATTGATGGCCTTTTTGCTCTGGAGGAAGTTGGCATCATTAAATCAATCTTGCTCTCAAGGTTTCCTACTGAAGATAGACTGTTTTGGCCATGGACTCAAACAGGGAAGTATAACTGCAAATCTTGTTACAGATTTTTGAAGTGTGAGGCTGAAGTTTTAGGGGCGATGGAAGCACAAGTGGAGGATAGAAATTTCTGGCGCAGCATTTGGGATTTGCGAGTTCCTAATAAGATTAAAAACTTTGTGTGGAGAGCATGCCGTGAAGCAATTCCCACGAAAGCAAATTTGAAGCGACGCCACATTACGGAGAACGGCAGGTGCGAATATTGTTTGATGGAGGAGGAAACAACATTACATGCACTGTGTTCTTGCAGCAAGATCAGGTCGGCCTGGACGTCTTCAAAGTGGATTGGTTGCTAGAACATAAGCCCCTTAGACTTTAAGGAGCTCTTATCGTGGATACTCAAAAACCATGGTAATCCGGAGTTCTTTGTGATGGTGACGTGGGGCTTGTAGCACCAACGGAATCAGGTCCGGCTCAACAAGCCTTGCTACCCATCGGACCTGATTGAAGCCCAGGCGAAGGAAAAATTAGAGGAGTTCAACGCTACAATCCTAGCCAAACCAACAACCATTCCACAACAGAGAACGAAGTGGAAACCACCTGATGCGAGAAGTTTCAAAATAAATTTCGACGGTGCAATTTTCAGGCAGGAAAATAAGAGTGGGATTGGGGTGGATATTCATGATCACACGGGAGCTATTATTGCCTCTCTTGCTCAAACCATTGCACCTGCTCTTCAGCCCATCGAGATTGAAGCAATAGCAGCTCGGGCTCTAGAGTTTGGAGAGGAAATAGGCATTACATAGGCTGTACTTGAAGGTGATTCAGAACTGATAATAAATTCACTTAAAGGAGGTGGTCACTCTATAGCTTCAGTGGAGCCTTTGCTTCATGATGCCATGGTTTTTTCCAATTGTTATGCAAAATTGCTATACTCTCATTGTAGAAGAGATGGCAATAGATTAGCACATAGTCTAGCAAGATATTCCATTAATGTCGCAAGCTATGTAGTTTGGATAGAGGGAGTCCCTGATCCATTATTTACAATTGTTCAACAAGATGTAGCCAATTTGGCAAACTAATTTCAATAAAGTGTCAAGCTGGTTTCTCAAAAAAAAAAAAAAATGAAACGATTTCATAAGTGTTGTACTTTTATTGATAAATAAAAATATGAAACAATGTAAAAACTTTGGGCTTATTAATATAATTTCTCTAAATTAAAAATAACCCCCTCATTCAAAATTAGATCCATGTATAGTTATTACGCGTCAGTTGATATTCGTCTAAATGACACAATATAGTGATACAACTAAAAATGATTGAAACTAGGAAATTAAGATCTTAGTCAATTGAAAATGTATTTTAAAAAATAGGCAAATTACAATTTACACACCTATGGTTTGGTTGAAATTTAAGTTGCTTACCTATGGTTTGAAATTTGACACTTTACCCACCTGAGGTTAACTCAGTTAGATTTCTATAACCCACCTCTATTAAAAATAGAACTAAATATGTAATTTTGCTTAACTTTTATGTCTCTCTCCTCTAAAAAAAAAAAAAAAGATTAAATAAGATCAATATCCATCGGAACATTTGCATCATGGAATTTCAAACCACAAGTAGTTACTTATCTATGGTTTAAGTTGCCTATAGGCAACTGAAATTTTGGTTAAACCTCAGGTAGGTAAAGTGTCAAATTTTAAATCACAGGTAGACAACTTAAATTTTAGCCAAACCACAAATAATTAAGTTGTAATTTGCCCCAAAAAAATAGAAAACAACAAATGAATATGTTTATCCCATAAAAAGTTCAATTAAATGACATCATTTCCCAATTTTTATTTATTTGAATACCCTATTAAATTAACAACTGTAAACAAGTTTACGATAATGTCACATAAAATAGTAGGAAAGCAAATGTGCTAATATAAATTATTATATAGGGCAAGCTAAAAATAATACAAAAAAAAGTTAAAAAGTTAAAAATATACAGATACAATAATACAATATAAATACTAGCAATGTACTTACATATTACAATAACATTTACTAACTAATGTTAAATTAGTCTCTGCAAATATAGCTATGCTATTCTTGCAAACCTCAAGAACATTGCTAAAAACTCATCCTCAGACATAGAAAGAACCTTAGTTATAATTGGGCGACCTCTGCACATGGCCTCCAATGCCACGGCTTTGGGCATGGTGATCCCATTACCTTCAACCATGTCAACTTCTTCCTCATTAATCTTTTCCCACTCAAAGCACTGAATTAATGACCCCAATGTCAAGCCTATTGTACGTTGGGCAAGACTAGCCCCAGGACAAGCCCTCCTTCCCAGTCCAAATGGCATTAACTTGTTCACGTCACTCTCTCCATTTTCAAACCTCTCAGGCTTAAAACTAGTTGCATCATGCCATATATTGGGGTCTCTATGTATGGCCCATGCATTAACCAATAACATTGTCTCACGTGGAACATTATATCCTCCAATTGTACAATCTTCAGAGGACATGTGGGGTAAAAGCAATGGGGCTGCAGGATACAATCTAAGAGTCTCCAAGATTATATTTTGTAGATAGTGCAATTTAGAGACATCCGGTTCATTGAGTAATTTTTCTTGTCCAATTTGATTATCCAACTCAACTCTAGCATTCTTCAACACCTGAGAATGATTGAGCAAATTGGACATTGCCCACTCTATTGTCACCGCTGATGTGCCAGTCCCCGCAATTAACAAGACCTGCTTATTATACATTCAATAAGTTCTCAAATCACAACAAGAATATAAAAGTAAAAAAATGGATTGATAGCTAATATTTATTTTTGTGAATTGATTACTGGCATTTTGACAAAGGATCCTAATAAAATACCACTGAGTTGAATTGACTGGTAGTTTTATGATAGCCTTAGAGATAGGGATAAGACATGTATTGGTCTAGTGTTTCGTCTGGTGAGTATGGAAGAGCACTAGACAAAAGACTTACCCCAACCTTAGCTTACCTCAAGATGGTAAAAATAAAATTTATATTTGGGAAAAAGAAAAAGAAAAAGAAAAATAATTAATATGATATGATTAAAGATTAATGAGTACCACAAAATTTGAAATTTTAACCGACCTATAACTCTCTATACTGTATATGTGAAATCAGAGTCTCAAGTCTCAACCTTGCAAGAGAATCTTGTTCTTAAAAAAATATAGAGATAGTGAGAAGAATATAATTACATAAACAACTTCTTGCTTAGAAATCATCAAGACTACGAGGTTGACTTGCGGTTGACTTCAAATTCGTGTTATACATGTTTTATCCTAACTTGTCAAATAAACAACTGGGTCAGATTTGTTTATTTGATTACAAAATTTCCCTTATAGTTGATCAATCCAATATATTTTCATCGTCTTTAAACTACACATACCAGTATAAGCCCTTTGATAATTTGATCCGTGTAGTATTCGGGCTGTGATTTTTGCAAAGAAAGCAGATGATCAATCATAGTGTTCCCCTTCTCTTCCTTACTCATCTTCTCATCAATAAGACCTTGCAAGAAATCATCAGTCTTGTTGGCCAATTTCATCAATCTTTTCTCCAAACGCCCATGATCAATCCATTGCAACAAGGGCACAAACTCTTGTGGATTTGAGACTCCTCCTGCCCCTGCTATCTCTTTCATTATCCCCCTGAATTGCCTTGCTTCTTCCTCGCCTTTCACGTCCTCCCCGTAGTATCTCTTCCCTGCCACCATCCTCATTATGATGTTATATGTCAGCTCCAAGAACATAGATTTCAACTCTACCTTAGCAAAACCTTGGCACGAGTTGCGTGATAGTTTGCGTAGCAAGTGCTTCACTTCATCTCTTCGGATGCCTAGAAACATGTTGAGACGATTTGTTGAGAAGATTTCTAAGGCACTGATGCGGCGAAGGTTGCGCCAATGGTCTCCATAAGAAGCTGTTGACACGGCGGTGTGGTTGTAGCCTAAGTGCTTGCCTACTAATAAGCGAGGACGGTTGGCTAAAATAATATCGTTTTTTGTGAAGCATTCTTCAACCGCAGATGGGGATGATACAATGACCACAAGTTGAGACCCAAATTGTAGAGAGAAGATGTTACCATATTTTTGTGAAAAGTGGTGGAAAGTACGATGGAGGGGTTTCTTAATGAGATGGAGATGGCCTAGAATTGGTAGAGAAGGTGGGCTTGGTGGGAGGTGTTTGTGTTTTGTTCTTGTTTGAAGCAAGAACTTGAAAGCTACTGCAAGGAGGAGAAGAAGAGAGAGGGAAGAGTATAGCAACAACATGTCTTCCATGTTTGATTTGTTCCTTTTTGATATGATGCTTTGTGACAATCTGTTGGAAGATTATATGGATTAATGTATTCTATAAACGCACACCTTCTTCGGCCTAGTTCTCATTTTCTTTTGGACTGGTTCTATAAACCACACCTTCTTGGGAGTAGAATATGTTGGCCTCTTGTGGCAACCATACAGACAAACTTTTGTCCGACACATTTTACGTGTCGGCAGATAAAATTGTGAAAAGTCAAGACACAAGAAAGACTTTTTAAACTACTTAAAAAGTAAACACCAACCCCAAATCTTTCACTTCTTTCTTTGGGTTTGGTTGTGAGCGGGCCAACAAGTACTAAACTATGACAAAACACTACAGCATGTAAACTGTTGTTTTTTTTTTTTTTTTTTTTTTTTTTTTTTTTTGGGAACTGAAAATTCTGATTCATCAGAAACTAAATAGTAAATACTGAAAAGCACAACAGTAACTAAATATTGAACAACTTTGCCTTTATTTGACTTTGTGGTTTGTCGTTTTGTGTGTTGTTAATGTTTTTTTCTGTGCTTGTTAACATTTTTCTAATGATCTTATTTAATAAAAAAATTTGATAAATAAAAGAAAAATATATAAAAATAGCCCCACAATTTATTTTAATGTTTTTTTTTCTCTCGTTATGAAGTTGGCTCCAAAGCTTACAAAGCTAGAAAGAATGACATAAAGTTGGAAAAAAAACAAAAAAATAAAAAAATCCAAAAAAAGAGTCAAAAAAGTTGTTTTTATATTTCTTTAACTTCACCCACCACTATCCTCTGACTTGGGACTTTAGACTTAGGCTCTCATCTTTTAACTTTTGTGTAAGCGTATGTAATTGTGTTCTTTGGCTCTTGTCTCTTGAGTGGGGGGGTCAGGGTGGATGGGGCCGTGGGGCATGGATTGGGTAAAATTGTGGTAGTAGACTAGACTAGTGCTCATTAATGAACAAGACATTATAAAAGACCAAAAAAAAAAAAAAAATTAAACGATGTTTGGCAGTAGGGGTGAGCCGAGTGGATGAGACTGGGAGAATGGGCAGAATGGCTCTGTGTGGAGGGAGTAAATAGTAAGTTAGGCAACATGTTTAAAAATTAAGAAAAATAGTATCTCGAGTTTTAGAAACTCGAGATCCATATTAAAAATCGAGTCTTAAAGACTCGCTTTGCGAGTGTTTTACTGGTGAAAATGCCACACAAATCTCGAGTTTTAAAAACTCGAGTTCTATGCAAAATAATTTTTAGTGCGATTACCCCTATAGTGGCGTTTTTAAATCCTATAGTGACGTTTTAAAGCCCTATAGCGGGGTTTTTCTGCAAAACAAAATTTATAAGTCCCCATGCTAAGTTCAAGGAACTCTATAGTGGCGTTTTTAAGCTCTATAGTGACGTTTTATAGCCCTATAGCAGTGTTTTCCTACAAATTTTTTTTCTAAGTGTCATACAGTGAGCCCTGTAGCTCTATAGTGACGTTTTTAAGTCCCTATAGCGGCGTTTTCGGAACTCGAGTCTTTAAAACTCGATTTTTACTTGAATTTTTTTCCACGTCACAGCATTCCGCTTACAAAGCGAGACTTAAAAACTCGATTTTTATCATGGAACTCAAGTTTTAGATACTCGAGACGTTACTTTTCAACATTGTTTTGAAACGTGACAACTATCTAAATTTTTTTATATTTATTGTTAAATGGAAATAAAATTCGATGAGACTGTATTTTTAGTCTTTACATTATGCAAAGTAGGGGGTGTGTAGTAGCAGACTAAGCAGCGGGGTGTGTGCTAGACTACTAGTGGTCAGTAAAAAAAAATAATGAAACAACTAAACAACAATAATTAATACATTTATTGTATTAAGAAAAAATATTTCAAATAAACTTATAGTTTATTGTTAGTTCTTTTGCTAGTATTATGGTCAAATATTTGATAAGGAAACCACATATTCAAGACTCAACTCCTGTCCAAGACTCATCTTCATCTTCTGAGCGAATTCATGGACTTTAACTTAGACTATCATCATTGTGAATTTGTGTTGACTTTAACTTAGACAATCATCATTCAAATCTTCTACGAGAAAATATATCATCTTATCATCCTAATAATCATGATGAAATTAAGAATATTTTATTTACAAAAAGGCCCTTGTCAACCTAGTCTTGATAAATACCCTCCAACAAATTTTTTTGGAAAGACTCGTTGATTTAGTTTCGAATGGTATGAAAATAGAAGATGGTTTGAATATAGTATAGACAAAGATGTAGTATCAATTTAGTTGCGTATTTTGTGGTTGTTGTTGTCAATATATGAATTTCTCTTTTTATTAAATTGTGTAATTTATGCTTCTTAATGACCACCTTCAAAAAAATTCCTAGAGCTGCCACTGGTTCCACTTTGCACAATTGGTAAAATCTCAAATAATTGAATAAAAGATTTGGATTTCAATCCCCACCTACACCAAAAATTGATTGGTGTCTTGGTCTGATAATAAAGAGTTGTCATCAAAAATGGATGTCATAGGTTGAAATTCTCTATAAAAAAAAAAAAAAAAAAAAAGAGTTGTATTACGACCCAACAAAAAAAGTGTTAGTCCTTTATAGGTTAGAAAAAAATTATTTAAATAATAAAATATTAGAATAGGATATACCAAATATAATGATTTATCATGTATCTATTTTTATAATTTTAAAATTATTTATTATGTTATTGGTTTGACCATTAGTTCAACCTTGGTTGGACCATAAAACCAATAACTAGTCCCTTTTCCGATTCTTTGACCATATCAGTTTTTAAAACCATGGTGGTAGATAATCCCAACTAAACACGTGTTCCAAAAGAGGATGGAAATAGAAGAGAATGGTTGCATCTTGATGAGTCCAGAAAAATCAATGAGGTCGTCCATTTTAATGGACGACCTTGCATTAAAGGAAAAGCTAAAACCATTCATGCACATTCAACATATTAAAAGCCAACCATTACTCGTCGGCCTTAAACTCTCATCAATACGATGTTATACATGGGTAATAATATCGCCTCCAATTATGTACAACAACTACCCAAATCAACTATAAAAGGGAGAATACGTCTCACTTGTTAAGGTATGTCCGTAAAAGACTAAAAAATACAATCTATATGCAAAATATATGGGCTGATACTGACTCAAGCATTAGAGACTTCCCTACCGAGGCTCTTCAATTAGCTTTTTTTATTCTTGCAAATCTTCAAAGCCCGTCAAAAGCTCAAGATTGGATGAGTGATTCATCTAATGATTTTTGGTTTCATCAATTTGGTGTCATCGGTGGGGAAAGTTTAGCCATCACCATCAAACACAACCATCACCAATACCACCATCACCATCAAACCCAAAACCCATCACCACCAAACCCAAAACCCATCACCACCATCACCACAAGCCTTCACAAAACCCAACTCAAATAAAAAAATTGTTGCAAAACATAACTAAAAAACCTCATCACCAAAATATAAAGAAAAAGAAAAACCCAAAATCTAAAATTATATATATATATATATATATAAACCCAAATTTGAATAGTGGACAACATGGAGCTCAACAACATGGCGTGGCAAGGTCGGCGATGGGACAGTTGGTGGCATGTTTGAGAGTGAGAAAGGAAGAGAGAGAGTGAGAGATAGAGGACTGAGAGAAAGGGAGAGTAGATGCTTGTGAGGAGAGAATAAAAAAGTTATTTTTTTTAGCATTTATGTCTGTACCGTTCCAAATTTGGAATGGTACTGTTCATCCATGCCAAATTGTTTGGCATTTAGAAACTTGGTGTGAGTGATCTTTTGGTGTCTAGTGCTTTAATGCCACTGTGATTAGCTCAACAATTTTTTCCCTAAAGGCCCAAGCCCAACACATGACATAATAAGAGCATTCACATCAAATCTTCTAAAATATGTAGCTTTTAGCAACTCAAAAAGCCACTTTATTTATTTTAATAACCCACTTTACAATACACCTAACATCAAAAAATTTTATTTTAACATATAACACATTAAAATAATGTAAACAAACCAATAAAATAAATATAAAAAACCCTACAAATTCATATCACCCTAACCTCTCTCTCATCCTTTCCACCTCCTCTCTCTCTCTCTCTCTCTCTCCTCTCTTATCCTCTTCGCTTACTCTATCCCTCTCTCCATCTCTCTCAAGCACCATTAGCCACCACCACAACCCACCGTCTCCACCAAACAACCCTAGAAACCTACACAAACAACCTCCACCACCCACCAAACCCATGAACCTAGTAACGCTGAAATCCAAAACTCCAAAGCTGATCTCAATCAAATCCAAAAAACCAACGTCGATCTCAACTGAATCCAAAACTCCACCACCCACCAAACCTATGAATCCAAAGCGCAGGAACAACCATGATCTTAACCACGAATCCAAAACTCCATGCCACACACTGAGCTACAACCCATTTATCACCATTTTGCTGAGAGAGGAGAGGAAGCAATAGAGGAGAGAACATAGTGAATAAGAGAACAGACTTGAGATTGAGAATGAGAGAACACACGGAAAGACTTGAGAGAGAGAGAGAGAGAGAGAGAGAGAGAGAGAAACTAATTTAATAATGAGAGAATAAAGAGAAAATAATATAATATTGGTAGCAACTTGCTATAATGAGCTGCAACTATTAGTAGTTCACTGTAACAAGTTGGTAAATTTTTTTAAGTTTAGCAACATTGATGTGGGTTTTGTGTGTTTGGAGCTATAAAATAGCTTTTTATCGATTTTGAGAGCATTGCTATGAATGCTCTAAGTCATGTCAAATGAAGGGAAGTACTTTTGTTCTGCCATCTCCGATATGATTTTGATTTTGATTTTTTTTTTTTTTTTTGGTCATAGAGCTTCGAAATCTTCTCAATGACCAACAGAAAATCTTTCTAATAATTTTTGCTTTTCCTGAAAGCCATATTTTTCATTTTAGGGATATGATAATTTGCTTATATAAGGAGAATTTGAAAGCAAATGCTAACAGAAACAGAATGTATTCTACTTTCAAGTTTCAATCAAGATTTAAAAAAGACAATTATCACTTTTAACATCTTAGATGATGAAGCCAAAATTAAAACTAACATATCATCAACAATTGTAAAAAAGTTGAGCTAAGCCTTGCTTATGTCTGGTTTTTCAAAAAAAAAAAGTAAAAAAGTAAAAAAGTTGAGCTAAGCTAATTATATTAAAAGCTTAGACTTATTCATTTAATTTTACTTCGAACACAAGATGAGCTCGGGGCTTATTACTAAACAAGATTACATTGTTCAAGCTTGAGTAATTTTCTTGTGAAACAAGTTTGATTTTGTTCATAACCTACTTGATTAACTTGTTTTTTTCTCCTATATATATAATCATGACTAATATGTTTTAGCTCTTCACAAATCTATGAATTGTTACTGTGGATAGATTGTTTATTTTATCAATAAATTACAAATAATAATTTAACATCATATAAACATATTTCTAAACTTATAGTTGTTGTATATATAGGTATATATAAGGATAGGTTGTAATAATGATAGTTGAGTTTGGAGAATATGGTTTCATAAAGTGAAAATTCAAGTTCTGAAATTTTTTAAGTGAAAATTTGAAATCTGAATTTTCTGGAATTTTATAGAATTTTCTGCAGAATTTTCTAGTGACTATTCAGAAAGGTTGAAGAGGTTTCAATCTTTGATAACTGTATTATGAAAAAATAACTAACTCTTCATACGTACCTTTTCATGAAACAGACTTATGTTCACTTAAAAAATAACTAACTCTCCATATGTGCCTTTTCGTGAAACAAGCTTATGTTCACTTAAATAAATAACTAACTCTCCATACGTGCCTTTTCATGAAACATAACCCTATGGATATAAATAGAGGCTTATGTTCTCTTGAAAAACTAATTTCACAAAATCAAAAGTTGGAGAGAAACACAAGAAACACAAGAAATACTGTGGCCATTCTCCAGAATTGCTATCTGTAGAACCCAACAATTTGGTTGTATCCTAGAGACAAATTTGCAATAACCCTTTAGCAACAAAAGTGTGAGAGGCAAATATTGTCTAAGGAAAATGATATAGTGCCTCCAAGTTGTCTATTTTCTTTTGTCTTTTCTGTTAATCTTGTTCTTCCATTATTACTTTGTGTAATATTCCCAACAATAGTACAATTCAACCTCAAGTCTATATAAGTATATTTTTAAATTAGTATACAAAGACTAAAAAGTAAAAACAATTCAATTAAATTTACAATAACTATTTGGAAAATACTAAAGCCACATCAGCAGTTTGTAAAAATGTTGTAAAATAGTTTGTATTTGTAGCATTACTCATTTAATATATATTTCCCTTTATCTCCGTTTTTACTTTTCACTAATTCCAAGTGTTGTGTATGTGCTATACTCAATTTTCTTTATTGAATTTAATGTGAAAAAAAAAATGTTTCCTTAATTACATGGTATTGACATTGATTTGACTTAATTTAGATTCAATTTTTTTCCATTTTTTAAATTACTCAATCTTTTGTTGTGAAGTGTTATAGTGTCTAGGTTTTTATTCCTATCAATTTACATTTCAAGGTTTGTTGTGGCTTGAGCCACATCGTTACTTTAGTGAGAGTTCTTTTTTTTGTTTGTGTCCTTAGTATGTTTAATTCTTTGGTTGATTTATTGATTTTTTCCTTTGATGTGCCATATCATAATAGATTGTTAGTTGTTGCATCTTCATCATGATCACAAGGTGAAGATAAAAATTACCCTCATCAATAGCTATTGTGTCTTCGTCATTATCACAAGATGAAGATAAACTTCTTTTGTTTTGTCAAACCTCATCTTGCTTGACAAATCTTACATTTGTTTATTTGTACCACATTTATTTACAAATTTTATCCACTGTAGAAAAGAGGGAAATTAAACTCTCATTACAACAAAGTGTCCACAGAGGTCGTGTGGCAAGAGCCACCTTACATAAAAATAGAAGAGAGAAGAATAACAAAATAAAATAAAATGACAAAGGCATAGACAAGGGTCAAGCGAGCGGCAAAAGCGGGATAAACCAAGGCGCCAGGGAGTCTACTCCTTCTGCTCAGGCTGGACAAGGGCAACCTCTGGGTCCTCCGAGCCCTAGCCTAATGGGATGCCCTGCAAGGGCACGGTGAGAACGGCTGCCCCCTCGGTGGTGGGAATCAGAGCATCGGAAGGGACCTCAACTATCGCTCGGGGCACCTCCTCGCTCGGATGCTTCCTTAGTTCAGCAGCCCCCACCTCCTCAACAATCTCCCCAGCCTTAGCACCATCGGGGACGACCTCGCGGATAGCAGGGGGGTAGTACACTCTCTCTGCCTTCCACAGGTCGGACGAGGCCTCCACCCCAGCTTGAGTGAGGGCCTCAACCCAGACCTGGGAGCAGTATTGCCTACATACCCCCGGGACTTGAGCTTTATAGAGGGCCTCTACCTCAGCCACCCCCTCAGCGTAGGCTGCGGTCTCAACCGCGTCCTTGGCAGTTAGGGCCATCTCCCTGCCAAAGTTCGCCTCGTCCTTAGCCCGCCGAGCCTGATCTCTGGCCCACTCTGCCTCCCTCTAGGCCTCCTCGGCCGCAGTCACCTTAGCCTGCAAGTCTGCAATCAGATCCCTCGCGATCTGCAGCTGCTCCTCCGCCTCGCCCAGGCACTTTGTCTGCTCTTTGGCCTGATTCTGGGCACCCTCAAGACCAGACACTGCACTGTCCCGAGCCCTGGTCATCGCCTTCAAGTCCTCTCGGGCATTGGCGAGGTCAGCCTCGGAGTTCTTCAGAGCCCGGGTTGCCTGAAAGCGCCAATCACGCTCCTGGTCGAAGGCCTTCCCCTGGTCGTTGGCCGCCCCCTCCAACCTATAGATGGCCTGGACAGCCTGCAAGAGTAGCCAATGCACTATGAGCCCAATTCAGAAGAAAATAGGGGGAAAAGGAGCAAAGGAAAGGGAGTCGAAGTTACAGTCCTTACCATCCCCAGATACCGCTTAAGGCTGAGGAAGACCTGCTTACTCCTCATAGAGTTCAGCTCGGCCATGTCCGCCGGGAGCAGCAGGCACCTCTCCAGCGCGTCAGCCACATGCGCACCTTCGCCCTCATTGAAGTCCCTGAGGGAGGCGTCATCCTTCAGGGGCTCCCTATGGAGCATCGGGGCTGGGAGCCAAGCCTGAGCCTCGGGCATGGTGTCGACGACCTGCCTGTCCTGGCTCTTGCCGCCTATCTT
The DNA here is from genome assembly GCF_002906115.3 of Quercus suber. NCBI lineage: Eukaryota > Viridiplantae > Streptophyta > Magnoliopsida > Fagales > Fagaceae > Quercus > Quercus suber. The sequence goes on from NW_027069520.1 coordinate 1,295,770, forward strand.
AAGCTGCTTGGACAGCCTCAGAAGGCTGTCCTCCTCCTGCGGGGACACCGTCCTATCCTCCACAGGCCTCTTGCCCTTATCCTTCTTCTTCTTGGGGTCGGCAGGCACGGACCCAGAAGGCAGGCTCGTCTGGGAAGGAGGAGGAGGAGGAGGAGGAGGCTTCTGTTGAGCGGAAGTCGACCTAGTCTTCAGAAGAGGAGGGGGAAGCTTCTGTTGGGACTTCCCCGGTTGGCCTTTAATCAGGTCCATCAAGCTGGTGGTGGGCTTCCTCTTGTAACCCATCGTTGGCGGGGAAAGAGCTTCTGAAGCGAGGAAGTCCGCTTCGGTCAAACGGGGGTCACCCAAGTCCCAGGGAGGGTCCTCGGACTGATCAAGCTGGGCAAAAACATCGAACACGTCCTCCTCCCGCTCTGTATCCTCCTCGACAGCCTCGGCAAATGCTTGGGAAAAAGAAGGGACGGCTACAGCGACGACTTCTGGTTCGGAGGGCCCCTCGGGGAACTGAAATCCGTCCTCGGTCACAGTAATCCTCTGAAGCCGAGGATCGTTGGCTAGGATGACGTGCTTTGGAACCGGGAATGATTTCTGGACAGGTTTATACCCCAAGATTATGTGGGCGGCCCTAACTTGATTGTCGTCCTCGTTTATATAAATCGACGCCCTCAGCACCTTCTGCAAATCTTCCCGGTTGACCAAATGGAAGTGACTCTCAAAAGCTTGCGGGTCTGCAAACAGAAAGCACCACCACATTAGTAAAAAAAAAAGGGGGAAGAAAAAAGACGAGAACTTGAAACCCCTCCTATTTCCCACTGCCCCACTTGGTATTCCCTCTGTTGTTGGGCAGTGAAGGCCATCGTGCCACTCCCCTGACACGATGAGGAAATCCTCGTTGAGCCCCTTGCTGGACTTAGGGAGGCACTGAATGAGCCGCACCCTGTCGTCCCTCGTCTTCAAGTAATAAGACTTGCCTTTAAGGAGCTGGAGGTTGTAGCACTAGTTCACGTCATGGTGGGTCAACCTTAGCCCCATCTTCTCATTTAGGGCGTCCACACAGCCCAGAATCCTAAAGACGTTTATCCCACACTGGGTAAGGGCCAAACCGGAAGTGCGTGAGGTAGTCCCTCATCACCGGCCCCATGGGGATCGTCATCCCCCCTTCAAGGAAGGCGACAATAGGAATTACTACCTCGCCCTCCTGTCTGTGTAGGCGCCAATCCCCGTCCTCAGAATATCTTAGACCTACATTGCCAGGAATTCTGTAGTCGGCGATAAATTTCTCCATCGCCTCCTCAATATCGACATATTTCTTAAACCTACCCATCCCAGTTGACGCCTAAAGGAACTAAAAAAGAACAGGTGAAAGAAGAGAAAGGGTAAAGAGAAAGAGAGCTCAGAGAGGGATAGAGCGACTTACTGGAAAGAGGAGGAGCTTCTCGGACAGGCTTTTTGTACTGGAGATGTAAGTGAGAGTGTGGCTGAACTCAAGAAGGACGCACAAGAATTCTTGATTACGAATAAGGAACAGGAAGAAGCGGTTCGTATGGGTATTTATACCCCAAATCTAGGAGCCATGCGGGTTTTCCCGCCCATAAATGCGAGACAAACCTCCACCGTTGGATTGGTAAAGCCTCATTAGACGTGGGGAGCACAGAGTCGCCTGAATTTAATGACGGGCACGTTACGCACTCCGAAACGTCAACGACGTGCCTTGGGCAGATGAATAGACCCCAGTACTTACGGGAGGTAAGGCCGAAGATGTCAAAATCCTTCTCCCCGCCCGAGGATGCGTGCAGCAAGATTTTGAGGGGCTATTGTGAGGCCAGAATATCGGGTAGCCTTGGCCCACTCCAAGCCGGGCCCAAATGGCCCACGCCGAGGATGCTAGATGGGTCTGAGGATGAAAGCGCGAAGACCAACCTCCGAGGAGCATATCCGAGGATGACCCTGTCCTCGGGCATCCGAGACCTCGGAAAAACACGAGGACCACCCCAAAGGACTCCTTGAATATCCGAGGAGGAGAGGACCCAATGCCACACGCCGGCGACAGGAGCACGGCGAAGGAACAAGCCTTAGGTGAGCTATCACCTCCGCATTGAATGCACTCACCTAACCCTCCTGGCCGCATTAATGGGGATGGAACCCCTTGGCAGGGCAACATCGATCATGGTGAGCCACTTGAGTACGGATAAGACCTCTGATGGGACGGAGGGTCAGAGCGGAGACCAATGGATGATCAACAGAGGAAGGAGAAGATGGGAGAAAGAGGAAGGATATAAGAAAGGCGACAAAAGGAACGAAGGGGTCTTCTTCTTTTTTGAGGATTCAAAAGAATGCCATAGAGGAACTGAGGGGGGATGTTAGTATCAGGGAGAGGGGTCTCCTCGGACGAGTCCGAGGAGCTAACATTAGTTGTAAACTGGGCTCACTCTCCTTGAATGAAAAAGAAGTGATTTGTATTCCGTTGCTAGTCTGTTAGGGCCTAAACTTTCGGTCCACTCTCTAAAAATGTATTGTTGGGGAACTTTTCTAAAACTGAGTCCCTACAATATAGATTTAGATTATTAGTAATTTTTCCACCACACGATATGTGACATATATAGTTTCATGTTAATTGTATTAGTGAAATGAATTTACATAAACTATGTATACATAAACTATGTTATACATTTGTTGAAATCACCAAACAGATTTCAATAATAATCATGAAAACTTAATTACTTATTTATGGGTGAAACATTACAAATCCAAACAATATAAGAATTAAAAACTATTCGGTTATCTAGTTAAATTTCTCAAATCACGTGGAGTACTCATATTATATGAATTAATCTCCTTATAACTGGTGGTAGCTGCTTTTAGACACAAATTTTCCAGTTACTTCTCTCCAATTCAATCCAACATGTGATCTGCCTTCGCCTATTGGCAAAATTTAAATTGTTTTTTTGCTGCATATGATCATTGAGAGATTTATCAAGATAAGATTGTTGTTTGTTTAAGCTCTGAAACCAACATAAATTAGATAGCTAGATGCTTTAACCTATAATAGAATAATAATAATTCAACAATTGAACCATCTAACAAAACAATAATGGCAATAATTAAGTAATCAACAAATAACGTGATAGCAATGTCACTGAGGTAAACAAAAGAGAACATGTTACAATGTTATATTTCTATAGAAGGATTTCGCAATGGGGTACAAATTTCGAATGTAACAATGAAAGTTATAATTAAAAAAAAAAAAAAATTAACAAACCATTAAGCTAAATACAAAACACAAATAACTTCTTTTTTTTTCTTTCTTTCAATGGAGAATATGTAATAATGTTAGTTCATGCATTAGACTAAATGTGATAATGATTCATCAAGTCTATTTATAAATCTCACATTTTGATCATGAGTCCATAAAAGAGGTTATTTTTAGCAAGTGGCTCATCAAGCAAAATTATATTTTTGTCTTATTGAAATTAAAAAAGCATGCAGCTAAAAACATAACAATCATTTTCAGATTGAATATGATAGGATGATGAGAAATTGTCTAAAACTAACAAACCTTTGAATGAAAATCCAATGCTCTTAGTCTTAGATGGTTTATATATCTGTGTCAAGTTTGTGTATGATATGTTGCTGTATAATGTCAAAGAAGATAGGAAAAAAAGACAGTGAGACCTGTACCTTGAGGAGTATTATAGTGCCCTAAACTTCGCGGATAAGAACTACAAATTCTGAAAGAAGCAAGAACCTGGTCACCTCTCTTGGTTGCATTCCAAAAAAATTCTACATGCTTTCCAATTTGACTTATGAGGAATATGAGAGATGTTGATATGAAGGCACCGTGCACATCTAGCCTGTTCCAAATACTTGAGGGTGTAAGCAGTACTCAATTCCCCTGAACAACCAATAATGGTCCTACATGTGTAGAGAATTAGCGGGAGCTTACTTGTGTGACCCCGAAGCTCCACAAAAAGCATTGATATTCCCCTTTTAAATAAGCGTAGAGGGAGGCCAAGAGAGCTAATTTAGGTGGGTTTTGTGTTGCACCTGGGCGTGAGAACTCAAATTTAATTGAGAAGTGGAAAGGGTGAGGGAGTAAAAGTATCTAAAACGCTTTGAGTGCAGTGTAGGTGACGGTTGTAATCTGCAACGCCAAATTTTATTTTTATTTTTTTTCCAATTAATTTGAAATGCCATCATTTTGGGATGAAAATCTAAAACGCCAAATTTTTAATCAATTTGAAGAAAGATGAGCTGGAGAAAAGAAAGAGAATAGAATGACATTCACTTATGTTTCAATAAAATGACACGTGTTACCATTTTGTGCATCAATTAGTTCTAAGGATTCAACTTTTATAGTAGATTATAGATTATATTTTTTCAAAATATTTTTTTAAAGATTTTATGCAACGATTACGGGGGCTTCAAATGCAAGTGATTGTTTTTTTTTTTTTAAAATAATAATAATAATAAATTGATTGTATAAAGTCAATAATCTATTAATTTTTTTGGTAAAAAAATAGGAATAAAAAATAAATTATAAATTAAAGTAGATGAATATGTAAAGACAAAATTATATGTAATGTTAAAACTGCCCAAGATGAATATGTAAAGTCAATAACCCATTTATATTTTTTTGTTAAAAAATAAGATTAAAAAATAAATAAGAAAAATAATAATTACGTGGCCAATGATGGGGCAATGAGGTGGCGCAATAGGAGCTCAGTAGCAATAAATGCTACGCTTCAGCTTTTAGTAATATATAGATATATTTTTTTTTTTGTTAAAAAATAAGATTAAAAAATAAATAAGAAAAATAATAATTACGTGGCCAATGATGTGGCGATGAGGTGGCGCAACAAGAGCTTAGCAGCAATAAATGCTACGCTTCAGCTTTTAGTAATATATAAATTATTCAGATTATTTGCAGAGATTGCATTGTATTTTTTTGGTGGTAATTCCAAACACCTTAGGTGGGACGCCTAGGGTTCTACAATAGGACTAATCTAGGTGGGAAGCCTAGGTTGTCCTGCATCAACTTGGTATCAAAGCAAATGCTGCTAGTAAAGCATTTCAAGAAATCAAGAAGAAAATGACAAAAGCACCGGTGATGCGCCTATCAAAATTTGATAAGGTCTTTGAAGTGGAATGTGATGCATCTGGTGTAGGCATAGGAGGAGTTCTTAGCCAAGATTGTCACTTTATAGCTTACTTTAGTGAGAAATTAAATGAGACTAAGAAAAAGTATTCAACATATGACAAAGAACTCTATGCTATGGTACAAGCTTTAAGATATTGTTGCCATTATTTGACACCCCATGAATTTGTCATTTATTCTAATCATGATGCTCTCCGCCGCCACATCAATTCCCAAAAGAAATTAAATGTTCGACATGTCCCTTGGGTTGAGTTTTTGCAAAGATTCTCTTTTGTTTTGAGACATAAATCTGTTGTTGAGAATAAGGTAGCTAACACTTTGAGTCGCCGAGTCACCTTACTTTCTGTGATTAGCACAAAAGTCATAGGGTTTGAGAAGTTGCAAGGGGAGTATGAATCTTGCCCAGATTTTGGAGAAGTGTACACTACACTTAGGACTGAGCATCTTCAGGTTGTTGATGATTTTATCCTCTAAGATGGCTACTTGTTTAAAACCAATAAGCTTTGTATCCCCTGCACATCAGTTAGAGACTTTTTGGTTTGGGAAGTGCACGTGGGAGGACTTTTCAGGACATTTTGGATGTGATAAGACAATTGAAGAGGTAGAGAGGTAGTTCTATTGGCCAAGTCTTAAGAGGGATGTTGCCAAGATAATTGATCAATGTCGTCAATGTCAACTAGCTAAGAATTGCAAGCAAAATACTGGCCTTTACACTCCTCTACCAATTCCACACCGTCCTTGGGAGGATATTAGCATGGACTTTATACTAGGTCTCCCCCGTACCCTTAGGAAGTTTGATTCCATCCTTGTAGTGGTAGACTGGTTCTCTAAGATGGCTCACTTTCTTCCATACGCTAAGACTTCTGATGCATCCAAGGTAGCCAAGATTTTCTTTGATGAGATTGTTAAGTTGTATGGGTTACCTGAAACAATTGTGTCAGATAGGGATGTTAAATTCATAAGCTATTTTTGGAAGACCCTTTGGCACATGATGGGAACAAAGTTGAAATTCTCCACAGCATACCATCCTCAAATTGAGGTTGTCAATAAGAGTCTAGGAAATCTTTTGAGGTGTCTCATAGGTGAGAATGGTAAGACTTGGGAATCTATACTCCCTATAGCCTAATTTGCATACAATAACTCAGTCAATAGGTCCATAGGTATGAGCCCATTTGAAGTTGTTCAAGGTTATATACCTAGGAGACCTTTAGACCTTCTCCCAATGTCCTCACATGATAGGGTTTCTGTGTCTGCAGTAGATTGCTAGTCACATGCATGAGCTGCATAAAGAGATCAACAAATGAATTCATGCTAGTAATCTTAAGTATAAGACTCAGGTTGATTTACATCGACGCCATTTAGACTTTGATGTAGGAGATTATGTTATGATTCGTATCAGGCCTGAACGGTATCCTTCAAGAACAGTTAAGAAACTGCAGGCCCGCAGTGCTGGCCTATTCAAGGTATTAAAGAAACTTGGACCTAATGCTTATGTGATTAATATACCTTCAGATTATGGTATTAGTTCTACTTGTAATATTACTGGTTTAATTGCTTTTAAAGGTCCAGCAGTTATTCCCTATGACCCTTTGATGATCCTCCCTCTTCTTCTTTGGCTAAACCTGTCCCTAGCCCTACACCATCTTGTTTCCAAAAGGCACATAAAGATATTATTGATGTTGTTTTGGATGAGTAGTCTCTTTTCACTATGGATGGAATAGTTCAGTGCTTCTTGGTTCACTGGCGAGGGCAGCCTGATTCTGATTGTACATGGATCACCAAAGAGGAGTTGCAACAGCTTGATCCCACTCTTTTAGAGGCTTACTTGGATACACTTGCTACCACCTCATCTCTACCTCCTATCACCCGCACATATAAGCATCGACAGAGGCGCCATGCTGACCCAGTGAGCTTGTGGCTTGATGGAGTTTATTCTGATGTCACTTGATCCTTATGAGCTTTACTCGACAGGGTCGAGTTTCTCCCACCCCAGGGGAGTTGGTGCAGACACCACATGATGGCACATATATGGAGAATATCTTTATCAATTATGTTATCTTTATTTGGGTTTATCTTTAGTATTGGATTAGTATTTGAGATTGTTAGGATTATCGTATTAGTATTTGAGATTGTTTAAGATTTGTTTAAGAGAGTTTATCTTTATCATTGTAATTCCTGGAAGCTGTATATAAAGCTCCAGATGGTTCTTTTTGTACTTTACAGACTATTATTATTATTATTATTGAGATTATTTGCAAAGAGTGCATTGTATTTGTTTGGTGGTGATTCCAAATACCTTAGGTGGGAAGCCTAGGGTTCTACAGTAGGACTAATCTAGGTGGGAAGCTAAGTTGTCCTGCATCAGTAAGTATGTGCATGCACTAGCAAGAGAGAAAGAGTTCTTAAGTTTTTAGACATACTTGAGGGCAACACAATATAAAACATTCCCAGGTGCAGCCATCTCCGTCCATTTTCTTCCAAATTGATAATTTACATACAAGTTTCTTGGCCTAGATACCATCTATCAAGATTTTAGGTTCTAATGTTTCACACTCCAACATTGTCCAGGGAAATAAGGATTGCTGTTCATAAAAACTAAAGAGTTTAACACAAGAAATGCAACTAAACCACGCAAAAACCATCATTAACAATAAAGTACACCAGCATTTCTGTCACTTCTAAGAAGCTCAAATTCTTATAGAAATTTTAAGAATTATTACTCAAACAGTTGAAAGAAATTTATTAGCATTTGCTCCATAAACAATTAGTTGTCAAAACTTTTTTCTAAGATTATTTAACAGGCTAAACCCCTGTAAAAAACCAACCTGTACAGTGGAGCGAGAAATTGCATCCCACTTGTTACATCTACTGTGTACTGGCCACTCATCACTACCCTGGTCAACAAGCTTATGCTTAAGGCAAATGAAGGAAAATCAAGCTTATAAGCTCCGTTCACATTATCCTGGTCAACAAGCCTGATTGGTGTGTCAGGACTCAGGAATGACAAATGAGATCCCCTTAAGTGTGGTCCGAAGTGTCCTGTTAATCGTTGCTGGTGGCACTATAATATTTTAGAGAAAAACCCATTTTGCATAGCCAAAGAGTTTTTTTATTATTATTATTATTATTATTATTATTATTATTTGAAAATGCACCAAGAGATTGATAATGGGCTAAGTGCTTTGCCTAGACATGACTCACTATGTGACCTTGACATTACTATATATATTTAAAATATTATTGAGGATGCTTGATGAGATCAATGCCTTGGTTAGAAATTTCATATGAAAAGTGATAGGTTCAACAAGTCTGATATGTACAACATATGCTTGTAGTTAATTGGGTTCATGATCAACTGATGGTAGGAAACAAAATATGCCTACTTGGTCTGAAGTTTTAGCAATAACTGTACGTGATTTTAGCAATGAAAATATCCACCATTTGTGTTATAATATATGTACTACATTTTTCAAAATCATCTTACATAAAAGCTTCTATAGTATTATCCGCACATCGTGCAAGCAACTTCCTAGTTAATCATAATTAATGAAACTTTAAAACAAGAAAAGATGATGGATAACCAGTGACATAAACAACAACAAATAGGTGGAACCCCAATAAACTTTTTCTTTAAAACAAAAAAGAAATAGTTGTCCTTCAGACAAGAAAATTTTGTACTAACAAAAGTTTTCACACCTAAACTAAATATGTCTCACAAACATATCCAACACTAACATCCCATCTGCAATAGAGCTAGACAAAGCCGTCACAGTTTGGCATCATATTTCTCACCAATCAACAACAAAGCTTAGCTAGAAATGTAATCAGAGCAAAGAATGCCACCAGCAAAGTGAAAAGCATCTTTGAGTTTCTTCTTAATATTGATATTGTAGATTTGTTCTGATCCTTGAAGGTGCCAACAAAAGAAGAATTAAATTAGTGTGTAAGTGGTGCAGACACCACATAATGGCACATCTGTGGAAATTATCTTTATCATTTATGTTATCTTTATTTGGGTTTATCTTTAGTATTGGATTAGTATTTGAGATTGTTACGATTATCGTAATAGTATTTGAGATTATTTAGGATTTGTTTAGGAGAATTTATCTTTACCATTGTGATTCCTGGAAGCTGTATATAAAGCTCCATATGGTTCCTTTTGTACTTTACAGACTATTATTATTATTATTGAGATTATTTGCAGAGATTGCATTGTATTTGTTTGGTGGTGATTCCAAACACCTTAGATGGGACGCCTAGGGTTCTACAATAGGACTAATCTAGGTGGGAAGCCTAGGTTGTCCTGCATCAACTTGGTATTAGAGCAAATGCTGCTAGTAAAGCGTTTCAAGAAATCAAGAAGAAAATGACAAAAGCACTGGTGATACATCTACCAGAATTTGATAAGGTCTTTGAAGTGGAATGTGATGCATCTAGTGTAGGCATAGGAGGAGTTCTTAGCCAAGATTGTCACTTTATAGCTTACTTTAATGAGAAATTAAATGAGGCTAAGAAGAAGTATTCAACATATGACAAAGAACTCTATGCTATGGTACAAGCTTTAAGATATTGGAGCCATTATTTGACACCCCATGAGTTTGTCATTTATTCTAATCATGATGCTCTCCGACATCAATTCCCAAAAGAAATTAAATGCTCGACATGTCCCTTGGGTTGAGTTTTTGCAAAGATTCTCTTTTGTTTTGAGACATAAATCTATTGTTGAAAATAAGGTAGCTGACACTTTGAGTCGCCGAGTCACCTTACTTTCTGTGATTAGCACAAAATTCATAGGGTTTGAGAAGTTGCAAAGGGAGTATGAATCTTGCCCAAATTTTGGAGAAGTGTACACTACACTTAGGACTGAGCATCTTCAAGTTGTTGATGATTTTATCCTCTGAGATGGCTACTTGTTTAAAACCAATAAGCTTTGTATCCCCTGCACATCAGTTAGAGACTTTTTGGTTTGGGAAGCGCACGTGGGAGGACTTTTAGGACATTTTGGACATGATAAGACAATTGAAGAGGTAGAGAGGTAGTTCTATTGGCCAAGTCTTAAGAGGGATGTTGCCAAGATAATTGATCAATGTCGTCAATGTCAACTAGCTAAGAATTGCAAGCAAAATACTAGCCTTTACACTCCTCTACGGCTCTACCAATTCCACACCATCCTTGGGAGGATATTAGCATGGACTTTATACTAGGTCTCTCCTGTACCCTTAGGAAGTTTGATTCCATCCTTGTAGTGGTAGACCGGTTCTCTAAGATGGCTCACTTTCTTCCATATTCTAAGACTTCTGATGCATCCAAGGCAGCCAAGATTTTCTTTGATGAGATTGTTAAGTTTGTATGGGTTACCTAAAACAATTGTGTAAGATAGGGACGTTAAATTCATGAGCTATTTTTGGAAGACCCTTTTGCACATGATGGGAACAAAGTTGAAATTCTCCACAGCATACCATCCTCAAACTAAGGTTGTCAATAGGAGTCTAGGAAATCTTTTGAGGTGTCTCATAGGTGAGAATGGTAAGACTTGGGAATCTATACTCCTTATAGCCTAATTTGCATACAATAACTCAGTCAATAGGTTCATAGGTATGATCCCATTTGAAGTTGTTCAAGGTTATACACATAGGAGACCTTTAGACCTTCTCCCAATGTCCTCACATGATAGGGTTTCTGTGTCTGTAGTAGATTGCTAGTCACATGCATGAGCTGCATAAAGAGATCAACAAACAAATTCATGCTAGTAATCTTAAGTATAAGACTCAGGTTGATTTACATTGACATCATTTAGACTTTGATGTAGGAGATTATGTTATGATTCGTATCAGGCCTGAACGGTATCCTTCAGGAACCATTCAGAAATTGCAGGCCCACAGTGCTGGCCTATTCAAGGTATTAAAGAAACTTGGACCTAATGCTTATGTGATTAATATACCTTCAGATTATGGTATTAGTTCTACTTTTAATATTGCTAGTTTAATTGCTTTTAAAGGTCCAGCAGTTATTCCCTATGACCCTTTGATGATCCTCCCTCTTCTTCTTTGGCTAACCCTGTCCCTAGCCCTACACCATCTTGTTTCCAAAAGGCACATAAAGATATTATTGATGTTATTTTGGATGAGTAGTCTCTTTTCACTATGGATGGAATAGTTCAGCGCTTCTTGGTTCGCTGGCGAGGACGGCCTGATTTTGATTGTACATGGATCACCAGAGAGGAGTTGCAACAGCTTGATCCCACTCTTTTAGAGGCTTACTTGGATACACTTGCTACCACCTCATCTCTACCTCCTATCACCCGCACATATGAGCGTTGACGGAGGCACCATGCTAACCCAGTGAGCTTGTGGCTTGATGGAGTTTATTCTGATGTCACTTGATCCTTATGAGCTTTACTCGACAGGGTCGAGTTTCTCCCACCCCAAGGGAGTTGGTGCGGACACCACATGATGGCACATATATGAAGATTATCTTTATCATTTATGTTATCTTTATTTGGGTTTATCTTTAGTATTGGATTAGTATTTGAGATTGTTAGGATTATCGTATTAGTATTTGAGATTGTTTAGGATTTGTTTAAGAGAGTTTATCTTTATCATTGTAATTCCTGAAAGCTGTATATAAAACTCCAGATGGTTCTTTTTGTACTTTACAAACTATTTTTATTATTATTATTATTATTGAGATTATTTGCAAAGAGTGCATTGTATTTGTTTGGTGGTGATTCCAAACACCTTAGGTGGGAAGCCTAGGGTTCTACAGTAGGACTAATCTAGGTGGGAAGCCTAAGTTGCCCTGCATTAGTAAGTATGTGCACGCACTAGCAAGAGAGAAAGAGTTCTTAAGTTTTTAGACATACTTGAGGGCAACACAATATAAAACATTCCCAGGTGCAGCCATCTCTGTCCATTTTCTTCCAAATTGATAATTTACATACAAGTTTCTTGGCCTAGATACCATCTATCAAGATTTTAGGTTCTAATGTTTCACACTCCAACATTGTCCAGGGAAATAAGGATTGCTGTTCATAAAAACTGAAGAGTTTAACACAAGAAATGCAACTAAACCACACAAAAACCATCATTAACAATAGAAGTACACCAGCATTTCTGTCACTTCTAAGAAGCTCAAATTCTTATAGAAATTTTAAGAATTATTACTCAAACAGTTGAAAGAAATTTATTAGCATTTGCTCCATAAACAATTAGTTGTCAAAACTTTTTTCTAAGATTATTTAACAGGCTAAACCCCTGTAAAAAACCAACCTGTACAGTGGAGCGAGAAATTGCATCCCACTTGTTACATCTACTGTGTACTGGCCACTCATCACTACCCTGGTCAACAAGCTTATGCTTAAGGCAAATGAAGGAAAATCAAGCTTATAAGCTCCGTTCACATTATCCTGGTCAACAAGCCTGATTGGTGTGTCAGGACTCAGGAATGACAAATGAGATCCCCTTAAGTGTGGTCCGAAGTGTCCTGTTAATCGTTGCTGGTGGCACTATAATATTTTGTCACATTCTAATATATATTTCATAATTGAATTGTAATTTCATTTTATATTTAAACCTTTTGTAATTTCATTTTATATTTAAACCCTTCGTTAGAATCTTGATATATTATATTTTCTTTTATGGTAGAATATATATGGACAAAATTTAGTTATAAAATTTACTGTAGCCTTAGGCTACAACCTTATCTAATATCTTTTTATTAGATGTGAATTTTGACAAATCCATCATATTTGATTACATATTCTTTTTATATCTTTCATGCTTACAAAATTTCTAAAAAACTAAGAATCAATAGCTATGTCATCAATAAATTGTTTAAATTGCAAGTCTTTGTAGTTTAAAATTATGTATAAAAGATAAGTTTATAGATCACATAATAAATAATATATAATTGACACAAAATTTGACATGTGTATTAAGAGTATAAAGAATAAGCAATTCAACGGTTAAACTTTTAAGCTCAAATGCTCGCTTAGCTTTAATAATTATGTACCTTAGGCCAAAAAAACTAAATTAGCCGTGTCTTGCTTGAAGGTTTTTAGCTCCTCCTACCCAACTGTCAAAAAATGCAACTTGCACTGCATGGATCTTCCTTAACGGCCATTCATTCCCACAAAAGGTACAGATTTTCTCAAAATTGAACATTTTGATTGTTGATTTTGCATCACAAAAACTATTACATTTGTTGCATTTCAAGGAGAGATGACTATGGATTTTGAAGGACCAATATCAACCTACACCAAATATTAAGAACCAAAAATATAATTTAACCATTTAAAGATGGATTTAGACATTTAGTTTACGACTTGATTTAAAAATGTAACTTCCATAAACTTTTGGAAAAGCATAACCCTGACATATATATTATGAAATTGCTAAAAGCACTAATCCATTCATTTCCACAAAAGGTACAGATTTTCTCAAAATTTAACATTTTGATTGTTGATTTTGCATCACAAAAACTATTACATTTATTGCATTTCAAGAAGAGATGACTATGGATTTTGAAGGACCAATATCAACCTACACCAAATATTAAGAACCAAAAATATAATTTAACCTTTTAAAGATGGATTTAGACATTTAGTTTACGACTCGATTTAAAAATGTAACTTCCATAAACTTTTGGAAAAGCATAACCCTGACATATATATTATGAAATTGCTAAAAGAACTAATCCATCAACCACCCATTACTCAATGACCAAAGTTGCAGATTTGCAGCCATTCATACCAGAAGTTGCCCAGAGAAAAATATAAAAATAAAAACAAGATTACAAGTTGTCATGCTAGCTAATATCACAAAAATGGAAATAAAAATATGTTTCTTTATATAAATCTTGCTCTTTTTTTTAAAATATAAACATGGTTGTTTTTTCATTCTCTAGTGCAACAAAGAATGATTTTCTAATACACAGGGAATTGGTGGATTAAAGCTACCCATGCACACCATAGGGTAATTATCTAATTGCCAGTATTTGGCCTCTCATTTCCACAATCCTTGCGGTTGCAGACAGTTCGAAAGGGATAATTCAGATTGCCACATTTGCTACAACTCCAGCAGCCTTCAGGGGCACTAGAATTTGATTGGTTTGGGCCCTGCAAGGAATCATAAAGATGCATAATTAATGCAAGGTAATGAGCTATTAAACATGAAAAACAACATCATGTGCATGGAAATGTCAGAATATTTATACATAGATAGTTGTCTTGGATTAAAAGGTGGTGACAAAGGAAGTTTTCGATTGGTGATGGGCAACTGTGATGTGGATTGGAATGTTTTCAAACCACATGAAAACCAACATCATGTGCATGGCAACATCAGAATATTTATACATGGAAATGCGATCTTGGTTTGGAAGGAGGGGACAATGGAAGTTTTCGATTGTTATGGGCCATTGTGAATTGATTGGAATTTTTTCAAACCATGGATAATGAAGGGACTACTATGAACAAATTGTACATGCGTTGGGTTTGTGGTTGACTTTCTAGATTTTCTATCAAACTTAAGAACATACAAAAACTCTTTGGACATGTTAAAATGGTGAACATCATAATAACAATTCCAGAAATAAATCACTTACAGAAGGTCTGGGAGCCCCGCATTTCTTAATGTTGCAAGTGGTTCTGAAGGCGAAGTTAACATTCTCACATTTGGGGCAAACCCAATCCCCTTCATGTACACCATCTGGCCCTGCATATACAACCACGCAGCTTAATTTACATACAGCACTGCTGATAGAAATACAAAAAGAGAACGTATTGAAGCTTGAGTTTATGCTGGAGAGAAATCCATGAGTTTAAGAAGATAGGACCAAAATCAGGGCCAACTTAGAAATATAACAAACAATCAAGCATCTTATAGACTAGGAAGCGCGGGTGAGAATTCGAGTTCAGGTGCTGGTGCAGTGTGGCGACAAAGAATTTTTGATAAAGTAGGACACAAGGCGGCAGGATACATTTATTAATTAATTTTTTTTTTTTTTTATATTGCTATGCATTTTTTTCATATAATGGTAAACATATATCAATTTAAGAACAATAGTAGATAATAAAGTAAATGCATAATCATTACATGATGTTCATAAATTAGAATACAATATCGAAAGATAAGTTTGAAACTAAAACTAAATAAAAGATAAGTTTGAAATTAATGTTTTTTTTTTTAAAGTATTTCAGTCCATATCAGGTCCTATTTCAGACCGAATCAGGCTACGTCGGTAAAAAAATTTCGCCAGGGACACACGTGCAGCCGCATCCAGGCCACATGGTGTGTCTTGCCAAGTCCGACGCAGGTGCGCCAACGAAAATGGTGCACCCGTGCTTCCTTTGATTATAGACCAAGTAATACTTTACTACAGAAAGGTAATTATTATTAACCAAAGTTTCTTAAAGCATTGAAACAAAGAAATCAAAACACCGACATAAATTAAAAAATGACACGAGGTGGAGGATAATTAAAAAGGTAATTATTAGTACTTAAAGTCTCACCCACCATCATTTATTTCAAACTAGAGACATAAACACAAACAAAAGAAAGTACAAAATACTGCATATAACTTCCAATAAACCATAAGATACTGTATCAATATTAACGTTCAACATATAGATGATGATTGATCAGATTACAATTATAGTGGAAATGGAAAAATCTCAACAATGAAATTTAGGATACAAGATGGTGCAAATACCTCCACGACGTTTACGTGAGGCAGGATTATCAGGTAATACTCCTCCTGCCCATGGAGGTCTTTGAAAGCCAAATCCATATCCATTTACGGCAGGCCCTGGACTATAAGGCATACCTGATTCATTAAAAAACCACCAGTTACGCATACAGATGAAGCAGATGATTGAACATGCTTGACACAAACTTCTACATGATGCCATTTATCCTAATACATAATTTTGAGCTCCACCTGCAGGCACCCTCCCCTAGATTTTTCCCTAAGCCAAAACTCAGGATTGGCATTATGCTGCTAAACAAGTATTTCTGTCCAAACCATTGCAGTTGCCTGATCACAAAATCAACTGCAACACTGTAATGCTCATATGAGAAATTTCACTCCTGTTCCATCCCCCCATTTAGCTCACCTCTATAGCCACGCCATTTGGGCAGTGGAAGGCAATGATCCATCTAGCCACCCAAAATTCCATTAATGCAGATAACATTTGTAGCAGTATAATTTTTTTTTTTTTTTTCAATTCTTACATAAAAGGTTATTGAAATGTCTTTGTACTAGCATACTTGAACTAGCATGTAAAGATATTCTCACAATAACTTAACTTTGACGCATAGAAGTTCTATTTATACATATAACAATCCCTCATTCACCTCTTCCTCCATAAATCAATTGCATTTAATGCGAAAATATCTTGTATTAGCTATTAAATACGTCTATGCTAAAAAACTAAAGTTTTAACCATTTCTTTACACTTACAATTGCAGCATAAACTTTCCTCTGCTCCTATTTTCCTATTTATACTAAAATGTTCTTTATTTTAACAGCTGATTGTGAAAAGAATTTACAGGTCACAAAAGGAAAAGTACCTCCATATCCTCCAGGTGGAAATGTAGGCAGATGACCATATGGTCCATGAGCACCTGAAGGGAGACCATAGTCATAATGCAGTCCTGAATGTGGTACTGGGGATCCATACCTGCCAGACAATCCATATGGCAGAGGAGGAGCCCCAACACCTCCATAATAAAACGGAGGAGGGGCATTATAAGGGCTAATTGGAGCAGACTGCAGAAAAAGGAAATTATATGTTATACAAGTAATCAATCAGAATGAAAGTAGTATGCCAAAAAATTTTCAGATTATATGAAGTACAGTAACTCTATCTAGCAATTATAGCAATAACGTGAAGAATAGGTTCTGGTCATTAGGTTTGGCAATCCACTAAGAAAACGATCTGAAACTATAGTGCATCATTGTGTAAATTCACAGAATAAATTTCAATTCCATAACACCATATGAGAGACAATTACAATCCTTTTAAACATTAGAAAACTCTAATAAAAATTAATCCAAATCTTGGCTCTTAAAACCAGGTCAATTGAAATCCCAACTATACTAAGACTCAAAATAAAAACAACTATTGATCAATTAGCTTTTACCTGTAACAAAAGTATGGATTAAATATATTCAAAAGTTGAATTTACTTCCCATTAGTTTAACATTTGGAAAACATGAAATGACATTCACTGGCAGAAAGTGTTGTATGCGTAAGAATAACGGAGGAACATCTTCTTTATTGTTCAATGACTCAAATGCTGTACTGTAATACTGTTGGCAAGGGAAATATCATCGACATAGAATGTCTACAATATGGAAGGCAGTTTTGTTAAGTTTTATGCAGGTAATTTGGTGTGAACATAATAGTGAAATGTTTGAAGGTGTTGAATGTCCTCATCATGTCATCAAACAATCTGTATAGAGATGCTTGTATGATTGGATGATTTCCCTTGGCAGTATTCCTTCTTGTCCTTTTCTAGAGTTCATAGACTATTTAAGTGTATTTTGGTGCACACATTGTGTATTCAAACTGCTACATATTGTTTATTAAATTATTTTCCTTGTCAAAAAATGAAATGACATTCATTGGTACCGAGTGCAGAATTAAAGAATTGCAACCTTCCTTTTAAGTCATGGTCCATGGGATGTACTTATACAAATAGTCACTCCTCCCCTTTTTATGCAAAATTGAATACAAAGGCTAATGAACAAGCTCCCCCACCCCCACCCCCTGCAAAGTACCATAATATTTTGTTTTATTTATAAACAATGGCCCTCCAAGCATTTTGCAAATTTCATAAACTGCCTAATGCCAATGTTGACCAAATCCAAAAGATGTATCCTGAATGTCTTATGAAAAGACTTAAGTAACATATCTGTCTCTATTATAAGCATTATTTATTTTTTACTAAAAATTATCATTAACAGAGTTGTATCTTTGAAAATTACATTCTCACCAACACTGTTGATATTTTAGATTGTCCTGGACCTCACAAAGGGATGGAACTATAGTATGAGCTCTGGTTTCAGGTGTTAGGCAACCCATGTTCTGCATTACAAGAGTCCAAGGACTAAATGACAAAGAAGAGTAATTAACTTATAAAGAAGAAAGCCTCTGCATTGGGTATATGCAAAGATTAATCCAATTTCACTTTTGTTATATCTATTACTAAATGAGTTCTTACTTCACCTTCGGGACATTATAACCTTTCTACCACTTCCATACATTCTTTTCCTTGTTCCAACACATGCCAAACCATTGTATCATGAAGACAAATTCTGACATCCAAATTGAAATGATGAAAAAAGGCTTGATATGGAGATGGAACATGCGGTGGTTAAAAAAAAAAAAAAAAAATACATAGAACCTAACTGTGTATCTTCATAGACCAAGAATTGGATTAAAAAATAAGCAACCAAAGGGATGTTTTCTTCTTTATAAATCCAGAAGTTATACTTATCAAAAAAAAAAAATCCAGAAGTTATGATGCTTAGCATTAGAGTTAAGGGGAATAAAAAAAACAATTCCAGTAAATTCTAACCAAACAACAGGCTGTCTAATCACCATTACCAAAGCACTTGCCTTGATTATTCAACAGGAAATTCTACGAAAATATTTAGAGTTATATGAATATTACAAATGGAATTTCCTTTGGGGAGCTGGCCTCACCCAGCATATCCCTCCAACTCTGAACCGATTTAGTAAGCTACCTCATTAAGTATTATGATGGTGTTTTCATGAATTTACTCATTTATATTATATTACCCCTGGTTGTCATTGTCTACACACATCAGTCCCTTTGTTGTTCTTTTACCTACATTTAAGAGAAACAACAACCAAGACCCTAACCCTTTCATAATTTTCTTTTTTTAACAACTTAAAGGCCTAATCTCAAATCTGTGGATTCCACACAACCAAACCCTTACTGATTTCAGGACTTTGGTTCTTCACTTGACCACTACAAACCAATACCACACCTATTGCTTCAAAGGGAACTTTAAATGATTAATAAATAGAATCCTGCAACTTACTGGAGTGACAGGTGGTCGAGGAGCACCACATTTTCCACGATTGCAAACAACTCTAAACCCGAAGTTTACATTTCCACACTTAGGACAGGTCCAATCTCCATCATTCCGTGAAGCTGGCATAGGTAAGCATGATAATTTCAAACAACTGAATTGGAAAAGACAGATTACATTATAACAGACAGCTGTTAAGGGATAGATAATGAAATCGGTCCCTCAAAGAATGCTATAGCCAATGAATGGCAGTGTTTACTGTAGTAAACTGGTCCAAACTGGTAAATAGGTTATTTCAATTTTAAACCATTGAACACAGGCACCTCACATACTTTTTTGAGTCTGTAAAAGATGAAAAAGAACCACCTATGAAACATGATTAAAGCTATTAATTTATGATGGGAAACTCATTACTAGTCAGACCTAGTTACAAAGTGAGAAAAACCATATGAATTACTTTGAGCACCTACCCATTGTTCTAGAATATAAGGTCAAATCAACTAAATAAAACCTCTAGTGTCTGCTATCTTTTGTCAACCAAGATGGAATCATCATCTATATCAAAATAAAAACTCTAGTTCAACTCTTGCATAATTGCTTTATTAATCTGCGGCATCATTTCTCAAAATGGTTTTCCTTTAAGAAAGGCATAATTTATCCCAAAGAAAAGCACCAATAACAGAACCAGGATAGATAGTGAATCCCAAATTGCACACTGCCTAGAAAATACCTTAAAAGAATGCCTATTAAACAGGGAACAACATAAAAAAGAATCCAACATCTCATACTGATAACAACATGATGAAACTTACAAAGGCGTTAAATTGATTCCAACACACATGAAAATGCACTCGCCTACTTCTAATTTAATTTGTACCATGCCAAAATACATTGTTGGTCCCTAAGTTATAGTCCATGAATGATTTTAGTCCTCACAGTTTAAAGTGATCACTTTGTGATTTCTTTTAGTTCCTAAAAGTGATCGCTTGTAGTCCCTAATGTGTCTAACAAAGTGATGGTATGCCCGTTTAAATTTTGGTCACACCATCTAACAGCCTAAATGTGTTCAATTTCAGGCACTAAACATATTTTCAAACATGACCCACATACAAAAACATCAAAAAAAAAATCCACACTAGCACACATAAACGCTTAAAACCAATACTACAATCAATAATGAAAACTACTGAGTTCAACTTACCATCATTCCGAGACCTTTTCGACCCGAATGGACCCCGGTTATCAACCTACGCAAGATTCACAATCTCAGATCAGGTAAGGAAAAAAAAAAAAGCAATAAATATTAAGTACATAGCACCCAAAAAGAAAAATACCCATCTGAGTAAGAGGGAGATATTGAAGATTAAAAGAGAATTTAAACACACTCAAACACTATTCTAGTACTTTAAACATAAAATAATAGGCTTACATATTTGTACGCACAAAAAAAACAAACAGACATAGATGCATATATATATATATATATATACACAAATACATAGGTAAGTTCCTGAGAAAGAAGAGGAAAACCCACCTTGGTAGAAGCCATTAACAGAGTTGAGAAACTTGGTTTGAGCGCAGGGAGAGGGTTTAAGAGAGAGAAAGTGAAAGAGAGAATAAAGAGGAAAAAGGAAGGGACTTTCTTAGTTAAGGAGTGTTTGGGTGCGAGGGGATTGTGGTGTTTATAGGAATTATGGAATATTCCAGTCTCTGGGTCTGTTTGCAAACCAGGGTAGAAGAAAGAAAGAGGAAAGAAAACCCGAGTCTCCAACCGCGTGGACTTTAGGGTTTATTGGCACGGATAGATTCAATGATTAATAATGGAACAGAGATAGAAGAATGAATGAATGTGTACGGAAAGGGGATAAATTTTGTCTTTTTTTTTTTTACAAACTAAAATAAATTATAAAAAAATAAAAACCTCAAAAATCTTACCTGTAAATTTGAAAAGCTGAGGTGGAATAATCATTTTAAAATTTTGTAAGTGGATTGACGACGTGGCCTATTCTTAATCATTCGTTGTAAAACATATAGTTTTTTTTTTTTTTTTTTTTTTGATAAGGTAAAACATATAGTTAAGATTAAAAGAACTGTACGAGGTAGAGTATTCTATGATATCTCTATCACAATACGCGTAGGGATTGAAATCCGATGCAATAGTTAGGGTCATTGCATCATGTAATTCCTCCCACATGAATTTTACTTTTTCAAAATTCTTAACTTTTTATACTTTTGTAACTTTCTTGATCTAATGGTTGATATCAAAAGTTATCTTTTTAACTTTTCATGAATTATACTTTTTCATTTTTACTTTTTTTTTTAGCTCAATTTCTTTTTACTTTTTTTACTTCATTGATCTACTGGTTGATATTAAAAGTTATCTTTTTAACTTTTGATTTGAATTGATGAGAAGGTATTGCATGGGGTCTATATGTGTGGAATTCAATCCTATGTATGAATTCCACATGTATGGACCCAAATATCTCATGAGTCATGAGACCATCTCATAAGACTTCTTCAAAAATTGTGGAGTGTGTTAAATTTCATATTTTAAAAGTTTTGGATTTTTCATTTTAATATTATTTTTAGAAACTAACTTGGGTCTAGTGTTTGTGTGTGCCGAGCCTATTAAGATGCAATGTACACTAGATCCAATCATTGCCCTTCTTTTGAACATGAGTCAAATTGGAGCTCATTTACAAACTAGATTATATGTTTAAGCCTGTTTATTTTTCTTGTCAAATATTTTCAAGTATGTTTATGAGTTACTTGATTAAAACATAGTAAACACCATAACTAACATTTTCTACCCATTCACCGATCTATATTAATAATTAATAATTATATTATAGTAAAAATATATATTATTTGACTTATATTTATATAATAATTTTTGGTTATGAACATTTAAAATTAGATTTTACCATCCTTGTACGGTTAAAAATTATATATGGCTAAATTATAGTAAAATATATATTATTTGAGTAAATTATATAGAATATTTTTTTTGTTTATACACTTGTAAAATTAGATTTACCAACCTTGTATTGTTAAAAATTATATATATATCTTATAACCCTTGCATATGTAGGTGTGCAACACACACACAAACAGCATCAGTGCACACATGAATTGAGTTTTGCATGTAAACAATAATTGACACACAATTAAAGAATAATTGGAATGACATTTAGCACAAGATTTGAGTGCATTTAAAGTCTAAAGATACTTGCCTTTGTAATGAATAATAGAATAATTAGAATGACACTTGACACAAAATGGAAGTGCAATTAAAATTTAATTTAGAGTCTTGATTGAACTTTTTCTCAACTTCTACTTTTACATATAATATAATATATGATTTTTATTATGAAATGGATTATTTATTTTATTTATATTATCAATAAATTAAAAATAATAATATGATATCTTATAAACTTGTTTACGTTTACACAATTCAATATCAAAGGAAAACCTTCTGTAAATATAGTTTTCTGTGTTTTTTAGTGTTTTGTAGCATCAGAAAAAATGAGTCAAATGAAAACTATCTTTAGTATCAAATATAGAAAAATGAGATAATTTTAGAGAAAATACATTTTAGAAAATGATTCATTTTTTAGAAAACATTATTGCCGAAACAATATATATATATATATATATAAGCTTATTTTCTAAATAGTCAAGCCTAAATTTGGAACAAAATTATACATTTTTGTTCTCGTTTAATAGTCAAGCCTAAATTTGGGCGTGACTTCTAAATAAATGAACATAAATAAGCTTATTCCCAAGCTATGCCCAATATGTTTTTAAGCAGCTCAGCCACAGCTATTTACGTTAAACGCTAACTCACAGAAATCCATGTTGGGTTCAGGGCAGTGTTAACCTATCGTTTTCAATTAAAAAGAAGGGTAGTGTTAAGTGTTAACCATTGCCACCCTAATTAGCTATTTTTCCTTTTGAATTAATTCCTAATTAAAAGTTTTACTTCAAAAGGGATTTTAGTAATTACGAAAGGCTCAAACGTGTTAACAGGAACCTCATCACTGTCTGCATATTCAACAAAAGAGAAGGGTCAAAAACTCAAAATCATCATGCAGTTGGGTGTCTATGGGTAATTTATACCATCATACAAAATGTACGTTCTTTTTCTTTTTTTAATGAACAACGAGCCAATTGGAAAAGTTTTGTTATTAACTAACACATTGGTAATGACAAATTTCCAAATGGCGTGACCAAGAACAGACATGTATTCATGTAGAAAAGCATTGCCCCCCTTCCTCTTTCTGGAAATGCTTTACTACTTTTCTTTTAGAATATGTATTTTTTGAAGCAGCAGCAGCAGCTTCTGTAGTGATTCTTACTTGGAACAAAATTATACATTTTTCACAACATATTTAACACTAGGCTTTTCATGGATTATGCACAACATAGCCACATTGTTAATTGTAACACTGGGGGTTTTGAAGCAAGGGAACTCATCAATATTTACAGTATCAACTAATGTCATCCAAACAATGGGGGGTAAGGAAGCCACTATATACAAATTGTACATTAAAAAAAAAAAAAAAATTACATCCACTAGAATGCTGCATAGTTAGAACAATCCATGGTGCTTACACACCTAATACAGTGTGTTTTCTATTTTTGATACCAAATTCACAGCACTTAACTGACATCCATTTTTTCAATTATTTCAAAATGCATCTGTAGATCAGGAGGCTTTTTAGCAAAATAAAATCTCTCGCAGACCTGTAATTTCCCTCCACTCCTATCAGCTTCAGATTCGAGCATATGGACCAATTTGTCTTTTTCATTGAGTATCCAAATTCGCCTAGAGTCACACCATTGCCTTGGAGTGCCATGAAGAACAAAACGAATTCCTTTACCTCCTTGTGTAAGGCGTTTGGAGATTCTCTCAATAGCATCATGGTTAGTTAGATATGCACCAGAGGAATTTAAACCAACATCCACATAATGGATCTCGGTGATGCTGTTTAAAAGGCCTTCTTCTGTATTAGGAATTATTTTAATCTCTTCTGTGAAATTGGAATGCTTGTTGCTTGTTGACTGTTCTTCAGTGTGGGGTGAATTTCCAGTAAATTTCACATCTGAGAAGCTAAGTTCAGTAACTAGCTGATTAAGCACAGTACCACCCTTGCTAAATCCAAGGATGAATGTTTTTGGTTGTGGCAGATGTGATGCGGATATACTGGCTGGGCTTTGCTCCTTCTGTCTTCCTGGAATTATTTTCTTTACCTGCCGCAGAAAAAAAGTAGGTCACGGAAATCAGTAGATGTTAGGAACAATTAGGAGTTTTTATCAAATATAGAAAAATGAGATAATTTTAGAGAAAATACATTTTAGAAAATGATTCATTTTTTAGAAAACATTATTGCCGAAACAATATATATATATATATATATATATATATAAAATCTCATACTCACAAGTTTTTTAATAGCCACATTATTATGTTTGCGGTTCTCGTTTAATAGTCAAGCCTAAATTTGGGCGTGACTTGTTTTCTAAATAAATGAACATAAATAAGCTTATTCCCAAGCTATGCCCAATATGTTTTTAAGCAGCTCAGCCACATGCAGCTATTTACGTTAAACGCTAACTCACAGAAATCCATGTTGTGTTCAGGGCAGTGTTAACCTATCGTTTTCAATTATAAAGAAGGGTAGTGTTAAGTGTTAACCATTGCCACCCTAATTAGCTATTTTTCCTTTTGAATTAATTCCTAATTAAAAGTTTTACTTTAAAAGGGATTTTAGTAATTACGAAAGGCTCAAACGTGTTAACAGGAACCTCATCACTGTCTGCATATTCAACAAAAGAGAAGGGTCAAAAACTCAAAATCATCATCCAGTTGGGTGTCTATGGGTAATTTACACCATCATACAAAATGTACGTTCTTCTTTTAATGAACAACGAGCCAATTGGAAAAGTTTTGTTATTAACTAACACATTGGTAATGACAAATTTCCAAATGGAGTGACCAAGAACAGACATGTATTCATGTAGAAAAGCATTGCCCCCCTTCCTCTTTCTGGAAATGCTTTACTACTTTTCTTTTAGTATATGTATTTTTTGAAGCAGCAGCAGCTTCTGTAGTGATTCTTACTTGGAACAAAATTATACATTTTTCACAACATATTTAACACTAGGCTTTTCATGGATTATGCACAACATAGCCACATTGTTAATTGTAACACTGGGGGTTTTGAAGCAAGGGAACTCATCAATATTTACAGTATCAACTAATGTCATATAAACAATGGGGGGTAAGGAAGCCACTATATACAAATTGTACATTAAAAAAAAAAAAAAATTTACATCCACTAGAATGCTGCATAGTTAGAACCATCCATGGTGCTTAGACACCTAATACAGTGTGTTTTCTATTTTTGATACCAAATTCACAGCACTTAACTGACATCCATATTTTCAATTATTTCAAAATGCATCTGTAGATCAGGAGGCTTTTTAGCAAAATAAAATCTCTCGCAGACCTGTAATTTCCCTCCACTCCTATCAGCTTCAGATTCGAGCATACGGACCAATTTGTCTTTTTCATTGAGTATCCAAATTCGCCTAGAGTCACACCATTGCCTTGGAGTGCCATGAAGAACAAAACGAATTCCTTTACCTCCTTGTGTAAGGCGTTTGGAGATTCTCTCAATAGCATCATGGTTAGTTAGATAAGCGCCAGAGGAATTTAAACCAACATCCACATAATGGATCTCGGTGATGCTGTTTAAAAGGCCTTCTTCTGTACTAGGAATTATTTTAATCTCTTCTGTGAAATTGGAATACTTGTTGCTTGTTGACTGTTCTTCAGTGTGGGGTGAATTTCCAGTAAATTTCACATCTGAGAAGCTAAGTTCAGTAACTAGCTGATTAAGCACAGTACCACCCTTGCTAAATCCAAGGATGAATGTTTTAGGTTGTGGCAGATGTGATGTGGATATACTGGCTGGGCTTTGCTCCTTCTGTCTTCCTGGAATTATTTTCTTTACCTGCCGCAGAAAAAAAGTAGGTCACGGAAATCAGTAGATGTTAGGAACAATTAGGAGTTTTAAAGATGATCAGGAGAATACTGAAAAACAGTAAGAGATTTTTTATGGTAAACAGACTTAAGAAGAGTCCCTAGACTAATATTTTATTCATGAAAGAAAAAGAACAACTAGCGAAAAGTTTATTCGTGAATTTGATTATTACAGCAAAAACATCTTACATTATTATGCCATATTCTAAATATCTAGAATAAAGATAGAACATAATTCAACAGTTTAAAATAAATACTATTTAACTTCTTGGGTAAATTGCATTTTTCCTCATTAAACTATAAGGTCAGTTGCTACATCCCTTAAATTCTAAATTTGAACAATCAACCCCTTAAATAATTGGGTTTGCTGCAATGTCCTCCTATAATCAAAGTTTCTCCAATTTCAGTTCTAAAAATGTGGAAATTAAGGTTAAATATGACAGAAATTGAGAAAATTTTAATAGTGGGGGATCTTGCAACTTATCACATAGTTTAGGATATTGATAGCTTAAATTTAAAGTTCAACTGTTCAAGTATTATTGAAAATGGCCCTATAATGTAGGGTAGGAAACGGCAAGTTACCCTAAATTCCTCAACTCTGGTCTCCAATGCAACATTTATCATACGTAGCTGCAATTGGCGCTTAGGAGGAGACAAACAAGGAAAGAAATTTGGAAGGCCCTAATGATTACTTTCATGTCAACCTAGTGCATATGAGCTTTTGTAATAAAAACTCCATGATCTTTCCATGCAGTAAGGTAAAACCCTTGTTTAATATCAGCAAGCCACAATCTAGTAAATAGAAGAATATTGTGCAGGGCCTATTTCATCGGCATGAACACATTTCCTTTCTAATTTCAAGAGTGAGTTAATGCATAAAGAGGTGATGTGGTTCTCAAAGACAATTATTTTTTGGTATATAAAACACAAGTATGTTGTGCAGAGTGCAGACACTTTCCATAAATGATATCAAACAATATGATCTTTCAAAATAAAATTGACAAAAATTATCAAATACAAATCAATTACCTAACATACCTCTTCAAGGCAATTTGACAAGAGTGAGACAGTCGTCCTAGAAGCTGGGTATCCAGTTGGGCTATATGATTTTGGTTCTCCCCATTGATTCACAGATGGAATAAAATCCTTATAGACAGCAAAAGGCCCATTAAAAACAGAAGCCTCAATGACCCAAGCATTGATAGAACCTCCGAACTTTGAAACCAGAATTTCGGCTATATTCTGTAAATCAGACAGCCTCTCAATCACTGGGTTCCCAGTCCCTTCAATACGATCTCCATTGAAAAAGATGGCATTTGCAGAAGGCGCCTGCCTCCAATGCAAAGTGTAATCAGAATCTTGGTATGCTTCAATGAAAAGAAAAGTGAAAAAGAGTGATTCAAAAACATAGGGTTTCAGCACAAGATAAAATAGTCTTTTAAAAAAAATGTAATAACATTGTTTTCTTATTGGTAATTACGCATGCATTTGGTAAGTCTTGAAACTATGATCTCACCCTTCACCTTGCTCTTACAAGGGGAGGAATTGCTTTCTGAGCTAAAGCTCATTGGCGCAAGAGTAATATAGTCTTTCAGAACAAATGGCACTTCCTCATCTCACAAGTGTGGGTAGAGGATTAGATTATAAGTTCAAAATCCACCGGGGATGTGTGCAACTTATCTATAAAATAAAATAAAAAGATGAACTTGTCCATAAATTCAAAAGAGAGGACTCCATAGCAATTTAATAGTCACGTACTTCCCATTTCTTGGAAGGAAAAACCTGAATACAAAACTAATTATAGCATGAGAAAGTGTAAGACCACAAGCATCAGGGATTGTATCCGAATGCTATATTAAAGTAGAAAAAGTAAATTTTTCTCACTACTTCTCTTCCTCTTCAGCTTTCTCTTCTCTCTCTTCCCTTCATCTAAGTCTCTGACTCATCTCTCTCTCATAAACCATACAACCACCACCTTCACAAAAACCACCACCACCACCAACCCCAAAACCCATCAACACCACCAACACCATCACCATCACCACCAACCCCAAAACCCACCACCACCACCACCACCACCACCACCATCAAACCCACAACCCATCACCATCATCACCACCACCACCATCTTAAGAGTGATGAACAGCAAAAAATTTGCACTAGTGCTTAACAGTACTCAAGTGAGCAGAACTTACAGCTAAGTTTTTGGTAGTAGGTGAAAGGCACAAAGATGCTGCAACTCTATAGTAATTTCCGCTGTTAAGGCCCAATGGGACCTTCAAAACTCCAATCCAACGATCCATGAATATATGAACTGTAAGGGAATAGTGAGAAAGACCAAGCACTGGTAATGAGACTTATAAAATATTCTCCTCCAAGACATGCTAAATTAACTTCAGAAAATTCCAGGTCCATGTACAAGAATCACCTAAGCATTAAGGAATGAGAAATTAAAAAACCACAATTGTTCATGCATATAACAAACAGACAACTTTTCAGGGTGGTCTAATTAGATATCAATATGCACAATGGAAAGTAGCTCAACTAAACAAAAAAGGATATCACTAAACTAGGATATCAAATTCCCATGTCATTCAATAAGCTCTAGCTTAAGTTGCACATCCTCCCCTCGTAAGAGCAAGGCGAAGGGTAAGGTCATGACTTCAATATCCATATGTGCTCGTGTAACTTACTTAAAAACAACAAAAAAAAAAAGCAAAAAGTCCCTATGCTATTACTCATCCATGCCAACTAGTTTATTGTGAATTTCAGTTAGTTCAACTTTTTTTTTGCCGAATAGAGAGCATGAATTGAATCCCGCCTACATAAAAAAGGAATCTATGGGCATCTTGGCTCGATGGTAAAGAGAAATTAAGTTTAAATCCTATTGAAATTATATTGGAAGACCAAAAAAAAAAAAACCATCTTTTGGGTTTTTTTTTGTAAAGCTTATTTTCTACTTTACTTTCAGCATATAAACAATGAGCAAAGTGCATCTAAATACATTCAGAGAATCATGGAAAACTATCAAAAATGTACAAAATAACCAAAAGAAACAAAGTCATTTGGTGGGGCATTTTGACAAGCAACTCACGTGCATTAAAAATGGTTTCAATGATAATAAGCCAATGAATAACCCTACATCTTTTAAGCTATAGGATTCAAATGTATAATAAGTGAATGAATAACCTTACATCGTACATATGAACAACGCCGATGTGTGTGTCTATCACAGAGAGAGAGAGAGAGAGAGAGAGAGAGAGAGAGAGAGGTATCGGAGGAATCGGCACGCGCGCCAGAAACACGCAGCGCAGAAGATTCTGATAGCTTCTTGAATTTGGGTTGGATTTGGAAAATGAAAAAAATTGGGCCTTTGGACTTTGGAGCAATATTTCCATATACAGTCCAATTGTTGAGTCTGACTGACCCAACTACTTAACCCAGCCCATTCTCTTTGTTTAAACTTTGAACTTTGAATTAAATTATGAACTGTTCTAAAAATTTTAGTTATTGGAATTTGATAAATTAATCATTAGGAAAAAAAAAAAAAAACATTTTTCCCCTTTATATTTGGGATAGATTACAATTCTCTCCATCTTTGAAATCAACCAATTTCCTCCTCTATATTTGAAAAATGAGCAATTACCATCAATTTATTACTTTCTTAGTTAAATCTAACAAAAATTTTAAAATAAATTATTAGTTGTACACCACAAGGAAGAGAAAAAGTTGAAGATTGCACTGTTGTTTTCTTAGATTACATTTGTAATCATTGTAATTTCATTGGATTCAATTGAAAAAGTAACGGATTGAAGGTATTTGCTCATTTCCCATATGTAGAGAGGAAAATTGGTTGGTTTTAAAAATAATGAAGAAATTGTGAACCACCCAAAACATTTAAGGGAGAAAATGCTGTTTTTCTTTAATCATTTAACTATATAATTCTAACAAATGCGTACCCAAATGGGAAAAATTTTTAAAAGTTTTTTATTATCTATAATAATAATACTGGTCAATAAAATATAGTGTTGAACATTTGATTTAAGATTGGATGTTAGGTTACAAGATAAATAGGTATTAAAACTTAGGCTTAGGCATCTATCTTGCCCAACTTAAGTTGGTTTTATAACTAGGAGTTTTATAATTTAATTAGCACATCTCCATGCATAAAGTACTCAGGGTTTAAAGAAGAAAATGTTCGAATTACAGAGTTAACAGTATATCACACTTATCTAAAAAAATAGTTAAAAATTAATGGCATTTTCTTGTCATACATCACACAATTCATCCAAATATATGTGATTGTGCTATAAATCATGACAAACTCGATTTATACTCATTAGCATATTATCAATTAAAAAATAGATTTTAAATATCTCATTAATTCATATTAATCTAATTTCAAGTACAGATATACATCTTAATCTTAATCCCCAAAATTTTTAGGGTTAGTTATCAACCTTTTACAAATCTATATATATCATATCAATATCAAATCATATTATATCATATTATATATAATAAAAGTTTGGCTTAGACGCTGCAGTTGCGCCACGTGGCTTCACCAAAATTTTTAGGGTTAGTTATCAACCTTTTACAAATCTATATATATCATATCAATATCAATATCTTATCATCATATTATATATAATAAAAGTTGGGCTTAGACGCCGTAGTTGCGCCACGTGGTTTCACCAAATTGCAAAAATTTTAATAAATTTTTAGATTTTAAGAATAGATATATACATTTTTTTTTTTTTTTGATAAATATGGCAAATTAATAACAGCTGTGTCTATCTAAAATGTTATCAATAAACCCTAAAATCAATATAATAGAATTACCTAAGGATAAAATTTAAATAAAAAAGAGAGATAAAAAAAAAAAAAAAAAGTAAAAAACGTTTCTTTAAAAAAGGTAAAAGGAAAAAAAAAATTAGATCTAGCTAGGGATTTGTTAAACTAATAATAATATAATTACATGATAATAGAAGGAAAAGCAAATAGAAAAGTTGTGCACTGTTAAGAAATTAAAAATTGAAATTAGAAAGAGACAAAGCTATGAACAAAACGAAACAAAAAATAAAAGAAAATCAATTAACCTATTCTTTAAAGTGAAGGTGTTGAGGGGGGAACGAATATCTGGTATAGTAAGAGGGAGAGAAGAGCTATGTGAGGGAAAAAGAGCCGATTGGGGTTTTATTTTTTTTTTTTTTATATAAAAAAATATCGATTGGGTTAAAGGTTTTTTTTTTTTTTTTAATCTATATATCTATATCATATTATAAAATAAAATAAATAAAAATTATTTGAGTTTCGCCTAAACTATTTCATTGAATAGTAACTACTACAGTGCTGCTATAGTAAAAAAGAGCTGGAAATGCATAATAAAAATAAAAATAAAAATAAAAAAAAAAAACTGAAAAAACGCAGACGTCAAACGTAAAGGTGCCAGCCAAACGAGCACTTAGGGTAGGTGGGTTTCTCTTCCAAACGGATGGTATAAGGTGAACACTAATGGGGGCTGTATTTTCGAAGCAAAGGTGGACTAGTATTGGTCTAAGATGTACGGGCACTTCATTTAGGATGCTGTACCTTTATCATATCTGTGTCATACCAGTGTTATACCTACCATTTCATGTTGTAATTTTTCCAAAATTGCTTGTGTCACTGTGTTGTACCCATACCCGTATTTGTACCCGTGTCTGTGTCCGTGCATCCTAGGTATCGGTGTGATAGCAAGGGATGATCAAGGGCGAGTGGTGGCTGCAATGAGTAAGAAAATTGCAGGTCCCACTAGGAGCACTGGAGAATGAAGCAAAAGCTGTCAAGGCTGCTGCTATTTTTCCTAGGGATATTGGCATCCAGGAAGTAATTTTTGAAAGTGACAGCTTGCTGGTCTGCTCAGCTATTCAAGGGAAACAGAGGCTTCCCCTGCTATTGCCAATGTCATTTCAGGTACACTGCAACACATTCAATTTTTCTGACAAGTTGAAGTTTGTCACACACGAAGAGAAGGGAATAAAGAAGCACATGGACTCACTAAGTATGCCAATTTATAGAGGACTTTGTAACATGGATGGAGGAAACTCCAACTGTTATAGATTCTGAAGTATCTTCAGATGTAAACCAGTATTTCAATCATGAAATGATAGAAATTCACTGGTTTCCTAAAAAAAAAAAAATTACAACACAACATTGTGTTACAGGCATTGCACTCAAACTTGAACCGAAACTCAAACACCCCTGCCCTAAAAAAACCGCACAATCGCACAACCTTGCAAGAGTGTATGTATATTTAAGCCTAAGCACATTGTCATAGCTGCAGCAGAACAAACTCCAGCACCGAAATTGCTTCTATAACACTCGCCAGCCATTGCTCCAACGGTACTCTCTCTCTCTCTCTCTCTCTCTCTCTCTCTTTTCATACATGTATGTTTGAAATGCTTTTTTTTTTGTGCCTTGATGCCTATCCTATGCTAAAGTTTGATTTTTTACAATTTCTGTATCCCAATGATGAAAAGTTTAGTAATCTTAAAATGGTGCATGGAATTCATTCCACAAAAAAGGAAAAAAAGGGGCTCCCTATTGCAAGCTTATTGCAGAGGTTGATGAACCATGATTCCATGCCCTGCCAGGTGGATTCTGAGGGATCTTTTGATTTTACACATCTTTCATGATCTTATCAATCTCTAGACAATTCTAAACTAGTTTTCTCTGAAAATACATGGATATGGGTTGGTTAATTATACTCTCCTTTTATTTTTTTTTATGTATTTGTCCAAAAAGTTTGCTTATTATTTTTTTTCTCTAAATTGGTTTGGAGTAAAATTCCTTCAACCACATTTGTGGCAATTGAAATAACTATCTGTTTATAATTTTAATCATATGACTCATCTAATGGTATGTTTGGGTTAGCTTTAGCATGTTAAAAAACACTGATATTAAAATTTGCACTTTGAAAACATGATTTAAAAAAAATGCAGTTGAACCTTTTGAAATTTTTTGGAAAAAACGGTTATTGCTTTTAATAAAACTATAATGCCAAAAAGCTTTTTAATTCAATTTATTTTATTTTAAATTTTATAAATTTTTTAAAAGAGGCTTTTTTTGAACAGACATCCTTTGAATTACGCATATTTTTGCCAAACGCCAACTTTTCTGTGTTATCATTTAAAATTGCTGATTTTCCCATGAAATCATAGGGCTGAAAGAACTCTTTAACACGACTTGTTTAAGTGATTTAGTGAGTAGGAATTTTCCTCAAACCAATTTGGAGGGAAATGTTGTTCACTGTTTAATATTTGTTGATATCATATTTAATATGTCATCAGGATTAACCAATTGGGTGAATGTAATATGTGTTTTATGTTTATATTAATTATTAAGCTACTTTTAATTTAATCATAAAAGAGTCTTGGCAGTTTCAAAGATGACGTACTTCAGTAATTTAGATTTGTGAAATTGGTGCTTCCTTCTTTTGCATATTGAGATTCTATTCTTTTCAGAATTACTGGCTGATATTACCATCTATACTGTATAGTATAATTTCTTTTGGTCATTTTTAGATGCTGCAATGTTTGGCTTAGTGCCCAATGTCTCATACAAGATTAAATTTAAATGAATAAGTTTGGAGTTGAAAGACTATTATTTAATAATTCTATTTTAAGTATATAGCTCTTATCACATAGTTGAACCATGCCTGATAGCATTGATGTCAAACTTTAGAGACTCCGATAGCTTTCCGACTTCTGTAATTTAGTACAGTTCCTGTTGCAGTGTTGTAAACAACATCACTTGCTCATTGCTATTGCTGCTGCATCACTAAGAAAACACTATCAAGCACAAACATTCATTGTGGGTGAGAAAAAAATCACTTTTTTCCTGCTGATGGGTTTTAAAATGAACTCCTTTAGGTTAAAGACGATTTTTGATAACTCACCAATTATTCATAATAGGCTGCTTGAGAAACCACAGAAATGGTCAGCAGTGAATGATATAAACTGGTTCTGAACTTGTTCAGTTTGGCAAATTTTGTAAAATGTAGAATCAATTCTTTCATTTATTTATGTATTTTGCTTACATGTGGATTAGGGGGGAGAAGGGGAATTTAAAACTGGGTTCTTATGGGAAGACTAGACATTGCCACTGGCTCTTAGATTACCATTCTTGGCATAAAAAAAATTGTGCAAAAGATTTTCCTGAAGAGCTAAAACATGTTTACTATGT
Organism: Quercus suber; assembly: GCF_002906115.3. NCBI lineage: Eukaryota > Viridiplantae > Streptophyta > Magnoliopsida > Fagales > Fagaceae > Quercus > Quercus suber. The sequence goes on from NW_027069520.1 coordinate 1,330,260, forward strand.
GTTTTACACAAATTGAATATAATTGAAACTTTTTCAGAGTTGGAAGTCATAGAAAAATATTGAACTAGTTGCCAGGAATCTTGTAACTCAACTAGGTTAATACTTCTTAGTATTTCCATGACATCCAGGGTTCAAATCCCCCCTCTCCTGTTATAACCACCAAATAATCAATATATATATATATATTGAACTAGTTTTGTGCCTTGTGAAATATACTCATTTAAAGGGACTAGGCTTTTGGAAGGTTTTCTTGTATGTTTGCCAAATTCTGTATCAGCTTAGTGGAACCAGATGGTCCATAATCTACTTATCTTCTCCCTTTTGGTAAAGTATATGAGCTGCTAAGCAAATAGCTAATCTTAAATATCATGTTCCATTTATGTTAACTGTAAATTTGGAATGCCATTTTTAATAGCTGTTGTTTCCAGATATTTTCATTTTGCATCAGCATATGAACTTCTTTCGCAAATTTGGAAACCCGTTGGAGCGTTAAGAAATAAGTGTTGCTTATGCAATCGATGCCATTGCACATTTAGGTCAATTATGATTCTGGAATGGAATTTGAAGAACTCAATTGCATTTCAGTCTATGAATTTTGTAGTAACAAAAACCACTGGGTTTGGAATCGGCTTTTGGATTTATGAAATCCAGTTTCGAATTCTTGCCGCTCTATTCTATCCTCAAGGAACGTGGGTTCTATTTATTGGTGCATGTGAATTCCCCAATAATGAAGCATATATAAGCCCCCAACCCCCCAATAATCGTGCTAGAGGCCAATTGGCATGGTGCATCCTCAAGCCAGCAAGCCAAATAACAATGGCAGGGAATCAAGAAAAACTGCCATGGATAGATTCTTCAAGCTGGATGACAATGGCCGGCAGAATATTTTCATAGGTCTCTTACAAAAGTTTCCCATTTAAGCAATGGGAAACATAAGTACTAACAAAAAAAAATGTACAAGCCTCAAAGAGCTTCCATTAAAATTGTGTAAGCTTCTAACTACAACAAACAATGATGATAAGCTTTAATGCCATTCATCTGTGTTAGAAAATATAATAATAATAATAATAATAATAGAGTTTTGATATTGAATTCTATTGTCAAAATCCAATAATGTTTCCGGACAAGACAGCGAAATTTGATAATGAAACCTATTGTCAAAATCCAATCTTTTTCTTGGATCTTTTTCTTTTTTACTTGGGGAACACCCATTGTCAAGATCATTGTTTCCCCTGCTCTTGAAGATCATTGTTTCGACTGGCGTATTCTAACTGTGGGGGGTCAGGGAGTTGTACCCTTGTGGCCTGAAGAGTAGATGGGCCTGGTCCACCTTCAAACTAGGCCCCCCCAAAAAAAAAGGAAAAAAAAGAAGGAAAACAAAAACTCAAACTCAAAGAATATAAGCTGTAAATTTTTCTAGTGTAATAGTGATCCTTGGCCAGCCCAAAAAGAAAGATAAATAAGAAATTTGATGTTTTTTCTACATACTTCTTGTTGATAAATCATGGATTCATGCCTTTTCTTTTGTTCTCCAATTTGTTAAATTAGGAAGTCCAAGCGTTGGTCTGCATACTCATCTCTAAAAATAAATTGTATTGGGCCTGAATCAAAACCTTAAGTCAGAGCTAAGGTTTTCTCGGTTTTTAGCCCGTACACTAACAATGGTGCTTTCAGTTAAAAGATTGGAATTTTGTTTTATATGTTCTTATATTTAATCATTCAACTATTTGTAGATTAGAGACAGAATTTGGATTATTGTTCACAAGAGCTTAAATCGTAAATCTTAATAATCTTTTCAACTATTAGTAGACTAATTGGAGATAGGAACTTAGGATTGCTTGTTTGATACCATAACATGTTTTGATATTATTTTAAATCACTGTAAATTTGATCATTTAACTATTAGTAGATTATAGATAAGATTATAGTTTGAATAGAAGTTTTCTATTGATGTGAATCTATATGCTAGTTGATAGAAATTTCCAAAATTACCATTAAACAAAGTTCTAAAAAAAATTTATTGTTTGAACTCAAAAGTGCTTGTGTTTGGTAAGGGCATAATATATAGGAAACTAATTAAATTAATGTTTTTTAATTTTAGAAACATAACAAAATGTTGGGACATCCCAAAATAGAATACAGGACCAACAATTTTGGATGGAAGAAGTACAAAACAATTGAGTTCTAAAACTTCAATTAATTAACCAATTTTATGAGATAATTAATTAATTATCCATTAGAATTATGATCTCATGCATTTTGGTATACTCTTGTCGATAGGCTTAAACTAGTACGATTTTGACATGTAATTAATTAAAATCAATTCTTTTTGAGATCCAACCATAAATAATTCCTCATTAACACGTCTTTAATCCTACTTTTAAGAATGTTTCTTGTTCGTTAAAATTTGATGTGGCTTGACTTTTGATTTTATGGTCCAATCTTTGTACCCAAGGCATATAAAATAATAATAAAAAAAATTTATTGTTAAGAGTTCCGACGATGTTTAGAATTTAGTTCTTGCTTAACTAATTGTTCTAAATAAATAAAAAATAAAAATAAAAACTAATCGTTCAAATGACGTTTTTTTATTTTTACCTTATTTTATAAAATTACTATTTTATTTGTAGCTCAAGGTCAAATGACGACTTGAGGAAATAAGAATTTTGAGCAGAAATTGTTTCTTGTAATTATTACACGATATAGAACAATGAAGCTGATGGAAATCATCACTTAAAATATCATGTTTAGGGTTTAAGAAACATGTCTAGGCCTTAATTCAAGTATTGAAATATTATAATTTTTTTAAAGATAACTTGCAGAACTTAGCAAACACCTCATGTGTCTCAAGACCATATAAATCTAGCTATTGTTATTAAAAAAATCATTGAAGGAAAAGAAAAATATTGAGGATGCGGGCATTCCACATTAAAATTTACAATTATATCATATATTGCATGTCTACCATAATCACAATTAAAGAATTATTCTAGCACAACATACAAGAACTTTGGAAAAAATTGTTGCGTGTCTTGTTAGCTAGTGTAGATTTTTCATAACAAAAAACAAATACATTCCAGTTTTTCATAAGTATTCTAAAAAAATACAAAAAAGTTTTTCGTAACTACATAAAATATATTATCTAGAAAATTACACAAAATATCATGAGAATAACTAGTTTTTCGTAACTACATAAAATATATTATCTAGAAAATTACACAAAATATCATGAGAATAACCAAAAAAAAAAAAAAAAAAAACCAAATTAATATATTTTACACACAAGACATCCCAATTAAAGTAGTCATTATTAATTTAATGTCTCATAATTCCCATTTAGTGAATGTTAAATTCTAAAGTAAGCAAAACCTAAGTTCTTATCAAACACAAGAATTAAATCAAGCTTTCTTACCAATGCTGTTCGTAAAAAATTACAATTTAATAAATTTCTTCAATATCATCCGTAGGAATTTAAAACAAGAAGTAGTTTTCTCATAAAATTCAATTTTTTAAAAATAAATTCAAAAAATAAAAATTGATTTATAATTTACCTCCTACATTTTTTTTAAACCAACAATAAACCTCTATACTTTGGTTGTATATATATATATTATATTTAATCTACTCATACAGTTTTACTTGTCAAACATATGGGTTAATACATAAATAAAATGAAGAAATGTCCTGTATATTTAATAATATATATATTTTAAAATATTAAGTATTTTTAACACATACAGGGAGAGGAAAGAAGGTTTCTTAAAGAAATTTACAGCAGTGTATATCCAAAATGACATAATTCTTGGATACACAGCACAAACTTTAAATCTTTTTGACTCACACTCATTTTCCAATGTGAAATTAATCCACTATTTTTTTTCTTTTTGAGAATACTAAGTATTTTTAATACACATACATACGAAGAGAGGGGAGAAGGTTTTTTAAAGAAACTTACAGTGGTGTATAATATATTTAATAATATTGGTATAAGAGAGAGAGAGAGAGAGAGAGAGAGAGAGAGAGAGAGAAAACCACTCAAAATGAATAAGATGGTAGATAAAAGAAAGGGTAAATTACATCACTAGTCCTTAACCTTTATACAATATTTCAATTTAATCCTTACTGTTTTAAATGTGTCAATTTGGTCTCTAACTTTTTGATATTGTGTCAAAATGGTCCTAACCGTTAAGTATTGGATGAAAAATGTTGACGTGGCTAATAGTTAAAATAAAATATTTATTTTGCCACATAAATTGCCACATGTATTGTCACATCAACATAAACTAAAAAAAGAAAAAAAGAAAAAAAAAAGAGGACACTAGTGCCTAGTGTAACCCCACACCATTTTTTTTTTTTTTCCTTCTTAGGAAACAAATGGGATTATAAACCCATAATTGAAAAATTCAACTTCATTTTCTTTCATTTTCCCAGAAATCAAACAAGGAAAAAGCTAACAATATTAATGAAAAAGCAAAATTGCGAAACTAACAACAAACCCATTTTTGAAAGAAACTTCAAATACACAATATTAATTTATGTTGATTACAGAAATTTGAAGGCCCTCCACAAAGTCCACTATTATTTTCATAGCTCACAAGCGTAATTGTATTGATGCTGATAAAGTTTGATACTAGGCCTAACAACAAATTGTTAGTAACATTAAAGAATTTTACGAGCTATTTTGATCTTTGGATGGGATTGGGTTAAAGAAGAAATATAAAATGATTCTAACAAGCATGGAACTTTGACGGCATGTGGGAAGAGCAAGGGTAAGAGATTTGATCATTGGTTGAGATTAATTAAATAAGAGGAAAATTTAGATTCCAATAAGCACGATAATGTTGACGGCAAGCGAGAAGAACAAGGAAATTGGGTGAGTGGCTTAAGGTTCAAAGTTTTGTTTTTCCCTGGTTTGGTTGCTAGGAAAATGCAAGGAAAATGAAGTTTAACTTTTTCAATTCTGGGTTTATAACCCTCTTTGTTTCCCAAGAAAGCAAAGCAAAAGAAAATGAAAGGAAATAAAAATTTCAAGGGTAACGTAGCAATACATGTGGTAGTCTATGTGATGAAAAAAAAAAAAATTATATTGACTGTCAGCCAGGTTAACATTTTCCATCTATCACTTAACAGTTGGGACCATTTTGACACAATACCAAAATGTTAGAGACTAAATTGACATATTTGAAACATTAATGATTAAATTGAGATATATTGTAAAGGTTAAGGACTAATTATGTAATTTAACCGAAAAGAAATTAATGACAAGAACAAAAATTTCAAAGAAGAGAGAGTAGGGAACTGAAAAATGATTAAGGAGATTGCTAGTGGCAAATTGACGGAAAAAATCCTGTAGATATAATTGATTAACTTGTATTAATTTCACTTTTCATGTTCAATTATATTGAATCTAGAAAGAATAAGTCAAGCTATAACATCTCCATGAAAGTAATGAACAAATCAAATCCGAAATATTCACCCAAAACTAACATCTTAGTTCATCATGACAATGTATACGATATGTCTAACTTGTTGAAAATTTCGACTTAATTATGAGTTATGTATAGTCCTATATCAAACCCCACTAATTCCGCTATAGTGTAACAATTATGAAAGAAAGAAAAAATATATTATTGGAAAAATTACAAGACCCACAATGGAAGCATTGCCAATCTAGAAGGATTGAAAGGTTATTTGGTCCGATTACAACTAGAGGAACACGAGAAAAAGTTAAAACGTAATTTACCCATAAATAAACAAGGTTGTGGATCAATAATTATGGGACAATCCATACAAGACTATGGGTTTTGGTTACTTCTCAGTTGGGATTCGATATAATTCACATCTAAAAGATGTTATGACTTATTAGAAATTATCTTTAGGCACTACTTCAATGATATCTAACAATTCATAAATAAATTGAAATTAAATGATCAAGTAGACATTGAAGGTTTCAAATGAACTCCAATTTAAACATTTTTCCATTTAAAATGAGTGAGATCTGGTTGCTTAAATTTGGTGCAATTATTATTATTATTTTTAGATAGAGTTTCAACTTATGACGTCCACTTTTAATGATTGTACTTATTATCATCAGATGCTAATCCATATTTGGTATATGCAGGAATTGAATCCTCAAATTTCTTATTTAACCATTAGGGATTTTACCAGTTGAATTAACTAGAACCCACCATTTGTCATTGAATCCCAAATCGGTTAAATAATCGGTTTTTAGTGTAAGCGGGAATTAAATCCCAGTTTTTGTTTTTTGGTCGCAATTATATTTGTTGTTGAATTTTCAATTAGTGTATAAAACACTATGAATGTTTAGACCCCTAATTAAAATAATATCAATTGAAGTTTAATGTCAAACAATATATGTGCAGAAAATGAACACAAGCTAATAATAGAATTAATAAATAATCTAAACCAATTAAAATCACATTCATAGAAGAAATTAAATGGCAAAGATTAAGGGAAGAGAAATGCAAATACAAGGATAATACAACGATGTGTTATCGAAGAGGAAACCGAAACTTTCAGCGAAAAACCTCTCTGCCACCCTCTAAATGGTCAATAATCCATTAGAAAATGTAGTTGGGATACATGAACAATAATAAACCCTCCAAGCCTAATCTACTCAGTGTATCTAAGCCCTCCAAGCTTCTTGCTCCAACGAGGTTACGCCGAACCTTTGTCTTTTCTAGCTTACTGGATTCCGCTATAGCCCATAATATCAACCAATAACCATTGGTCCCTTTTTAACTACTTTCCAAGGCACCAAAAAGCCTTTTCACATATGTGGGTATGGTAAGAAAAGGATTTGGGTAAGAACCTCTCAAGGATGTAACAATGGAGAGGGTGAAAGTAGAGAAATTTAAAGAGTCTCTATGAAAAGATTATGAATAAGTCAATCTTGTTTTTCTCTAGAGTTTCTCTCTAAAAATTCTCTTTGGAAGCTCTTTATATTTCGTTGGTATAAGTGGTATTTATACTAGGGTGATAAAGGAATGTGAAGAGTCAGTTTTTTCAAAACAGAGCTGTCTGGTGACTTGGCTTCACGACTTGACTGAGTCGCGAGTTCAAGCCGCGAGCTAGCTGAATGGCTAGTCTGGATTTTTTGTCCTATAGTGCAACAGCTGGCATGACGATTCAGCTTCTTTGCATGTTTCGCTTATGTGCATCATCTAGCGGCTTGCCAGTCGCGAGCCACTTGTGAGATCCAGTCGTGAGTCCCTACTTCACTGCATATTCTTAAGCATTTCTTCACATCATCTCACACACTACTCTTACATGATTCCCACCTAAATACAGAGTTTCTAAGTGCTGAATTACAAACAAATTAGCACGGAATAAATCCAATAAGATAGTTTATTAAATTCAACCTTACAATTGTCTATGAGTAAAGCCACATAAATGGCCATAGAAATTGTGTATGCTAGCCAAAAGGTTTCGTGCACCATTTTAGAGGTCTTACAAATGTGTTTACATAATATTGCCTAGATTTATGGTATCCTTCTTTTTTAAGGACTCTTCAAACATTCCAATATTATTCATAATTTTCTAGCACTTTTAGGTCTGAGATCAACATAGATGATTACATGTTATAATTCTGCCTATAAGTTAATTTTTTTTTCCTTCTTGGTCAATGAAATCAACTAAAAAGTGAAGATTCCTTTCTTACATCCTAATTCATGGAGCTAATTGTGTTTGGGATGGGTTTAATTTGAGTGACTTAAACCTAATAAGAAAATGTGTTGGTTGCTCATACGTATATTTTTCTAGCATGTAGGCATTCTTTTACGTGTGTATATATATATATGTAGGGACTGAATTTGAGCACTTCTACTGTTGGGAGAGTGTACTCAAGCCCGGTTGGCCCAATACAATGAATTTGTAGAGAGCGGGTTTAAGAACTAGGTCCTAGCGAGGGATGCAACGGCCAGGCCTGGTTGCGTGTGAATTGAATGGCATGAGCGTGGGTTAAAATACGCAATGGTGCTCCTCGGTTCTTCTCTCAGGAGCTTGCGGTTCTTATTACTTCCTTCGTGATTGGTTACAAGGGTTTCTGGGAGAATCCCGGTTGCTACCGTCCTCTTTCTCCTTTTTTCTCTTTTTTTTTTTTTTTTTATGGGATTTGGGATCGGTGTCGCCGGTGGTGACGAAAAACTGCCTAACCTCGCGCAAGCCCCCAACAGGGGAATCATTAACCGTTGTGTTTACTAACGCCCTAGTTCTTCCCACAGACGGCGCCAATTGTAGGGACTAAATTTGAGCACTTCTACTGTTGGAAGAGTGGACTCAAGCCCGATTGGCCCATTACAATGAATTTGTAGATAGCGGGTTCAAGAACTAGGCCCTAGCGAGGGATGCAACGGCCAGGCCTGGTTACGTGTGGATTGAATGGCATGAGCGTGGGTTAAATACGCAATGGTGCTCCTCGACTCTTCTCTCAGGAGCTTGCGGTTCTTATTACTTCCTTCGTGATTGGTTACAAGGGTTTCTAGGAGAATCCTGGTTACTACCGTCCTCTTTCTCCTTTTTTCTCCTTTTTCATCTAGATGGATTCTTTACATTATATATCCCCCCTCAACTGATCCTAGCCCTACATTTGTTGATTATCCAGGTCGCTATTCGAGTGCTTGTCCCATCTGCCGCCTTTCCATCCTTCCTGTAGGTTGCAGCAACCAAGACAACGCTGTTCAGGGGTAATCTCCTCATTAATGCGGCCAAAACGTTAGTTGTGGGCATTTAATGTGGAGGTGATAGTTCGTCATGGATTTGCTCCTCCATCATGCTTCCATGGCCGACACGTTGCACTTGCCCTTTCTCTTTGGATGCTTAGGAAGGCCGTTCCTGGTGGCTGATTAATTCTTCTCCCAACGGTCTCGGCTGGCCAAGGACGACATTGTCCTTGGCGATGTTTCCTGGCAGCTTGGGCCACCTGTGTTCCTTCTCGGACATTCCTTGATCCTCGGCATGGGCCTTAGGCCAGATATAAGATGGACCGGGGTTGTCAGATTATCAGGCCCCATAATAGCCCCTCGAAATCCTCCTCCCCGTTCGAGGAGCCGGGCAGCAAGATTTCAAGGGGCTATTGTGGGGCCTGATAATCTGACAACCCCAGCCCATCTTATATCCAGCCTAAGGCCCATACCGAGGATCAAGGAATGTCCGAGAAGGAACACAGGTGGCCCAAGCTACCAGGAAACATCGTGGAGGACGATGTCGTCCTCGACCAGCTGAAACCGTTGGGAGAAGAAGTAATCAGCCACCAGGAACGGCCTTCCTGAGCATCCAAAGAGAAAGGGCAAGTGCAACATGTCGGCCATGGAAGCATGATGGAGGAGCAAATCCAGGACGAACTGTCACCTCCACATTAAATGCCCACAACTAACGTTCTTGTCGCATTAATGAGGAGATGACCCCTGAACAGCGCTGCCTTGGTTGCCGCAACCTACAGGAAGGATGAAAAGGCGGCTGATGGGACAAGCACTCGAATAGCGGCCTGGATGATCAACAAATGTAGGGTTAGGATCAGTTGAGGGGGGATATATAATGTAAAGAATCCCTCTAGATGAAAAAGGAGAAAAAAGGAGAAAGAGGACGGTAGCAACCAGGATTCTCCCAGAAACCTTTGTAACCAATCACGAAAGAAGTAATAAGAACAGCAAGCTCCTGAAAGAAGAGTCGAGGAGCACCATTGCGTATTTTAACCCACGCTCATGCCATTCAATCCACACGCAACCAGGCCTGGCCGTTGCATCCCTTGCTAGGGCCTAGTTCTTAAACCCGCTCTCTACAAATTCATTGTAATGGGCCAACCAGGCTTGAGTCAACTCTCCCAACAGTAGAAGTGCTCAAATTCGGCCCCTACAATATATAAGAGAGGGAAAAAAAGGGGCAAATGCCCCTTTAAAAAAAAAAATTCCAGCATTTTGTCCATTTTTCCAAACTAATTAGGGAAATGCCTCTCTTTTGAAACTCGATTTTCTTAAAATCGAGTTATTAAAAAAAAAAATTTTTTGAAGCCCTATAGCAACGTTTTTAAGGAGTCTATAGTGATATTTTAAGGACCTATAGTGGTGTTTTGTAACTCGATTTCTATAAAGTCAAGTTACATGCAAATTTTTTTCTTTTTTTTTACCTATAACTCGACTTCATGGAGATCGAGTTACAAAACACCACTATAAGTCTTTAAAACGTCACTATAGGCTCCTTAAAAACGACACTATAGGACTTAACTTGATTTTGAGAAAATTGATTTTCAAAAGAAGGGCATTTCCCTAATTAGTTTGAGAAATAGGGTAAAATGCTGGATTGTTTTTTTAAAAAGGGTAAAGGCCAATTTTTTCCTAAGAGAGAGAGAAACTATTTACCAACTTGCTATTAGGTTGTGCATGAATGACATCCCAAGGCTTTTTGATACGATATTATTTGTACCCTTGAAATAAACAATCTCCTAGCTTAATAGAATTCTTATGTTTCTTGTTTTCTTCATAGCAGTAATGTGCGATATTTTCAGCAACTCGAAACGTTGGGCCATTTGGCATCATGTGTGACCACATGCATGATTCGAAACTTATAATAACACATCTTGTGAATAGATCATATGCTCCTTTGTGTTTTTCTTCACATAAATTAACTTCATTTAAAAGACAAATATAAAATGTATCTTGAACATTATCACGTTCCGAGGGATAAGGAAGTGTATTTTGAACTAAAGAATGACACAAAGTGGTGAAGGTAAGGTCGTTAGCTTTTACTTGAATGGGGATTAGAATAACCAAATCTATCGTTACCAGTAAGTTTTCTCAAAAATATCATAGACATAGAGTTTGGCATTTTTCTATTACTTTATAAATCTTCTTATTTAAATTACATAAACTCATAGTAATAATTAGGACTTAAACCCTTGTGCTTTATATATAATATTGAATGATTAGACTTTGAAATAAAGATTACATAATCTATAAATTTATATTTAAATAAGTGTTAGTTAATGTAAAGTTGTGATTTTCAACTATATTGTGTTGGCTTTAGTTTCGTGCCAAATTTGATTGTAATTTCTTCAATTATTTTCCCTGTATGCATATGGGTTTAATTGTAAGGGATAAGTGTGAGAGATTGGTGAAGAATCAAGCTTCATAAGTTGGTCAAGTCGATTTCGCGACTGGCTCACGATTTTCTGGCGAGAAGCAATGCGTGAAAAGAGCCACGTGTATAACACATGACTAGAAGATGAAAAGTCATGCTAGACTGTCTTTTTTGCGACCATCTCACGGGTAAGGCCAACCCGCAAAGGACCCGCGAAAGTCTTTGTTGGGCAAAAAGTTGTGTTTTGCTTTACCAAGTCTTTACCCATACTATATATATCCTCATTACCCACAAATTGTAAGGAATGTTTTTCATAGAAAAACCCTAGAAAATACACTTGAGAATTAGAGATTGTTATACCCACAATCATCTACACATTTTCTTGTGGTTTTCCTCAACTCCTACCCCTCTATCTTTATATCTTTGAGAGGTTGTTAGCTCAAACACTTAACACAACCATATTGATTGTAAAGTGAGTTTTAGGTGCTACTAGGAAGTATTGGAATGTGCTATTCATTGGCGGATGCAATTGGACTAAATTGCGAGATCTGGAAAGTTAGAGAAGACAAGGCTCCGAGAAGTTAGTTGGTAGCAGGAGCTTAGAAGGCTCAAGTACATATGGTAGACTAGGCTTGGAGGGTCTTTTGTTATTTGTGTACTCCAACTTTATTCTCTAGTGGATCGATTTCGACTTAGAGGATCACGGAGAGGTTTTTCACCAACTTCTTTCCTACTCTTTAAGCTTTCATTTTATTGTTGATAATGGATAAATATAGCTTAGGGTAGAGTTATCAATTTATTGCGCTTATTTACTCTTGTTCCACACTTAGTTTAAGTTAGAGTAAAAACAATCCAACCATAGTTTTTAATTGGAGATTTGAACAAGCTCTTGTGTTTTAACACAAATCCAAGCTTTCAGTTAAGAATTGTGACAAGGTTTAGGCAAATGTTGTATCTGCTAAGGCCAATTGATTTCATATTTGATTTTTTTTTTGTTGACATGTGACTTTTATACTCATGCAAATGCAATTAGTTTAAAATATGATCCAAGAGTTATAATATATTAGATCAAAGAACCAATTTAAAAGGTTTTAAAATAAGTTATTGGTTCGAAAAGCATTTAAATGAGTCATGTTAGAGTATGTGGAGTTCGAATCATCCTATTATTTGTCTTTTTTTGAAAAAAATTTTAAATCCTACTATTTGTCATTGAAAAGACAACTTATGTGGTTTAAGTTATATGTCGAAGTTACCCAAAAAAGTAAAAGTTTGTATTTAAGAAGAAGAAAACATTCAGGAAAAATGAATTTTTGCATATTATAATGGACAAAGTTTAGTTACAAAATTTGTTGTAACTTTAAGCTATAAGCTCACTCAATAAAATAAATATTATTGCATACTTTGAAAATCTAACTGATGAATTGCATGTTCTTTACACTTTTAATACACATGTCAAATTTTTTGTTAATCGGATATTATTTACTATATAATCTATAAACTTTTATTTTATACATAATTTTAAATTACAAAAACTTGCAATTTAAAAATTTATTGATGACATAGTTATTGATCTTTAATTTTCTTGAAATTTTGCAAACATGGAGGATATAAGAAGAAGATGTAATCCAATGGTGGATTTGTTAAAATTAACTTTCAATAAAAAGATATTGAGTGAGTTTGTAGCATAAGGCTAAAACTGATTTTGTAGTTAAATTTTGTCCTATTATGATGAGACACTTAATTTGAACCCAATAGAATAAACAAGCAAAATCATGTTAAATATATATATATATATATATTGATTGTAAGGATTAGGAAAACTGGCAGCCCAGACCCACTTAGAATAGTGGCTAGATTAGTTCAACCGCAGCCCAAAACAATGAATTTGTAAGAGAGAGAAACAAATAACAAGAGGGAGGCTCTACCTGAGGATAAAAATAAGGGAGAAAAAAAGAAGATATAAATAAATGGATGAGTTGATTTCTCAATACAAGCTGGTCCGAGGAGGCCACAATTATACAAGAGATGTTACTGTTCTCTCTTTTCCCTTAGTGTTCTTCTTGTTTCTTTTCTATCTCTTGATACTTGTGTCTGGATGCCCTTTCTTTTTAAACCCTCTTTTTCTTAAATATTCCTCCCTCCCTCATATCTCAACCTTCCATCTTTACCTAACAAACATCCCTTCCTGACACTTGTCTCTTTTTACATCTGAAAAAGGTGGTGAAAGGAGTTTGCTTAGCTGTGACTGACATTGTTCAAGTCACTTCCTCATCAATGCAGCTGATAAAGCTGTTGTCCACCATTTAATGCGGAGGTTACGGGCTACTCCAAATTAGAAACTTCCCCTATGATCATTGATTCTCTCTCATCAGATCCCTCTTCCCACTTAGAATGCCTCAGAGTCCTTTTGACTCATCCCTTCCTCTCCTCGGGTAACCTTCCTCCTTGGGCCTGTGGCACGTGACATCCCCACACCAATACTGCAATTCTTCAACTTCATCCTCGGTCCTTGGGCATCCACACACACACACATATATATATTTGGATAGAATGTTAAATATATTACTTAATGGAAATTAATGCATTGATCAAAGCTTAAATTAGGTAAAATGCTACTATATGATACAACATTTCCCTAAATAAATTTTTATATATAGAGAGATCTATTTAAAAATGTGGCTTTTGATAAAGGTAGATTACAAAGTTAAGTAGCTTTTTTCTTAAAATGGTGTCCCTTTGTTATTGTTGTAAGGATCGATTTGAAATAGTTATTAATTAATTAGTTAGTAACTTTTATCAAAGTCATTTAGAGTCTAAACTCACAAAGGTTTATCACATGAATGTATGAGGAGTTTCTCTATCTTATATTATTATTATAATAATTGACCTGAAAAAGAAAATGCTTCAAGTTCCTCCATGTGTACAAATACAACATCAAATAGTACCATTTTTTTTTCTCGTAACATAATCAAAATGCCACTATTTTTTTTCCTTGGTATATATTGCAATTTGCACCATTAGGTAGAGATGTTTTTAGTGTCAAAAAATTGGGGTGAATGTTATCAGCATGCATGTATAAACTTCCAACCAAGTAATTTAAATCTAAAAACAAAAACAAAACTTTAGATTTATAAGATGCCATGATTTTTGTATCTGATCATATTGATGAATTTTTTATTTTATTACAAAATTTTCTTATTTTTTCCTTAAATTAAAATAAGTGGCAACTTTAAATTTAACATCATCAATGTGGGGGAGATAGTATCATTAGTAAGCCTCGTCAATGGGCCAGGCTGGGCCGACCCGGTGGGCTAGCGGGCTATTGGGCCAGCTCATGGGTCATGGGCTATTTGATGACCCTTAATCATTAGTTGAACCTCCATTTATTAATACAAGAAACACAATCTCACTCATATACATGACTTTTGGCCCAAAATCGAAACAAATGAGCCGAGGCCAAATTTCAACACAAAAGCTTCATTAATAATTTTGCATCTAAACAAGTAGAAGAATAAATTTAAAAAAAAAATTAAAAAAATATATTCTTGAGTAAAATAATATTTAAATATAAAAATATACCACTTAAAAGTATTGCATAGACCTCAAACAGTGTCAAGTTGTCCTTGAGTAAATAAAATAAAAAGTTTTTCCATCACTTAAAAAATGTTTAACAAATAGATGAAAATATTTCAATTGATGCAATAAACTATAAACTACATGAAAAAAATAAATTTTTTTTTACCAAAATACATGCATCTCTTATAGAATATATTTGACAAGATTTGTTAAAGTTTAAGTTCTTAAAAAGGCATTTTAAAATTAAAACTAATAAAATCTTACCTGAGATCAACTAAATTATAATGATTAAGTGACTTAGTTATATTATCAATTGAAAAGAAGACATTAACAAACTCCAAAAGCAAAACTTTATCAATAATATTGCACTAATTAGTATTCTACATATATAAAATGCACATTCAAGTGCACAAGATTTTATCTCAAATCTTTTATACAGAAACAACAATAAAATAGTTTACCAAATTAATTTGTTGAGGTCTGCAAAATGTATTATGTCATACACTTAAGCCATGCGACCATGTCCCTTTTCATCAATCAATTTAGAAAAAAGAGAACAAATAATTAAATTGTATCTTTGGTACTAATTGCTCTGACAATTTTTGTTTTTTTGGTTAATGAAATCATGTAAATGATTATAAAAAAATTTGTGTGGTTAGCTCGTTTTAAGAGACAGAGCAGTTCTTTTCTTAAATCATACTACATGTCTTGTGTTAGAGGTGTGCTGTTAGTTTGTTTATGAAAAAAAAAAACTTAAGGAATGAAGAAAATAGGAAATTAAAAAAAAAAATGCAATGATTTTCACATGACATAAAAGACTATATAAACAAAAAAAAAAGAAAAATTATAGTTTCATTTTTTTTTAGAAAATAATAAAAAAGAAAGCATAGTTAAGTGTACACGTGTTTTCTTCTTAGAAAAAGCGTACACGTGTTTGATTATTCGTATACTTTTATGAAAAGATTGGACCAGAAACCTATAGTGAAATTATTATCTACAAAATAACGTTACGGAATGTGGAATATGGTAGCATCTGGTGCCTTTTTTTATATGATGAAATAGTTCTGTTCACGCGCCTTTTGCACTGCGTACAACCCTAATTTAATAATAAATATATCAGTTTTTGTTTTTTCCTTAAACAAATTAACTAATATTTTATCGCCTAGCACTTTTGGTGTGATGGTCACTTCACAAGTATAAGTACTTGTGGGATGTGGAAGGTAAAAGTTAAAATTCAAGTCTCCAATAAGAAATTTTAAACATATATACACTTAGATTAGACTAAAACATAATTTCTATCTTGTATGTATATAAAAACTAGTATCCTTTTTTGAAAATCAATATCTACTCTTATTAATTTATTATAAACCTCATCAAATTTTATAAACTCAATGCAGCTTTGATGACAGACTAAAAAAGTTTCATATACTGTACAGAAACTATAATCTCATTCTCCATATATATCTCATGTAAAGATGGATTCAAGTTACATTTAGTATAATTCTTATAAAATTACACTTGGTGTAACTCTTATAAAATTACACATTTTTTACATTGTAGATTTCTAAAATATCTAATGGTTGAAAAAATGTCAGTAAATGCTATTACTTTCCATCTGATAACCTAATTAATACCAGAATATTTTTCTCTCTCCCCTTATTTATTGCTTTCCACTTATTAAAACGCACACCACCATTTTCAAGAACCTGTAAAACACAAACTCATCTACAGAAGAGCACCTTGCCATTGCCAAAGTGGGAGTTTCAGCAAAGAAATAATTGCACGGTACACTAGAAATTTGTTAGGTTGGCACTGTCTACAAATCAAGCATTTTAGAGCAGTTTTCCTACCAAACTTAATTACCATATATCTATAAGAATTTCTAAAGAGTTTTACTTTAGAAAAAATCCAAAAAAAAGTTAAGTTAAATTTTAATTTATTTTTAAGAATTCCTCCCATATGTAATCAGTAATCATATAGGGAGAAGACTTGTAGTATTCTCATTTAGACACCCGTTAGAGGAAGCTTGAAATATCATGGATAAGTTTCAGATAATCCAATTGCACAACATAAAAAACCAACATACAAGGCGGCAGATGATTAGCACAATTAGCCTTTTGTACTCCAACTAAACGGGTATGGCTAGGAGAAATCCAACTCATCCTATGTGATTTATAGCAACCTCTATAGTTTGCTCAATTAATAAAATTTCTACCGTTCACTTAAAAAATTGAAAGTTTGAGATAATATTTTGGCCTTTATTAAAAACAAAAAATGAAGTGCTCTTCAACGGGGTGGAAAGAAAAAGGAAAAAAAAAAAGTGCGGAAAGTAATAAATAAAGAGAGAGAAAAAAAAATGTTATTAATTAGGCAAATTAGGGTAATTATTGGGTACTCCTGGAGTACCATTAATGCGTACTCCATTCTCTCACATAACTGTGGGTCTCACTAATTAAATTTATAGTAGGACTCAAAATTCATGTGAAAGGGGGGAAGTATGTATTTATAGTATTCCCAGAATATCTAATAATTTTCCGGCGAATTATATGAAAGTAATAAATGTTTAATTGTTGGTTTTTAACCGTTAGATTTTTTAGAAATCTACGGTGCAAAAAATGTGTAACTTTATAAGAGTTACATTAGGTATAACTTGAACCCATTTCATATATATATATATATATAGGCAAAAATGCAAAACTGACCCTCTAACTTTCACCTTTTTTCATTTCAGTCCTCTAACTTTTAGTTTTGTCAATTCAGTCCTTTAACTTTCAATTTTTGTCAATTCAAGGTTCTGTTATAAATCTGTTAGTACTGCCGTTACCCACACCAAAACGACGCCGTTTTGCATGTAATTTTTTTATTTTTTATATTTTATTCGAAATTAAAAAAAAATAAGAAAAATCTGAAAAAAAAAAAAAAAAAAAAAAAAAAAAAAAAAAAAAAAAAATTCATATTTTGAAAATAAAACGTTGAATTATATTTCTTATATGTTCTTAACATGCATACTAATTTTCATGCCAACTGATGTAATTTACAATTCGATTCATAAACTCATCTTTTATGCATTTTTTTTAACTACAAAAATTTAAATTTAAATAATTGATTGATGAAATGGCTATTGATCTTTGATCATCTTTAAATTTTATAAGCATGGAGAATATAAAAGATAATATAATCCAGCGGTGGATTTATCAAAATAACATCTAATAAAAAAATATTGAGTGGTGTAATATTACTTAAAGTTACACCAACTAGGTGTAACTTAAACCCATCCTTTATATATATATATATATATATTAAATGGGTTCAAGTTACACCTAGTGTAACTCTTATAAAGTTACACATTAATCTTATAAGTCACATTTTTGCACCGTAGATTTCTAAAAAATCTAATGGTTAAAAACCAACAATTAAACATTTATTACTTTCATATAATTTGCTGGAATATTATTAGATACTTTGGGAATACTATAAATACATACTTCTCCCCTCTCACATAAATATTGAGTCCTACTATAAATTTAATTAGTGAGACCCACAGTTATGTGAGAGAATNAAATGTGAAAGTTAGAGGGTCAGTTTTGCATTTTTGCCATATATATATATATAAAGGATGGGTTTAAGTTATACCTAGTTGGTGTAACTTTAAGTAATATTACACCACTCAATATTTTTTTATTAGATGTTTATTTTGATAAATCCACCGCTGGATTATATTATCTTTGTATATTCTCCATGCTTATAAAATTTAAAGATGATCAAAAATCAATAGCCATGTCATCAATCAATTATTTAAATTTAAATTTTTGTAGTTAAAAATAATGCATAAAAGATGAGTTTATGAATCGAATTGTAAATTACATCTGTTGGCATGAAAATTAGTATGCATGTTAAGAACATATAAGAAATATAATTCAACGTTTGTATTTTCAAAATATAAATTCAATAACAAGTTATTAGGTGGTGTAACATTGCTTAGAGTTACACCAAGTGTAACTTGAACTCAACCCATATATATATATATATATATATATATAAACTACAATTAAAATGCAAGTTTAGAATCATAACATCTCAACCAAGGAAACTATTTCAAACATATATATATATATAAACTACAATTAAAATGCAAGTTTAGAATCATAACATCTCAACCAAGGAAACTATTTCAAACATATCCAAAATTTAGAACTGAATGTTCTTTGGTAAGAGCACTAGTACTAGGTGTGTTTTAGTGAAATGTTATTTTGATACATCAAAAAGTTACTTTAATTATTTCAATACACCATTTTATAATACATTTTACATCATATATTCTATTCTTTTACTACTTTATTTGAATTTTTTTTTTATTCCTTTTAATTATGAAAAATATTTTGTATGAAAGAGAGAAAGTTTGAATAAAATATACTAAAAAACAAAGGGCACATTTGTTGGTACAGTTCTATTATTAGATCATCACTATAGCAAATGTTAAATTTATTAATTTGGCATTTAACATATTTCATAAAGGTGATTTTTTGTGTTTAACACGTTGGGGTCTAGCATTTATCACACACAATACTAGTGCTCTAATGGACCGACCAAAAAAGTTAGTGTTCTCACATGAAGTACAGTCAAAACACACACATTCGTAATGTTTGAACTTTCAAATACTAGTCGTCCAGACCCCAATAGTAAGGGGACTTTTTTTCTTTTTATAAAGTTTAGTACTAATTTTGTCGTAGCATTCACATGGTTACTTCATTAATTCATTTTAATTTGTCCATCTTCTCAATTTTCATCAGTAAAAGAGACTTTCCTTTTTTTCTTTTTCTTTTTTCTTTTTTTGCCTTCAGAAGAAATTATTTATTATTATTGTCATTTATACGTATCATATGGATGTAGGTCTTGGCAAGAGTCTATTATTGATTTCATGAAGCAAGAAGAAAAACCGAAACTGGGAACAAAGAAGTTTGTGATCTTTATTTATACCAAAAGGGAAACTAATTAACAACTCCCTTTGGAAGGAGAGGAAAAGAAGTTTAGAACTCTCTCTATCTTTCAATGAATAATTTGTCTATGTTTATTTTTTGTTAAGGGTTTTATCAATAAATACCATACTAAGAACTCAAAATTAGGTCATTTAAGCTCTATTACTTTCTTTTAAGGAGAAACAAACACACACACAAAGGAGAGGGAAAGAGGTTCTAACACAAAGCTCTATTACTTAATTTTTATCTTTTATCTTCTTTTAAGCAAATAAAGTCAAACTTTACCTATATAGTAAAGAAAAATATATACAAAGTTACAAACACCTTGGATCAGTACATGTACACCATTATTCATGCTCTGAAAGGTGAAAGCTGAGGAAGCCTTCTAGCTTCTTTTTGTCAAAGGCAGGCTCAACTATATAAGCAATTAATGCAATGACCTAAGGCCCCCAAATAAAAGAAAGCCCCTCAATACAAATTAATTATAGCTCCTTCACCTAGGAAAAAAATTTAAGGCGCCACTAATAGAAATAAATTGATATGAAGAGCAAAAATTAAGGGCACTTGAAGAGAGAAAATTTGGCCCCTTTCTAACCGATGGTTTATCAAAAAAAATTAGGACTTGGTTTAGGTCTAGTGCATCCAGTGCACTGAACCCTGTCAGATGGTGACACATGTCTAAAAGTGGACACATGTCATTATCTCAACGGGCCTAGTAATACTGGACACTGGACCTAAGCCTAACCCAAAAAATTAAAGCCCCCCTCTCCCAAAACATAGATATTGAAGAGATAATGTTCCTATTTAAAATCTAAATTAATGGCTTCATAGACAACTTCATTGATAAAAACTAACATTTATTACTTTAATCTATAGAGAAAAAAAAAAAACAAAAAACATTTTCTCTCCATCTTAAATCTCAAGAAATCAAATACAGTGTCAATTAGTATTTTTTTTTTCCTGCTCACCTTGCTTCTCTCTAGTCTCCATCTTGATTCTATTTTTATAGCATTCTTCGGCTAGCTACTCTTCTTTGATCTTCATTTAGGTTTGCTTCTATTTGCTTTTTCTTTCTTTTTATTCTTCTAGCTCTTGAGTTTTTTTTACTTGTTGCTGGCTTGTTTGGTATGGAATTTCAAATAACAGTTTTTAGTGTTTAAACATTGAAAACTGTGAGACCCAAAAAAAAGTGTGTTTGGTTAGAGTTTTTTTATCAAGAGTGTTTGAGTCATAGTTATCAATATAGGGTATTTAAACACTGTATTTTGAATTTTTAAGAACACATCCATACCAATTTTTAGTTTTTAAGTAACAACGTTGAGTGGCATTGTTGTAAATATTTAGAAAAATATGGGACCCACAAAACTGACTTGATTAAACATAAACGTCTCTCACACTCAAATCTCTTTCTCTCTCTTCAATCGGACCCCCCTCTCTCTCTCTCTCTCTCTCTCTCTCTCTCTCAACTATTAATCCTGGTCTTCATGCAACATTGTGAACATTTTCGGGTTAACTCGTGGTGGTTGTTTGATTGTCTGAAGCGGCGCACTATTCCACCCATATGGCACCGACAACCACATCCAACAAGCAATCAAATTGGAGCATCACACACTTGAGATACCTTCACTATATATAAAAGTTTCCTTCATAAAAAATTTCAGATTTTACCATCAATATACTATGTGTGCGTTTGGATTGGGATGGAAAATTAAAATTATTTTACTATTCAACTTATTTTTGGTACTATTCATGGTCTCACTACACTTTTTGGTACTATTCATGGGCCCCACTATATTATTTCAACTAACTTTTACATTTATCTACAGTACTTTTAATAATAAGTTTTCAGTTTCAGCAAAATAATTGGTATCCAAACACACCATATATGTAAGGAAAATCTTATTAAAAAAGGGGTCTTGTCTTTTGATGCTAATGGGCACAAGTAAAGAAATATTAAATTTATACTTATCAGTTGTAATACGTAATTTCAATATATATATATATATATCAATGATTTATTGATGGTGAACATATATATATATATATATATTTTAAGAAGAAAGATTAAAATTCTGTTAAAGAAAAATCATATCGACTTGGATTATAACACTGAGGTTTTGTTTGGCATGTGTAAATGTTTTTTTTTTTTTTTTTTGTGTGGAAAAAATGGGTATTTTTTTGACATAAACAGTAAAATAAATATTTGTTTATTTTCAAATCCCTTTGCTTCCTCTTCGTCCAGGGGACCTTCCCTGCTCATCCCGTCTCCCAGTTTGCTCTTCCAAACTTAACACAAGTTACTATACCACAATATTCGTATAGTACTCTATTTATTATAGTCCATCCTTCTATTTCCATATATGTGAATAAAATTATGATGAGCATAAGGCTTTTTGTCAATTTCGCCAACCGTGTTACGAGACAAAACTTCATTTTGTCATCGTCTTTCCTATGGCTATGGTTCATGCATTTTGGTACTTTTTGTTTTTTGGTTCCTTTCTTTCTTGTTTAAAGTAGGACCGAGCGATTGGAACTTGTAGATGCATATGTATGAATAAAAATATAATGTTCTCACGAGAGTTCTAGCTCTGTGTGGCAGGGCCAGCCCAACAAAATTTGGGGCCTAATGCTAAAAATTTATATAAGGCCTTTTATATGTAAACATTACTTTAATAAAATTATATAATACTAGTTAAATCAAGACTAATTTTATGTAAATATAGAAATTGATGAATAATACTAATTAATCTAGGGTTAATTTCATATAAAGGATTGAATACCATAGACAAACCAAAAATTTAAATAAAGAGAACTCAAAAAATATTATTTAAAAAAAAATAAACTTACTTTAACTTGGATATATGACTATGCATAATTAAGTAAAGTTTTAATCTAAATTTTAATTTTATATCTTCATTTTAAGAGGAAGAGATAGATAGATATTATTAGGTGTGTGATTTTGTAGGAGATTAGTTTACAAAATTTAAAGTCTCAAACTATTAGGAGAGATTAGTCATCATTGACGATCTATTATATTTGCAGCATTTTTTTGAAACATTTTAAGGTTTCAATTGGGTTAAATTTCTATTTGTCTCATATTTTGGAAGTTTTGTTAGAAATGAAAAAGAAAAATACTAAAGATACTACAAAATGTTCACAATATAATGTGATAATAACTATAATTGATAAATTTCAACAACTTAATTTATACGTGTTTGAATTAATTTTTTTATGTGGTTGGTGACATGTCAGTTAAGCCTATAGTAAAATTTGTGGTGTGATGCCCCTATTTGATTGATTGTGTGGGTGTATGATGAGTCCCACATCGGGTATTTATTGGGTTGAATTGGGTTTTATTAACAACTACAAGAAGCCTCAATTGTGACTAATCCTTTTAAGGTATAGCGCAGATGTGATTAGCGCTTTTCCGTGAGTTGTTACAAAGTGTCTCATATGCATAGGATTCACAACTTTACGAGCTTTTGTGCGCAATACATTAATTACTTACATTAACTTTAATTTTTTTTTTTCAATTCAGTCCTTTAATATTTTATTTTATTTTATTTATTTTTTATATTTCTATTTCAGTTCTTTAACTTTAATATGTTTTCAATTTAGCCTTTCTATTGAGTTCCATCTAATATCGCTTTTAGTTTTCGAATTATTCACTTCTCAAAATGGATTTTTTTTGGTGGGTTTTTTTTTTTTTTTTTTTTTTTTTTTTTTTTTTTTTTTTTTTTTTTTTTTTTTTGAGAGAGTTTTAATTTTTAGCGTCTATTTCTGATGATAACTTTTTATTATCAGAGTTTTTGGTACAGACGGGAATTGAACCCTAGATCTCTTATTCAACCATAAAATTTTTTACTAGTTGAGCTAACGTGAAAACATATCAAAGTTAAATTGTATAATTTGTAATTTTGCATTATTACTTTTTTATGATCGTAAAGTACATATGTTACAAAATTTTGAGTGTTTTCTTTATAAAATAAAAAATAAAAAAATAAAAACTTATGTTGTTAATTATCACAAGTCTCGTCTTAACAGGTGTACTATATCATGGAATTAGCCCCTTGAAATTTTACTGTAGCAAAAATTGTTTAAATCATAAGTATATTTGAAATATATCACTCTCATGAGTTATTTATCCCAATCTAAAAACATTTTGTAGAAGCTGAATTTTCCAGCCGGAGTTGCCCTAACGGGTTCTTGAATTTCAATCCCATCATATATTTGATTTTGTCGGAGGAAAAAATGTGGTGTTCGTTTTTCCCTGCACCCATC
This sequence comes from Quercus suber, assembly GCF_002906115.3. Lineage (NCBI taxonomy): Eukaryota > Viridiplantae > Streptophyta > Magnoliopsida > Fagales > Fagaceae > Quercus > Quercus suber. The sequence goes on from NW_027069520.1 coordinate 1,354,187, forward strand.
AGTTAGATCACATCCTCAGAGCATCTTCAACCGTTTAGGCAAAAACAAAATAATCTCTATAATAGAAAATGAGACAAAAAAAAATGATCTCCAATGGATTCTCTAAATCATGATTTTTTTTGGGCTCATGAACAATAACTCATCAAGTTTGATGGGCTATGTACGTTAGCAAAAAAATAAAACAGAATAAAAAATTAGCAAAGAAAAGAGTGAGGATACGTGTGTTAAAAAATGAATAAAAAAAAATATTTAAATGAGATAGAAAAATGATAAAGAATCTGTTGAAAGATGTATTTGAAAAAATAAGTAGGTAAAATATAAATATCACTATTTACTGTCTAAATAGTACAAAAATATAAAATAATAAAAAAAACTGTTGGAGATGCTCTTAATAAGCAAACACGAAGATAACAAGTTGACAAATTTATTATAGCTTTGTTTTGGGTTCAGAATTCAAAACCGTACCAATCCGTAAAATTGACCTTTCAGATTAATTAGTAAGAAAAAATTGTTACGTGGGCAATGACATTTTTCATTTTTGTGGTCAAATTCGTATTGCTTTTACATTTTTTCTTTGTAGTTACATCTTAATTTTCGTAACAAAAACATGTTTACACTGTTTCTGATTCATCTTTAATTATTTCAAAACTTCGAGGATCACGTTTCTTAACTTGTACTGATCAAATATTGGTCGCATAAGTCAAGTTTCGAGGACAAAATTGCTTTTTGCCTCTTTTTGAAAAAAAAAATTCAGCATTTTGCCATCTTTCTCAAACTAATTAGGGAAATGCCCCTCTTTTGAAAATCGAGTTTCTAAAAATCGATTTAAGCCCTATAGCGGCATTTTTAAGGACCCTATAGTGACGTTTTAAGGACCTATAGTGACGTTTTGTAACTCGATTTTCATAAAGTTGAGTTATAGGTAAAAAAAAGAAAAAAAATTGCATGTAACTCGACTTTATGAAAATCGAGTTACAAAACGTCACTATAAGTCCTTAAAACGTCACTATAGAGTCCTTAAAAACGCCGCTATAGCCCTAAATCGATTTTCAGAAACTCGATTTTCAAAAGAGGGGCATTTCCCTAATTAGTTTGAGAAAGAGGGCAAAATACTGGATTTTTTTTCAGAAAGGGGCAAAAAGCAATTTTCTCCCAAGTTTCAAAGCTGTCTCAAAAAACTTAATTATGTTAACTTAAACGTCAAGTTCAAGATAATTTAGTCTTCAAATTACATGATTAGCTAGTATGCAAATTGGTCTATAGCCTGTATGATTGGAGTTTGGTAAATCATGTTTACCTGAATTCAGATTTTGAGTCTGACTTGCAGCCTAACTCGAGTCTATATCCTAAGTCGAGTGTGTAAGGTAAAAGTATAACCAATAAGGGTAGATTACTTTGTGTGATCCTGTTATTGTTATCGTCTATTTTCGTAGGTGTAGTTCTTCAAGGAGAAGATACAAAAGAAGAAAATAAAATCATGTACCCATCAACCATAAAGAAAGTGGACAAGTAAATTAAAATAGATAAATTCTAATGATTTGTCAAACCCCACCTCCGGGCTCCTAAGTAATGAGCTCTCAAGTAGATGAACTAGTGGAGAAATTATTTGGTACGTCCCATGATCAATTATACTGCCAAGTTTTGACCCTTGAAAAACACATATTTAACTTAATTTTTTAACCAAGTTCTTATTTAAGTTAATTATTCAGATCTAAGTTAAACATTTATTTTCTCAAAAAAAAAAAAAAAAGTTAAACATTTATCACATATAACATACATAGTGGAAATCTGAATGACACAAGATGTGATGACCCAAGAAAACTAATGAAATAACTCGTTTCATGGAAGAACTATCCTAAAAGAACAATCCACTATATTAAATTGAGATTTATAGTCAAGAATACCAATTCGTAATAAATCTAACACAATTACCAAATTGGGTTCTGAACACCTCAGACTTCTTTGATCTAGACTTGCTCTCACATGAACCTCCAATTCATGTCTTTATCTTCAGTATGCTTGATAGCTAAAACTTGACTGCAACTTTACTCCACCGGTACTAGCAATATGCAAGTAATCTCAATTAGGTTCTTGATAGAGTTAAAATGTACAATAACCTCACATATCTCCAAAAGTAACTCTCCAACAGTCACTGTAAAGCAATTTTTGGACCACCAAATGCTACTATTCACGCTTCAACAGCTTCTCTAAACACATAGATTCTCCAAATTTATTTTGGAGTTGCTATAGTAATTCTCTTAATTTAGAGAACACTGTAGCAACTCCAAACCATTATTTTATCTTAAAAAAAATACAAGGTTGAATAAAAAAAATATTCTTTCTCTTTCCTCCTCTCTTCCTTGTTCATCTGTCTCTCTCTCAATCGGTAACACAATCAAAATACAAACACAATAACAAATCAAGAACAGGGAAAAATACAAATTTAATTAGAACAAAAAATCTAAAATCAAAACAAAAACAACAGATCAAGAGCATGAAAGCCTATCTAAGCTCCATTGTAACAACAAAGTGAATTAGAACAAGATAAAAAAAATTAAAAAAGAAAAAAGAAAAAAGAAGAAGAAGATAGACAAAGGCCATGTTGGCTGTGTGTGTGTGTGTGTGTGTGTGTGTGAAGTGAGCTGAAGAGAAAAGAAAATAGAAGTAGAAATAGAAAAAGTAAAAAAAGAGAGAGATAGCTGAAGAAATGATCTGGAATGAACTAGAAGAAAAAGGAAAAGAAGGTAGATTAGTGAGCTGAAGAGGAAAGAAAATAGAAGTAGAAATAGAAAAAGTAAAAAAAGAGAGAGATAGCTGAAGAAATGATCTGGAATGAACTAGAAGAAAAAGGAAAAGAAGGTAGATAGAGGAAAGGAGTGGGATACATGGGTGGTGGAGAAACAACCAAGAGAGAAAAAAAAAAAAAAGGATGGTGTGAAGGGAAAAATAATATAAAAAATAAGAAATTGCAATTAAGAAATGCTACCACAATATTTTCACAATAAATTTTAAGTAACAGATTGTTATTAGATAATATTGGCGAGTAAAAAAATAATTTCAGTAATGGGTTCAAATTAGAACTAGTAACAACTTCCCACATAAATTTTGTTGTGCAAGTATTGTGTAAAATGTTATGAAAATAACACTTCTCATTGAAAAATATAGTTGTTAAAAAAAGAATAAATGATGATTAAAAAAATAATAAACAATGAATGAAGAAATAATTTTTAAATGAGATAGAGAATATGATAGAGAATCTGTTGGAAAGTGTATTTGAAATAGTGGGTAGGTAAAAGCTAAATGTCACTGTTCATTCTCCAAACAGTACAAAAATTTGGAGAAGCTGCTGAAGATGCTCTTAGACTCAAACTTTAAACGTTTTGCGGGTTGTTGGACCTTATTTAAAATTCTGCAGATCGCATTTTGATCGATCGAAGCTCTCTCTCAATCCATCAAGCTCTTCAATTTTTGAATTCTTCTTTTTGCAGCTTGTACGTTCTTGATTCTTGACTTGTATCAATTTAAACAATGCCTAAAACACTTTATAGACCCTAAGATCTAATCCTAGACAAATTTTTGTTCTCAATTTGCCAACATACAAAGTATTTAGAACTTAAACATTTATGTCTAAATATTTAGAACCTAACATATACCATTATTTTACATAAATATAAATCTCCTATACTAAAAACCCATATGTGGGGCCTATCTTAAGAAAGTATATTTGCTAGAAATTAAATATCAGCTCGACAATATATAGTGCAATACATTAGATACATCAAATAATAATAGGTGAAATTGTATCTGATATATTACATCTTTCTCTCATATAATAGTAAGGTCCACTTATGAATCCCACAGTGAAATCTATAATTATGTGAAAAATTGAAGGCTATAAAGACTTTCAATCGATTGAAGTTCACACTTGTAAAAGAAACTCATGAAAAGCATGTATTCAAACACAAGTGAGCTCAAGCAGAAGTTAGTTGCCGAAGTATTCAGGAGGAGCTGGATAGCCGCCTTGGCATCTAGTTCAACCTCCAAAGTCCAAACTTTAAATGCCCAAAATTTGTTGCTATGAATTGCATATCTTAATAAAGCACTTTCAGGGTAAATAACAAGAAACCTTCCTATACATGCCTTGACTTTTTGAATACTTTATCAGTTTATCTCCATCATTATATTTTCCATCCGATCGAATAGATGAAAAATGACCAACACAAGAGACAAAGAATTCTTTTATTTATTTTTATTTTCCATCAACTTAAATGGAAAAACATGAAATTTCAAAGTAAACTATTTTGAGGTTACTCACTTGCCATTATTTTATGCTTGAGTAATTCCAATTACACATAAAAAACTAGAATGCACAAACTTAAGTACGATATGATGACACGAGAAATTTCGAAAAAATTATAACACAATGCAACAAATAGAATACAATTACGACATAGATAAGTACAAAAGTTATGATTTTTTTTTATTTATTTAATGTGAAGTTAAAATTCTGAAGGAGAGGTAATTAAGTCAAAAATGAAAAATAATATAATAGAATGCACAAACTTAAGTATGATACGACGACGCGAGAAATTTCAGAAAAATTATAACACAATGCGACAAATAGAATACAAATTCGACATAGATAAGTACAAAAATTATGATTTTTTTTTTTAATTTAATGTGAAGTTAAAATTCTGAAGGAAAGGTAATAAAGTCAAAAAGGGAAAATAATATAATAAAGGAGAAATGAAAAAAAAAAAAAAAAAAAAGTTACACCAAGGAAAGGACAAATGATGGACCGGTGTAAACTTTTTATTAATTAAATCCACGTGCAAATGTCAGCTTACGTGGAAGCATTGGCTTTATCAGGCCAATTCGTCACACCAAATCCGCATATAATCATCCTCTGAAAACACAAAGTATAAAAATAATTTATTAATAAATTTATAATAATAATAAAAAAAAAGTTGAATTAAAAAATAAATAAAAATAAAAAATATTTTTTTAAATATATAATTAATTATTACAACAAAGTACAAACACGTGCCGAAATAACCCCTTCGAATCTTCATGCGTCAACGAGCAGTAACGTACGCGAACTCTTTTGCTATAAAATCTTAAACACATCGAAGCAATTTCTCACACACACACCGACAGACATTGAAACTCTTCGTCTCGTTACTTTTACGTGCTCAAAGAAAGAGAAAAACACCGACTTTGTAATTTTAGTAATGGATTCAGATTTGGCTGCACTCGATTCGATTCAGCAATATCTCCTCGGTGATTTCGAACCCACGACGATGAAGTTTTCTCAGAGCCCGAGCTTTGGCGACAAAGTTTTTCTCCCGGAGAGTTGGGTTTATTCGGTTCCATCGAATAACGAAGTCGTCCCAGTTAAAGTTGAGCCACTAGAAGCAGCGAGCAAGGAGAAAGTGGTGGTGGCGGCGGCGGAGCGTGAGACTCACGCGCCGCATTTCAGGGGGTGAGGAGGAGGCCTGGGGGAAGTACGCGGCGGAGATAAGGGACCCGAAGAAGAACGGAACGAGAGTTGGCTTGGGACTTACGAGACACCTGAGGATGCAGCTTTGGCCTATGATAAAGCTGCTTTCAAAATGCGTGGCTCTAAGGCTAAGCTTAATTTCCACACTTGATTGGGTCGAGCCAGGTGGTGGAGCCTGTTAGAGTCACCCACAAACGCCGCTCGACGGAGCTGCCATCGCCGTCGTCTGATGATGGTGGTTCGAAGAACAAGAGGAGTATAATAAGCTGGAGAGTACTAGCTCAGCGGGTCAAGCTGATATCCCAATATTAGAGAAGGGTTCAAGTGATCAAGCTATAGATATTGCTTGGCAATCATTGGTTAATGAACCAATCACATGGCGGAGGAGTTTAGATTATCTGAGTTATGATATCCCAAATTCAATGTTTTAATTTTACACTTCACAAAGATGTTCATATACCAATGCACAAGCCAACAGTTGTTAAAGCTGGCTAATTGCTTCTGTATTCTCTCACCTGTAGTATACATAGAGAACTTGATTCCACAGCACGATTGAAGAATTGGGTTCATAATCAATTGTACTTGGTGTTGAAGGCACAATGGTTTTGAACAGCAATAGTTCTTGGCATGAATTTAATTATTCGGATTTTCTAATTGATATCCAAAGTTTTTTTTTTTTTTTTTGGGCGGAAATTTATATAAACTAAAGAGCTGAATCTTGGGCATATTAATGGAGTATATTTGATAAACTGGTGTTCATTTGGTTGATGTTTTAGAATTACATGAGAAATTATTCAATGAATCAAAAGGATCATGTCAAAAATATTTAGTACTTTAGTGATCCTCCCTTCCAATGTAAAAAAATACCATGTCTTTTAATTAATTTGTTGAATCATATCACATTCACCCAACTAATAGAAGTTAAAAAAATCTTAGAACATTCACAGTGAAGCTCTCAAAATGCCAAAAAGCTTTTTTTAGCACTACAAACAACAAAATGCATGTTGCATCAATGATGCTAAATCTAAAAGTTTTAGCAACTAAAGCTGGGTATGGATACAGATGAAACATGCTTGTTTCAGCGTCTGTGTTTCCTTCTTCTTCTTTTTCTTTCTTTTTTTTTTTTTTGGGAGGAAAAGTGCATTTCAGCCCAGACATGTGGGTCCTGTACACTGTTCACGAGACTCACAAATCTCTTTTTTTAGCAATTTTTTCATTAAAAATGGGTCTTACGGTACTATTCACGCATTTGAAAATTATTTTGCTACAGTTTTTCAGTTTTTAGCAAAATAAACGATATCCAAACGGACCCTAAGTTACAATAAACTGCCAAAATGCATGATGGCTATGGTTGTGACAGTGGTTTCATTTGGGTTGTGGTTTTCTTTTCTTTTTTTGGTGGGTCTTGTAGCCGGTTATGGGTGTGATTGTGATGGGTTTTGTGGGTTTGTTTTTTTCCTGGTGGTGGTGGCTAGCAATGGGTTGCAGGTTGTTAGGTTCTTGTTTATGGTTGATGTTTTATGGTTTTTTTTTTTTTTTTTTTTTGAGAGTAGGTGTGGACGACAGAGAATAGAAAGAGATGGTGGCAAAGGGGTGGGTGAGAAGAGAAAGAGATAATGGAGAAGAAGATAGAGAAAGAGGAGAGAGTAAGAATGAAAAATACAAAGAAAGAATTAAAAATGGTAGAGAAAGATTATTTAAATGAAGTGCTAAGAAAAAATAGAACCACTAATGTTGGACGTGATATAAAGTGGTGTGTTAAAATAGATAAAGTGAGTTTTTGAGATATTAAAAGTTAAAAAATTTAGCTTCACCATTGTGAATGCTCCACTTGACAACAACATTGATGAATCTATCAAAGGCTTGATGGAAGTTGAAGAGGCCATTGAATACCCAAAACGGAAGTTACATTCTTCTATGTTACTATCAATGCAAGGATCACAAAAAGTCCACAACTTTTGCCATTACTCGTCATATGGCAAGTTCTAAGTGGTGGAGACCACAACTCGCTACATAGCAAATAGTGATAAAATGTGTGAACTATTTTGTGGTCTTAGCATTTTTCCTTTGTTACAAGCCACTCCATCACCATTGAATTTGGATGACCCCCAACTCAATTGTTCACCATGTACTTTGCCTGCTGTCATATGGAGATCAATCTGACCTCTTAGCAAGACCTTTCATCATCAGATTGTTCTTCTTAGAGGAGCACTTGGGATTCCATGCCTTTGTTGCATTGGAGATGTTGTTCGACCATGTCTTCCTGAACAACCTCAAGTCAACCTCAACAAGGATTGCCCCGTATTCAATAGCCTCTAAGGGTTTTGCTAGCAAGAAAGTCAATTCCGTATCGTACCGGCTAGTATGGTCGGTATATATCATACCAGCCAGAAAATCGGTACAGATAACCCCTTGTTTCGTACTAGAAAAAATACCGGCCATACTGGCCGCACACCGGCAGTACTGGCGAAATCCGACTGTTTCGGCCGGTAAATGGATACCAGGCCAAAACACGAAATGCTTTCTTTTTTTTTTTTTTCTTTTTTTTTTCTTTTTTTTTTTTGGGTAGTTTTGGCAGTTTTTTAAGGACATGATGGTGCAAATCTGAGTAAGATAAGAAAACCCAGCAAAAAGAAAGAGAAAAATGAAAGAAAAATGCACAATAGCTTTGCAAAATGAAGTTAGAATCACCTCATGCACTCACCGTCTCTTTTTTCATTGAAGCCAATGGCCTCTCACTGAATCTTGAGTGGTGATGGATGGTGACACAAGCAGCAATATGAACGAAAGAAACAAGACAAAACTGAAAGCTCAAAAGACAACTAAGAAGAGAGAGCTAAAATTGTTTGAAATTTGAAAATGGAGAAAAAATTGTAAAAGAGTGAAAAGATAAGAGGAATGTGTGGAGAAACGTGTGACTGAGAGAGAGAGAAACGTGTATTTATTGTTTTCTTATTGAAAGATGTCAAAAGACTCAGCAATAGTTTTCTTATTGAAAGATGTGAATGCCAGTCATTGAGAGAGAGAAACGTGTGGAGAGGAAAAAGTAAAAACTGCAACAATACTAATAAGTGAAAAGATAAAAAAAGCAGGTGATGTATTTATTGTTTCTTGATTCTTTTATTTGAAGCCATAGTTTTTATATTATTTAATTTTTTTTCACCTTTGACAAAAAAGAAAATATTTACTCACTAACAACTTCCCTACAACCAATTCAGCCAATAGCCATAGTTCTTATCTACTACTTATAACTTATAAGCTTAATTAGTATATTAGTAATTACAAAAAAATATACTAGTAAAAAAAAATTATCAAAAGGATACTAAATTTATTTATTTTAAATGTTATGAATATATATATTTATATATATTATTTTGCAGTAAACTCGAAACGGTACACCGGTATTGACTGGTATCCGAAATATATCGTACCGCTGGCCAAACCGGTACAGTCTCTGGTACGGTATTAACTCCCTTGTTTGCTAGACCTTTGTCAATGGTTTCATCAATGTTGCTATCAAGCTCAATTGCATTGACATCAACATTGCCATAAATTAGGTCGCTGGGCCTTGACAATTGGGACATCTTCAAGCTCTTCAAAGATGATAGCGTATATATTTCGATTATTTATTTATTTACTTTTACTAATTGTGTGAATATGATGAGAGACAATAAATATCAAAACATGATATTTGTTATTGGGTAGGTGGACCACTAGACACTATTGAAGTGCATGGTCCTATTGGTGAATTAATAATTTCTTGAATTACAAACTTTCTAAAATTAAGAATTGTTTGAGATTGTCGATTAAAAAGATAAAATAAGCTACTCCAATTGGAATGATTGGTCAACAAAGTTGGTTCATTTGATAGTTCGAGCTTTGTTTGTTTCACAGGGAAATGTATACATATCTTTCGAGTAATATGTATTTCTTTTGTGCCTGCATTTAACTTCATATTTGACCCTATTGAAACTGATGAAGCGTGAACTCGTCAGTCAGTGTGTGCAGACAAGAGTGGTCTCCAGCCTATAAGAATGTACTCTCGAGAGTGGTCACCGGTGTGGTGCCTGTCACAACGCCTCCAATGCCAAAGTCAATATCAGAAGCTTTTTAAGAATGAGCAATATAATGTAATAGAATCAAAGAAATCTCTTGGTATCTATCTCAGTGTGTACGTACCTTGTTCTTGGCAATGTGAGGGCTTTATATATGTTGTTACAGCTTCTAACCGTTGGGGCAGTTATGGTGGTTTTAATGTCTTTCTGGGTAACGTTTCCTGCCTCATAATGTTGCTTTAATTTGCTCCCAACGGTCTGTAGAATTGGCTTTGTAACCATCCAAGGTGTTATTGGCGGCATTGAATGAAATGTTTATCCTCGTCAGTGAAGTGGATACTCGTCCTTTTAGGCCCGTCTCGTCTGTCCAATTGAGCTCGTCTATACTCGATTTTGTCAGTCCCATCAGCTGCCTCTGAATTCTGTGGTCATCATGATATGTTATGTTGACCAGGGAAGGTGAACGGTTTTTGGATTGTAAGCAGTTAGGTTTCCGTGCCGTATTAAATGCGTTGCGGCGGCGTCTTTTGGGTTGTGGCCTACGTGGCGCATTTTGACTGGTGGAGTTAATGCTCCATATGATAGGACTATTGGTTTTCCCGCTGGTATTTTAGTTTCCTAATTCTTGGTTTTAAACTTCCCCTCTTCTCACTTTTTCCTTCTCACTCTTTTCAAAAATCCTTCAATCATTGCTCTGACCATCTTCTCCAGCGACCTCATTCTGTTATTTTCCTCCGACTTAGGGCATGGCGCGGTGGTGCTTCCCCTATTCACTGCTTTCTAAAGGTACGCCCACTCTCTTTTTCCCTTTTATGCCTTTCCTTTCTTTTCTTTTTACAACCTTGTTTCTGATTACTTTCCTCTCCTCTTTTCCTTCTTTTTCTTTGCTTTGTTCTTGCTTTTTTGGGGGTTTAGCTTATATTGTGTCTTCTTTTCGGTTTTCATGGTTCATACCTCTGAGGTTAGGACAGTCTGCCCATCAATTTCTTTCCTATTTGCTCGCTTAGAGGGGTCCTTAGGTGTTTTTCCTCATATTGAGAATTTTGTTTTTGAGGGCAATTGTTTGAGCGTAGCATTGGCTGACTTGTTGCCCTTGCTTCGTCAATCATTAGATTGGTTTGCCAACGAGGTGAGAGAGCGAGGGAATATGTCCGAGGTTAGGTCGAGCGAGCTTGAGACTAGGTTGTCATCTAGCGGTGACCCAGTGGAGGGGGATATCGCCATCTCTGCCCCTCTAGAGGTTAGGGCTTTCTATTCTCTAGAAGAGAAGTGTGGGCTGGACGCTGACACACTTAGGAGATTTAAGGATAGATTTCAATTCCCAGATCGGGTTAGGGTTCGTCTGCCCAATAAGGAGGAACGGGCTTGCCACTTCTTCCTAGGCGAGGTGTGCTTTTACGAGCCTGCCTTCATCTGTGGGCTAAGGTTTCCCGTTTATCCCTTCCTAATGGAACTATTAGACCATTTTGGTATTGCTTCTGGGCAACTTATGCCTAATTCGTGGAGAATATTGGTAAGTTGTATGGGGATATGGCTGGCCGCCACGGACAGAGATATGCTTAGGGTTGACGAGCTCATCTATTTGTATCGCTTGAAAGCGTCAAAGGAGCACGGGTACTATGAACTAGTGCCTTGGGAGAGGAAGATTAGGATCATCAAGAAGTTACCTTCGTCCTTCAGATACTTCCGTCCAGGTTTTTCTTTGTGTCTGGGGATGATTTTAAAACTCCCTCGGGCAAGGTTTGGGGTGATCTCCCGAGGTTGCATCGTCGGTGGGGAACCCCGACCTTAGGTGCGTCAATATTTCCTTTCATACATTAAGTTCCGTTGTGCTTGCCTTTATCGTTATTGATTCTGTTACTTCTTCTTCTGTGCAATTAAGAGACGGCCCAAGTTAAAGAGCAGGTATAAGGAGCGGGTTCAGAAGGCGATTGAATACGCGCAGACGATTGAAAGTTTGGACGACCTTGTAGATCCCAGGACACTTGCCTTCCACTGTCTTGGCCCATATCCTTCCAGTTACGTCCTGCGAAACCTTGATATTGAGGGAAAAAAGAGTAAGTATTGAGTTCGTCAGTATTCAGCTTATACCTATCTCTTCACTTTTTTTTTTTTTTTTTCGATGCCAAAGTCAGTATCAGAAGCTTTTTAAGAATGAGCAATATAATGTAATAGAATCAAAGAAATCTCTCGGTATCTATCTCAGTGTGTACGTACCTTGTTCTTGGCAATGTGAGGGCTTTATATATGTTGTTACAACTTCTAGACGTTGGGGCAGTTATGGTGGTTTTAATGCCCTTCTGGGTAACGTTTCCTGCCTCATAATGTTGTTTAATTTGCTCCCAACGGTCTGTACAATTGGCTTTGTAACCGTCCAGGGTGTTATTGGCGGCATTGAATGAAATGTTTATCCTCATTAGTGAAGTGGATACTCGTCCTTTCAAGCCTGTCTCATCTGTCCCATTGAGCTTGTCTATACTCGATTTCATCAGTCCCATCAGCTACAAATTAAGACATGGTTAAATATCTTGTTATTGAATAAAAAAGTTAAGTTTGAATCTTTGGCACACCAAAAATTAATTGGTGTTTTGGCCTGATAGTAAAGAATTATCATCATGGATAATTTTCCCATGGGAGAATCTTTAAAATTACCACTCCTTAGCTTTCAATTTACCTCTGACCATAAAATGAAATAACAGATGCAATAAGTTCATATACTACTGTAGCTATTTTAAAAAAATTGCGACATTTAGATAAAACGAGCTTTTCTTATTCACCAAAATGAAAAAGAAATGTGACTTGAGGAATACTAGAAAAAAGCAAAGAGTTTTAAGTAGTGTAACTATATGGTACAATAATAAAATATAATGTGTAAGTTGTTGGATTCCGCGTTTTTTCAAAAGAAGAAGAAAATTATTAGAATGCCAATTTTTCAAATAAGCTGGGCAATAATATAATAAATAACAAATTAATCATACATGTTTTGATTTTTTTAATCATATATACTATTAACAATCAGCCACTCACAATCCTGCATATTGATTCTTCAGTATAAGCTAAACTTAAAATATATGTATAATGAAGAAGGTTTTTTAGGGTTTGTCTTAATCTTGACCTCAAAATAGTATGTATAAATTAACTAATAAACACCCAATCATTTTATTTTTTGCAGAATAACTAAGACGATTTTTTTTTTACAAAAGAATTAAATACTATCATCCTCCCTAATATACCATAGTCCTACATCGACGAGGAGTAAGCATGCTTGAAAATATCAATGTTGTTGTTGGGTGGCCATTCTTGAAGGGTCTTCAATTTTGGCTTTTGATGGAGATGTTTCAAAGCATGCTTAATACCTAAAAATTAAATAACAAAAAAAAAAAAAAAAAAAAAAATGAAAACCCCCTTTTGGTAAGATAGAATATCTTTGAATTTAGCATGATCATGGCAAGTTTGAGGAAGCATGATTTTTTAATTGCGTGAGCTAAATTTTTGTGTAAAAAAAAATATATTATTTACACAAACTAATGTGAATGTTCTAAAAAACAGTTTATCCACTTAAGAGAACAATCAAATTTTGCATTGATAATGAGAGCCGTCCAAAAATTAAAAATTAAAAAAATAAAAAACTCATCGTTTGAAATGATGAATCTATTTTATAGTTTATTGTTTTTGGTCGATCTCCCTT
>NW_027069520.1:1368494-1394774 GCF_002906115.3 Quercus suber
ACGTAGTAAACTGGAAGTTGCTTCCCGTCTTCTTCCCTGATTAGGGCTGCACTGACGGTTATAGCTAACACCGCTAAGTAGAAATACAAGTTCTCACCTTCTTTTGACGAGCTTAGAAGGCGTGGATTGCTTAGGTAGCGTTTGAGTTCCTGGAAAGCTACCTCACATTCGTCAGTCCAGGAGAAAACCTGTTTCAAGGTTTTGAAGAAGGGTAGACACTTATCCGTCGCTCTAGAGACGAACCTATTAAGGGCTGCAACCTGTCCTATGAGCTTCTGGACTTCCTTGACAGTCTTGGGTGACGCCGTGTTAATTATGGCTTGTACCTTTTCTGGGTTTGTCTCTATTCCTCTCTGGGACACCATAAACCCCAGGAATTTCCCTGAGGCTACACCGAAGACACACTTACTAGGGTTCAGCTTCATGTGGTATTGCTTGAGGGTGGCAAATGTCTCTTTGAGATTGTCCAGATGGGCGACTTCTTCTTTGCTCTTGACGAGCATGTCATCCACGTACACCTCCATATTCCTGCCTATCTGCTTGCTAAACATTCTGTTCACCAATCTTTGATAAGTGGCACCTGCATTCTTCAGTCCAAAAGGCATTACCTTATAGCAATAGAGCCCTTGACTCGTGATGAAAGCCATTTTCTCCTGATCCTCGTCAGCCATTTTTATCTGGTTGTATCCTGAGAAAGCGTCCATAAATGTCAACAGCTTGTGACCAGCTGTAGAGTCTACCAATTAGTCTATTCTTGGAAGAGGGAAACTGTCCTTCGGGCAGGCCTTGTTCAGGTCCGTGAAGTCCATGCACATTCTCCATTTCCCATTCACTTTCTTTACCAGAACGACATTTGCAAGCCAGTCTGGATAGTATACTTCCCAGATGAAGCCTGCAGTCAAGAGTTTGTTCACTTCGTCAGCGATTGCTTGGTCTCTTTCGGGCATGAAGACTCTTCGTCTCTGCTTGACGAGCTTCCTCTCTTGGTCTACATTCAGCCTATGCTAAATGACTTCTGGAGATATGCCTGGCATGTCGTCGTGGCTCTAGGCAAAGACGTCTAGGTTTTCCTTGAGAAACTGGACGAGCTTTGTTCTCATCTCAAGGCTTAAGGTCGTCCCTATCCTAGTTGTTTTTGTTGCCTCTCCTTCGACCAGCTCCACTGTTTCCAGGGCTTCCACCCTTTCTTCCTCCTTTTCTTCGATTATCTATGTATGGTTCTCCTTTGCTGCCAAGACGGCTTGGTAGCATTCTCGAGCTAAAACTTGATCTCCTTTAACTTCACCAACACCGTTTTTCGTTGGGAATTTTACCTTCAAGCAGTAGGTAGATGTGAACGCCTTCCACTTGTTGAGCGCTGGCCTTCCAATGATGACATTGTAGGATGAGGGGCAATCTACCACCAAGAAGTCCAGCTGACGGGTCAACTGTTTCGGGTATGTCCCCACAGTTACTGTCAACGTCACTATGCCTTTGGGATATACCCTGTCACCACTAAAACTGACGAGGGGGGAATCAAAGGGATGTAGTCTTTTTGGATCCAACTTCAATTGCTGAAATGCAGGGAAGTAGATGATATTAGCGGAGCTACCATTGTCCATAAGGATCCTTTTGGTGTTGAACCCTTCTATGGTAAGCATTATAACCAAAGGGTCATTGTGAGGTTGCTTCACTCCCCTAGCATCACTCTTGTTGAAAGTCATGTCTTGACCAGTTCATCTGTGCTTCAATGGGGGCGTCATGTGGACACTGTTCACCTGCCGTTGATGTGCTTTTTTAAGGGACTTGAATGAGCCTCCTGTGATGGGCCCCCCTGCGATCATCTGTATATCCCTGATCACATTTTGGGGAGGTTGGGATTGGCGGTCATCGCCCTTGGACGAGGACTCATGCTGGCCCTTGTTTCCGTCCCAGAATTTACTGTACTCCCCCTTCTTCACAAACTTTTGCAACTTCCCCTTTCGTATCAATTCTTCTATCTGCTCTTTGAGGTCTTGACAACCTTCGATGTAATGGCCGTGGTCCTTGTGAAATCAGTAGTACTTATTCTTATCGCGGATGTTAGGAGATGAGTGCAATGGTCGCGGCCATTTGAGGTAATGTTCGTCCTTAATCTGCATTAAAATTTTATCAACAGGCATAATAAGTGGGGTAAATTTTACCGTTTGTGGTCCCTTATCATCCTTCCTCCTGCTCTCGTCATTGATCCGACGATTTGGACGCTCCCGCTTCTGCCCTCTACGATCGTCATCTTTCCTTTCTTTGTCCCCTGGTCTCGCTGCACCCCCGATGGCTGCTAATGCGTCTTCAGCGTTCATGTACTTCTGTGCTTTAAGGAGCATCTCGGCCATCGTTTTTTGGGGATTTTTTGCGAGTGACGTAACAAGCTCTCTGGATCTTAACCCTGCCTTGAAGGTCGTCAGTTGCACCTTATCGTCAGTTTTGTCTACCTTCAGTGTTTCGCGAGTAAAGCGTTTCACGTATGACCTTAGGGTTTCCTTCTTTCCCTACCTGATGGTAAGTAAGTGGTCTGCAGTCCTCTTAGGACGTTGTCCTCCAATGAAGTGACGCAGGAAGGCGTTACTCAACTGCTCAAAGTTGTCAATGGAAGATGTTGGCAACCGAAGATGAGGGTCCTTTAACCCATCGAATGGTTCAAGTTGAGGCAACCGAAATTTTGACCGTACTGGACATTCAAGGACTGCCGGGGTGAATGGCGAATCCGTTGCCCTAACCATTCGATCTACACTCCGTTCTATTTTTTCCTTGATGGCGTTCCTAAGTTCGTCCATCTCCCTCCTCATCTCTTGGAGAAGATTTGAGTTGTGCTTGGTCGGAGTAGCGGGCCTTTGATGGTCATTTCTCCTGTGGCTATCTCCCTCGTCATCCCGATTCCCTTTAGACCAATTCTCCTCTTGCTGAAGCTGTAGCTTCATTTCCTGATTTTGTCTGGTCAGTTCTTCAATAGTTGCTGCAAGAGCCTGAACTTGCTAAGCTAAGGCTGTAAAATCTTGATTGAATTCCATCTGATAGTAATTGTTAGTTGGAAACTATTTTTTCGAGATTGAACATGAAAATGTCGTCCCCACAGACGGCGCCAAACTGATGAAGCGTAAACTCGTTAGTCATTGTGTGCAGACAAGAGTGGTCTCCAGCCTGTAAGAATGTACTCTCGAGAGTGGTCACCAGCGTGGTACTTGCCACAACGCCTCCGATGCCAAAGTCAGTATCAGAAGCTTTTTAAGAATGAGCAATATAATGTAATAGAATCAAAGAAATCTCTCGGTATCTATCTCAGTGTGTACGTACCTTGTTCTTGGCAATGTGAGGGCTTTATATATGTTGTTACAACTTCTAGACGTTGGGGCAGTTATGGTGGTTTTAATGCCCTTCTGGGTAACGTTTCCTGCCTCATAATGTTGTTTTAATTTGCTCCCAACGGTCTGTACAATTGGCTTTGTAACCGTCCAGGGTGTTATTGGCGGCATTGAATGAAATGTTTATCCTCATTAGTGAAGTGGATACTCGTCCTTTCAAGCCTGTCTCATCTGTCCCATTGAGCTTGTCTATACTCGATTTCATCAGTCCCATCAGCTACAAATTAAGACATGGTTAAATATCTTGTTATTGAATAAAAAAGTTAAGTTTGAATCTTTGGCACACCAAAAATTAATTGGTGTTTTGGCCTGATAGTAAAGAATTATCATCATGGATAATTTTCCCATGGGAGAATCTTTAAAATTACCACTCCTTAGCTTTCAATTTACCTCTGACCATAAAATGAAATAACAGATGCAATAAGTTCATATACTACTGTAGCTATTTTTAAAAAAATTGCGACATTTAGATAAAACGAGCTTTTCTTATTCACCAAAATGAAAAAGAAATGTGACTTGAGGAATACTAGAAAAAAGCAAAGAGTTTTAAGTAGTGTAACTATATGGTACAATAATAAAATATAATGTGTAAGTTGTTGGATTCCGCGTTTTTTCAAAAGAAGAAGAAAATTATTAGAATGCCAATTTTTCAAATAAGCTGGGCAATAATATAATAAATAACAAATTAATCATACATGTTTTGATTTTTTTAATCATATATACTATTAACAATCAGCCACTCACAATCCTGCATATTGATTCTTCAGTATAAGCTAAACTTAAAATATATGTATAATGAAGAAGGTTTTTTAGGGTTTGTCTTAATCTTGACCTCAAAATAGTATGTATAAATTAACTAATAAACACCCAATCATTTTATTTTTTGCAGAATAACTAAGACGATTTTTTTTTTACAAAAGAATTAAATACTATCATCCTCCCTAATATACCATAGTCCTACATCGACGAGGAGTAAGCATGCTTGAAAATATCAATGTTGTTGTTGGGTGGCCATTCTTGAAGGGTCTTCAATTTTGGCTTTTGATGGAGATGTTTCAAAGCATGCTTAATACCTAAAAATTAAATAACAAAAAAAAAAAAAAAAAAATGAAAACCCCCTTTTGGTAAGATAGAATATCTTTGAATTTAGCATGATCATGGCAAGTTTGAGGAAGCATGATTTTTTAATTGCGTGAGCTAAATTTTTGTGTAAAAAAAAATATATTATTTACACAAACTAATGTGAATGTTCTAAAAAACAGTTTATCCACTTAAGAGAACAATCAAATTTTGCATTGATAATGAGAGCCGTCCAAAAATTAAAAATTAAAAAAATAAAAAACTCATCGTTTGAAATGATGAATCTATTTTATAGTTTATTGTTTTTGGTCGATCTCCCTTTATATTGAGCTTACCCTTATACGCGGTCTTGAATTTCAACCACAGGCACGTTTTGAGAACTGTCAAACTTCAAGGCCAACAATTCAAAGACACTTCTCCTCGTGATAAGCTAGTACATGAACTAAAAGGCACATGCATATAAATGTGATTGTCAAAGTCCGTACTGATGATTCAAGGGCAACTCACATTACACGAGGGGGACTGAAACTTAACAGAGTTCGCTGAATATAACCTGTTCCGTTGTGCTACTTGGGTATTCAAATTGAGCATAGGCTAATCTAGCACGTGCAGCCTTGAATTCCAACCAGCAACCCCAAACACGTTTTGGTATTACTATCAGATTCACATTTAGCCATTATTTTTGAATGTGCAAAATGGTTTTTACTTTTTATTACCAATATCATTATAAATTAGTTGTACACTCTTTTTCTATTCAAAGGTGAATCTTGGATTATGATTTCGAACCCACGATGTTTTCTCAAAGTTCGAGCTTTGGCAATAACGTTTTTCTAAGGGAGGGTTGGGTTCGGTTCCATCGAATGATGAGGCCGACCCAGTTAAAGTTGAGCTAGCCACGAGAATCGAGCAAGGAAGTGGTGGTGGTGGTGGTGGCGCGTGGGACACAGGAGCCGCGTTTTAGGGGCGTGAGGAGGAGGCCTTGGGGGAAATACGCGGCGGAGATAAGTGACCCGAAGAAGAACGGAGCGAGAGTTTGGCTTGGGACTTACGAGACACCCGAGGATGCAGCTTTGGCTTATGATAAAGCTGCATTCAAAATGCGTGGCTCTAAGGCTAAGCTTAATTTTCCACACTTGATTGGGTCGACCCAAGTGGTGGAGCCTGTTGGAGTCACCCACAAACGCCGCTTGCCGGAGCCGTCATCGCCGTCGTCTGATGATGGTGGTTCGAAGAACAAGAGGAGTAGAATAAGCTCGAGTAGTACTAGCTCAGTGGGTCAAGCTGAGTTCAGTAATGGAAGCAGTAGTAGTAGTCCAACATTAGAGGAAGGTTTAAGTGATCAAGCTATAGATATTACTTGGCAATCATTGGTTAATGAACCAATCACATGGTGGAGGAGTTTAGATTATCTGTGTTATGATATCCCAGCTTCCTCGTTCTCTCACCTATAGTTCATAAAGAATTTGATTCCACAGCACGATTTCAGAATTGGGTTCATAATCAATTGTACTTAGTGATGATGAAGGCATAATGGTTTTGAACGGTAATAGATCCCAGTATGAATTTAATTATTCGGATATGTGAGAAGTGAAATTACTATATTGCTGTACTTCAAAAATATTATATAATTACTTGTTAATTGTGATAATGACTTTATTTGGATTCTGCTTGTTTTTATTTCTATTTTTTTGAAAACTTCTGCTTGTTTTTATGGTAGACGAACAAGTTGATGAAATAAACTAATTGAAATTTCTTTTGGCATATAGTCTATCAACTTTGTAATTAATATCCAAAGGTTTTTTTCTTTTTCATTTTCGCGGAAATCAATATATATAAACTAAAGAGCTGAATCTTGGGCATATTAATGGATTACATTTGATAAACTGGCGTTCATTTGGTTGACATTTTAGAATTTCAAGAGACACTATTCAATTAATCAAGAGGATCATGTCAACAATTTTTAGTACTTCAGCGATCCTCCCTTCCAATGAAAAAAATACCATGTCTTTTTAATTAATTTGTTGAATCATATCACAGCCACACAACTAGTAGAAGTTGAAAATGTAAGATTTTGAGAATACTTTGTGGCCTACATTTAAGTGATAAATGAAAACTCATGTCATAAGAATTTTATCTATGAAAGATGTTACAGTGAATAATAATTTTTAGGTAACTCTCAATTTGTATAACCCCTCTAATTAATAAACATCTTGAAATTAAAAGTTTTAAACTCCTTGATGAAAAGAGAGTTATGGAACAGATTTTAATCTAAAAGGATTCCTAGTCTAGTCAATATATATAGCTTATGTTTCCATCAAAAGGAGATGAGTAAGGTAAAGGCCATTGACTAGAAGAACCTTTATATATATACACTGGGTCCGTTTGGATAGCACTTATTGTTGCTGAAAGTTGATAAAAACTGATTGTTGCTGAAAACACTGTAACAAAATAATTTTTAAATGTGTGAATAGTGTTGTAGGATCCACTTTTAATATTAAATATTGCATGAATAGTGCTTGAACAGTGCGTAAACAGTGCACGCACTGTTCACGCACAGTAAATTTTGTCCCCCCAAAGTCAACAAAGTGCGGCAAAAAAAAAAAAAAAAAAAAAAAAAAAAAAAAAGGTAAAACGCAACTTTACTTTGAGTAGCAAAACTTGCTATCCAAACGCAGGCACTATCCTATAGTGAGTCTTTTTTTTCTCCAAACACTTAAAACAATTATAGCTGGAGGTATGTTTATGTTTGTTTTGTTTCAGTTACACTCTAAAATTTTGTTACAGAAAAAATTTACCACCCTATAATCTTTGAGAAGCTCGATGATGCAGTTGACCTTGGCAATAACGTTGATGAATCTATCAAAGGCTTGATGGAAGTTGAAGAGGCCATTTAATACTCAAAAAAGAAGTTACATTCTTCTTTGTTACTAACAATGATAGGACCACAAAAAAATACACAACTTTTGTCATAATTCGTCATGTGGCTAGTTCTGAATAGTGTAGATCAATTCTTGACTCATTAGTTGCTATCAAGCTCAATTGCATTGACATAAACATTTCCATAAATTAGGTCAATGGGCCTTGACAATTGACATCTTCAAGCTTTTCAAAGATGATACGGTATTTTGATCTTTTTAACTTTTACTACCATGTGAATATGATCAGAGAAAATAAATTCCAAAACATGACAGTAGTTATTGAAGTCCTATTGGCAAATTAATAATTTCTCGAATCACACACTTTCAAAAATTAAGAATTGTTTGAGATTGTCTATTAAAAAGATAAGATGAGCTACTCCAATTGGATTGATTGGTCAACAAAGTTGGTCCATTTGATAGTTCAAGCTTTCTTTGTTTCATAGGAAAATGCAACATATCTTTCAAGAAATATGTATTTCTTTTGTGCCTACATTTAGCTTCAAATTTGACTCTATTGAAAATTAATACATGGTTAAGTATCTTGTTATTGAATACAGAAGTTAAGTTTGATTCTTGGCATACCAAAAATCAATTGGTGTTTTGGCTTGATAGTAAAGAATAATCATCATGGAAAAGACAAAATAAATTCAAATAATACCATTGCTATTTTAAAAAATTGCAACATCTAGATACAACCTCAAGTGCTTCAACCTCAACAAAGATTGCTCCATATTCAACAACCTCTAAGGGTTTTGCTAGGCCTTTGTCAATGGTTTCATCAATGTTGCTATCTATCTCAATTGCATTGACATCAACATTGCCATAAATTAGGTTGATGAGCCTTGACAATTGACATCTTCAAGCGTTTCAAAGATGTCAACTGTATACATATCTTTCAAGAAACATGTATTTCCTTTGTGCCTACATCTAGCGTCATATGGGACTCTATTGAAAATTAATACATGGTTAAGTATCTTGTTATTGAATAAAGAAGTTAAGTTTGATTCTTGACATACCAAAAATTAATTGGTGTTTTGGCTTGATAGTAAAGAATAATTTTCATGGAAAAGACGAAATAAATTCAAATACTACCATTGCTATTTTAAAAAAATTGCGACATCTAGATACAACCTCAAGTGCTTCAACCTCAACAAAGATTGCTCCATATTCAACAACCTCTAAGGGTTTTGCTAGGCTTTTGTCAATGGTTTCATCAATGTTGCTATCAATCTCAATTGCATTGACATCAACATTGCCATAAATTAGGTCGATGAGCCTTGACAATTGACATCTTCAAGCTTTTCAAAGATGTCAACTGTACGCATATCTTTCAAGAAATATGTATTTCCTTTGTGCCTACATTTAGTGTCATATTTGACTCTATTGAAACAAATTAATACATGGTTAAGTATCTTGTTATTGAATAAAGAAGTTAAGTTTGAATCTTAGCATACCAAAAATCAACCGCTGTTTTGGGCATACCAAAAATCAAATACTACCATAGCTGTTTAAAGAAAAAAAATGCGACATCTAGATAAAACATTATTTTCTTATTCAGGAATGTGACTAGCTTGAGGAAGACTTAAAAAAAAAGCAAGGAGTTTTAGTTGGTGTAACTATACGGTACAATAATAAAATATAATGTTTAAGTTGTTGCATTCCGCGTTTTCAAAAGAAGAAGAGAATTATTAGAATGCCAATTTTTCAAAAAAGCTGGGCAATAATATAATAGATCACAAATTAATCATACATGTTTTGATTTTTTTGTAATCATATATGTTATTTACACTCAGCCACTCACAACCTTGCATATTGATTCTTCAGTAGAAGCTAAACTTAAATTTATGTATAATGAAGACGGTTTTTTAGGACTTGTCTCAATCTTGACCTCATATTAGTATGTGTATATATATATATATATATATAATAAACACCCATTCATTTTATTTTTTGCAGAATAACTAAGAAGTTTTTTTTTTTTTTTTAACAAAAGAATTAAATACTATCATCCTCTTTAATATACTACAGTCCTACATTGAAGAGGAGTAAGCATGTTTGAAAATATCTATGTTGTTGTTGTTGTTGGGTGGCCATTCTTGAAGGGTCGCCAATTTTGGCTTATGATGGAGATGTTTCCAAGCATGCTTAATACCTAAAAAATAAATAAATAAATAAAAATGAAAAATTTTGTTTGGTAATGTACAATATATTTGAATTTGGCGAGATCATGACAAGTTTGAGGAATCATGATTTTTCGTTGGGTTAGCTAAATTTTTGTGAAAAAAAAAAAAATTATACGAATTAATATGATTGCTTTAAAGAATGGTCCATTCTCTTAGGAGGATAATCAAGTCTTGCGTTGATGACAAGAGCCGTCCAAAAATTGAAAAAAAAAAAAAAAAAAAAAAAACTCATCATTTGAAATGAATCTATTTTATGGTTTAGTGTTTTTCACGGCCGGAAAAAAATTTGATCGATCTCATTTCATTTTGAGCTTTACCCTTGTACGCGGTCTTGAATTTCAACCACATACACGTTTTGAGAATTGTCAAACTCAAAGGCCACCAATTCAGAGACGCTTAAAAGCTCCTCATAATTAGCTAGTGCATGAGCTAAAAAAAAAAATATATATATATATATATATAGTCAAAGCCCGTACTGATAGACTGATTGTGATTTACAGGCAACTCAAATTAAGGGGATACTGAAACTTAACAGAGTTCACTGAATATAATCTGTTCCATTGTGCTACTTGGGTATTCAAATTGAGCTATGTTAATCTCGCATGTGCAGCCTTGAATTCCAACCGGCAACCCCAAACACGTTTTAGTATTACTATTACTATCAGATATACATTTAGCCATTATTTTTGACAGTGCAAAATGGTTTTTACTTTGTAGTATCAATATCATTATAAACTGAAGAGCTGAATCTTGGGCATATAATGGAGTACATATGATAAACTGGTGTTCATTTGGTTGATATTTTAGAATTACATGAGAGAAACTATTCAATGAATCAGAAGGATCAAGTCAACAATGTATAGTACTTTAAGTAAACCTCCCTTCCAATGAAAAAGATACCATGTCTATAAATTAATTTGTTGAATCATATCATAGTCAGAGTCTAATAGAAGTTGAAAAAACTTAAATACCCTATAATCTTTGAGAAGCTCAATGATGCAGTTAACCTTGACAACAACGTCGATGAATCTATATATCAAAGGCTTGTTGGGAGTTGAAAAGGCCATTGAATACCCAAAAACGAAGTTACATTATATTCTGTTAGGGACATATTTTATGTAATTGGCTAATATTTTGACAAAATGCATTTTACTTGTAATTAGATAGATCTACGATGGGTTTAGGACTTCAAGAAACATGTTGTTCAAGTTAAGTGTTAAAGTCTTGAAGATCTGACCAAGAAACAAGTGAAGAAAGAGCTATTCACTAAAACTCGACAGCAGTCTCAACAGAATCCTTTCTATTGAGATTTAATGTTGAGGCTCGACACAAGCTGTTTCTATCGATACTTATGAAATCAGAACTTTCAGGTCTGATTTTCGGGGTATGCTGAAATATTTGTATAGGGTTTCTTTTCTCACAACTCTAGACATATATAAGATTTATTTTAAAGGCCGTCGTGTATGCAGAAAGTAACCTAGTTCATTGTTCTTTTTGAAGAAACTACTGCGTCTTTACACCAAAAGTTTTGTAACCAAAGAG
Organism: Quercus suber; assembly: GCF_002906115.3. Taxonomy (NCBI): domain Eukaryota; kingdom Viridiplantae; phylum Streptophyta; class Magnoliopsida; order Fagales; family Fagaceae; genus Quercus; species Quercus suber. The sequence continues at coordinate 1,379,595 of NW_027069520.1, forward strand.
TTTCTCGATCTTCATTATTGATGAACTGAAGAATTTTGCAGCCAACCACCTCTTCAAGTTGCTGGAGTTAGTCATGTACTAGGACCCGTGCACATTGGTTAGTCACGTACTGAGATTCATGCATCAAGGGAAAGATTGCTGCTACAATACAAGTCCAATTGAGTATTGGGGTAAGAATTTAACTGTAGGTTGGTATTTCGAGATAGGACTAAGTGTTTCATAAGATTTCTTATACTTGTAATTGCTTGTGATTGATAATAGTGGATTCTTGGGATTGGTGACCTCAAAATCACCCGGTGGAGTTTTACCTCGATGATTTTTCCTATTCGTAAACAAATCACCTATGTCAAATTTATTGCATTTAGATAATTTGGTGATTTGTTTGTGTTGCCACACTATTGCATATAATTTGATCTAATTAATTAACTTGGATAATTAATTAATTTGCTAGGGGTCAATTCATTTTAACCCAACATATTCTTCTTTGTTACTAACAATGCATGGACATCAACATTGCCATAAATTAGGTCGATGGGTCTTGACAATTAACATCTTCAAGCTCTTCAAAGATGACAGGGTATTTTGATATTTTTAACTTTTACTAATTAATTGTGTGAATATGATCAGAGGCATTAAATATCAAAACATGACATTTGTTATTGCGTAGGTGGATCATTGGACACTATTGAAGTGCATGGTGTTATCAATGAATTAATAATTTCTTGAATTGCACACTTTCTGAGATTAAGAATTGTTTGAGATTGCCGATTAAACAGATAAAATGAGCTACTCCAATTGGAATGATTGGTAAACAAAGTTGGTCCATTTGATAGTTTGAGCTTTGTTTGTTTCATAGGAAAATGTATACATATTTTTCAAGTAATAAGATGTATTTCCTTTATGCCTACATTTAGCTTCATATTTGAATCTATTGAAACAAATTAATACATGATTAAGTATTTGTTATTGAATAAAGAAGTTAAGTTTAAATCTTGGCACACCAAAAATCAATTGGTGTTTTGGACTGATAGTAGAAAATAATCATCATAGAACAAATACAATAAGTTCAAATATTGCCATAGTTATTTTAAAAAAAAAAATTGAGACATTTAGAAAAACATGCTTTTCTTATTCACCAAAATGAAAAAGGAATGTGACTTGAGGAAAACTAGAAAAAAATGAGTTTTAGGTAGTATAACTATATGGTACAATGACTATCGCATATCTTTGGTGTGATAATTACTCTACAAGTATAAACGTTTGTGGGGTGTGAGGGGCAAGGGTCATGGTTCAAGTTTCTAAGAGAGAGTTATACACACATATACACTTAGATTAGACTAAAGTAAAATTTTTATCTTGTATATATATAAAATATATATATATATATATATAGTACAATGATAAAATATATAATGAGTCAATTGTTGGATTCCGTGTTTTCAAAAGAAGAAGAAAATTATTAGATTGCAAAATTTTCAAATAAGCTGGGCAAAAATATAATAGATCACAAATTAATTATACATGTTTTGATTTTTTTTTTTTTTTTATCATATATGTTATTAACACTCAGCCACTCACAACCTTGCATATTGATTCTTCAGTAGAAGCTAAACTTAAAATATATGTATAATGAAGAAAGTTTTTTAGGGTTTGTCTTAATCTTCATCTCAAATTCGTGTATACATAAATTAACTAATAAACACCCATTCTTTTTATTTTTTGCAGAAGAACTAAGAAGAATTTTTTTTAAACAAAAGATTTTAATACTATCATCCTCCCTAATATGCTATAGTCCTACATCGAAGAGAGTAAGCTGTAAGCACGCTTGAAAACATCAATGTTGTTGTTGGTGGCCATTCTTGAAGGGTCTTCCATTTGGCTTATGATGGATCGAGATGTTACCAAGCATGCATAATACATTAATAATAAATGAAAAATGAAAACCCTCGTTTGGTAAGATACAATATCTTTGAATTTAGCGTGATCATGACAAGTTTGAGGAAGCATGATTTTCAATTCAGTGAGCTAAAATTTTTATTATTGGGGTAAAAAAACAAACATATTATTTACATAAACTGACGTGAATCATTAAAGAATAATGGTTTATTCTCTTAAGGGGGCAATCAAGTCTTGTGTTGGTAATTGTCCATTAAAGCGATATGTTGTCATTTTGTTGAAATAATCTCGCTAGATTCCACAGCATATCATGATGACTAGAGCCGTCCAAAAAAAAAAAAAAAAACTCATCATTTCAAATGAATCTCTTTTATGGTTTAGTGTTTTTCATGGATTTGAGGAAGCATGATTTTCAATTCAGTGAGCTAAATTTTTTATTATTGTGGTAAAAAATACAAACATATTATTTACATAAACTGATGTTTTATTCTCTTAAGGGGACAATCAAGTCTTGTGTTGGTAATTGTCCATTAAAGCGATATGTTGTCATTTTGTTGAAATAATCTCGCTAGATTCGTGTCGTATAGTACTACTGTTCTCGGCAGGCAAAAAAAAAAAAAAAACTCATCATTTCAAATGAATCTCTTTTATGGTTTAGTGTTTTTCACGGATTTGAGGAAGCATGATTTTCAATTGAGTGAGCTAAATTTTTTATTATTGTGGTAAAAAATACAAACATATTATTTACATAAACTGATGTTTTATTCTCTTAAGGGGACAATCAAGTCTTGTGTTGGTAATTGTCCATTAAAGCGATATGTTGTCATTTTGTTGAAATAATCTCGCTAGATTCCACAGCATATCATGATGACAAGAGCCGTCCAAAAAAAAAAAAAAAAACTCATCATTTCAAATGAATCTCTTTTATGGTTTAGTGTTTTTCACGGATTTGAGGAAGCATGATTTTCAATTCAGTGAGCTAAATTTTTTATTATTGTGGTAAAAAATACAAACATATTATTTACATAAACTGATGTTTTATTCTCTTAAGGGGACAATCAAGTCTTGTGTTGGTAATTGTCCATTAAAGCGATATGTTGTCATTTTGTTGAAATAATCTCGCTAGATTCCACAGCATATCATGATGACAAGAGCCGTCCAAGAAAAAAAAAACTCATCATTTCAAATGAATCTATTTTATGGTTTAGTGTTTTTCACGGAAAAAAATTTGATCGATCTTGCTTCATATTGAGCTTTACCCTTGTACGCGGTCTTGAATTTCAACCACAGACACGTTTTGAGAATTGTCAAACTCATAGGCCACCAATTCAAAGATGCTCAAAGCTCCTCATGATAAGTCCGTACTGATTAGTGATTCACAGGTACTGAAACTTAACAGAGTTCACTGAATGTAGCCTGTTCCATTGTGCTATTTAAGAATTCAAATTGAGCATAGGCTAATCTCGCAGGTGCATACTGTTGAAATTAATCCCTGTGTGAATTAAATTAAATATAACTCAATCAACAGAAAAAATATTAAAATAGAAATATACAAAAGCAATATAGTGTATAATAGATGGACTGATGTGAATATTTTGTAAAAATAAATGTGTAAAATAGAAAAAGTAGATTTTTTTGTACAAAATAAATGATAAGTTTGCATCTACTGATGTGGATGCTCTTATGATATTTTTGTCACCTTCTTTTTGTTTTATTTACTTCCCAACTCATTTAAAGTTATATTTTTCTCTCTCTTTTTTATATAGTGCTTCCATATGTTTTTCTTCTTCTTTAAAATTATGAGTAACGAGAAGAATGAAACCATAGTACTATTAAATATACATGATGCGTCTTCCCTATATTGGTTTGTTACGTTATATGTTCGGCTTGTGCAAATAAATTAATAGATTAAATTAAAAAATTAACAGCCAAAGTATATAGGTATAGTATTGGTTTAAGAAAAAATGCAAACGTAAATTGTGCGTTTTATTTTTAATTTTTGGCTATTAGCTTGTGAATTAAGTGCATGAAAAATTCTTGCCGTGCTTCCAAAATTCTCTTGGTTTCATAATTCTCTCTCCTGAGAAAGAAATTAATATGTGGCTCTTAAGACATATTTCTCAATCTTGGTTTCATTATTATGTTTAAAGATGTCTTTTCCTTAATTTAGCATTTAAAATTACTATATTAAAATTATGAGACACATTCAATTAATTTTAACTATTTTGGGATGTATTGTGTATAAATATATTGCACAAGCATTTTTGGGTTATTCTCACGATGACTTAAGTAATTTTATAGATAATAAGCTCTTGCCTAATTATGAAAAAAGTGAATTTATTTGTTATGAACATCAAGATTGACAAGCCCTTACCAAAATTTTCTCAAGTGCTAGTATGTTATGTTTCATAGAAAATAATCCCTTAATTGCAATTATTATAGACATCCATCATATGCAATATATAGCATATATAGCACGCATAATTGTGAATTTGATAAGCACGCATAATTGTGAATTTGATAAATAGTTAAAGGAATTTAATGAGAGTCCCATATTGTAATTATGGTGAGCGAGTTGATCCATCGGCTTGAATGGATGACGACATATTTTTTGATTTTGTATTTGGTGATTTCGTCAGTTATATGGTATGATGGAACATTTTTTTTTTTTTTTGATAGATATAATGGAACATTGTTGATGAATGTATCATTCATCTATATTACACAAGTATTGTATGATTGAAAGTAATACCCTTATCTTATATATTTCTTTTTAGAGCTATATCTTGCTAGTTTTTTTTTTTCTTACATTTAGAGGAATAGATTAGTGGTGGAAACAGAAATTTATCTTTGGGGGGCTATATATAAATTTTTTTTGTGTGTATATGAAATGTAAAATAATAATGTACAATACTTCATAACTCAAATTTTTCCTTTTATTTGTTAAGGTAATTGCTAAAATACCTGTGTTCATTTTAAAGATGCTGAATGTTTAGTTATTGTAATTTGTTGACATATGTATTTATAGATTCTATTTTATTTAAACGAAATTTATCTTTATTTTCAGACTTTCTTAAATATATATGTATATTATCAGGTATGAGGGGCCAAAATGATAAGGTTATTTAAAAATTTTCAAATTATTTAAGATATTTCCAAAAAAAAAAAATTAATTTTCAAAAATTTTGGGGGGCCCAAGCCCCCTCAGTCATCAAGTGGCTCCACCACTAGAATAGATGCAATATATTTTTGACAAAGTGTTTGGATTTTGGAGAAATAAGGTCGATGGATGATTAAGCAGATTATATGTTAATCATCAAAACTCTTTGACCTTGGATGATTCACTTTTGATTCTTGTATATCTCTTGATCATTTGATTATGAAATCTCTTGATCATTTTATTTCCAACAAAATTAAATAAAACGACCCCGAAAGTTATTCAAGCAATTCTTTATATCTAAAATTTGAGTTTCTTTTTTCTTTTTTCTTTTTTCAAATACATTAGGAATGTAGGGATATTGGGCCCAGGGGTCCGTCATTTGTTTATTTTTCGGGCCTGTGGCCCAACCCTAGAACAAGGCTTTGCCTGAGGAAGAGAAATCTTTATTAGAAAAGATTGTGCTAGTAAATAGAGGTTAGTCTTGGTCATAATGGCACAAAAGGGTGGGCCAAGGATAAATGCGTCCTCGGCTGACCAATGCCGAGGCTTGAAGAGGTTGTTTGTCGCTTAGGATGACATTCTAAGAAGTCTCGTTGATGTTGATAAGCATTGTAGAAATGTCAGACAAGAGAAAGTCCTAAAATATCTTAGGTGAAAGCTGCTGCCACCGCATTAAATGCTCTGCAGCTAACTCTCTAGCCACATTAATGTGGAGGTGATACCTAAATAGTGGTTTTTCAACTTTATAGTTACTATATGAGGACTTATGGGAGACGCTGATAGGACAAGTATCAACACCAACCATCTAACATGCACGTAGAAGGTGGGGGTGAAAAGGAAGGAGAGTATAAGAGAAGAAGAGAGGCAACTAGAAAGGGGGTCGAAGAAAAAAGAGAAAAAGATTGTAGTATTCAGGAACTAGATTTGTAACCGAACCTGAGAATAATAAATAAGAACAGACATCCTCGAATCTTGCTGAGAACGATTTTTCTTCAACAGAGACCTTCTTCTTTTCATTCTTTTATCATCTGAACCAATTCTAATGTTCGTTTGATTAGCTAAAACCATTTTTCCAACCTATTCTCTACAAATTCATTGTTTTAGGCTTTTTAGGCCTAAGTCCATCCACGTAGTGAGTTGGGAGTTCAAATCTGGTCCTTACAATTGGCCCCATCTGTGGGAATTAATGATGTTCTAGTGAATCCAACTTTCAACGATGGCAGGTTCAGGTCCACACCAGGTAGAGTCTTTGGGGTCTCAGTGTCAAGATCACTTCCGTGATCTCGAACGACAAAAGGATCGAGAGGGAAGTGTACATACTACCCATACTAGTAAAAGCCAAGCTCGGGGTAAAAGCCACGTCTCTCAAGAGGAGAATGCCAGAAAAAAGCAAAAGGAAATTGATCATCTGAAGAGAAGCTTGCATCATGAATGGCGAAGGCGAGCTCCATCCAATCCTGACTTCTCTTCTGGTGGTGAAGAGAATGGTAGCTATAGGTGCAGATCGAGGACTCCCCCTAGTGAGTCTTTCTCATATGAGGAGGATTATCATCATGAGTATAAAAATAGAAATTCGTCCTCGGTCAGCCTGGGAAACGACGCTATGAGTAGAGCGCATAACCAGATTTCTAGTTCACCTTTCACATGTTGGACTGAGGGAGGAAGATTTCCTTAGCAGTTCTCCCAACCCATGTTCACCATGTATAACGGAAGAATAGACTGTGGAGCATATTAGCCACTTCAATCAAAGGATGGTTTTACACTCCAAGGACGAGCCTTTGATGTGCAAGGTATTCTCGTCCAGTTTAGGACCTGTGGTGATAAGGTGGTTTGATAGTCTGAGGGCAATTTCCATTAATTCCTTTAAGGAACTTACTCAAGCATTTGGATCTCGCTTTATCACGTGTAGCAAGGTTCCTAGGCCTTTAGCTTCTTTATTGTCTTTGTCCACGAGAGAAGAGAAGCAAAAACCCTAAAGATGTATTCGAATAGATACTGGAAAATGTTCAACAAGATTGATGGTGATTTTGATGATATAGCCATTAGCACTTTCAAGCTCGGCCTACCTGCCGAGCATGGCTTAAAGAAGTCTTTGACTGGAAAACCTGTTATCAATATACACCAACTCATGGATCAGATTGACAAGTACAAGAGGGTTGAGGAAGACCAATAGTAGGACAGGGCAAAGAGCAAGGTTATCCTTCAGGAGATGAGGGATTTCAAGTCGGACCGCTACAACAATAACAGACCCTAAAGGGATTTTACTTGGCAATCTGCACCTACAGCCCCTTAAGTAGTAAACATTGTCTTTAGAGAGCTGGTGCATCAAGTTTTAGAAAAAATTAAGAACGAGCCATACTTTAAATGGCCGAACAAGATGAGTGGAAACCCTTTGAGGCGCAACCAAAGCCTTCATTGCCAGTACCACCAGGAGCGGGGACATACCACCGAGGACTGCTGAACATTGTGGAATCATGTAGAGTAACTGGTCAAAGAAGGGAGGTTACAGCATCTTTTATACCGCCCCAACGAACAAGGAGACCAATCGAGGTCTAGGACTCAGGGGAATACTTCTTCAAGGCCCCCAATAGGCACAATCAATGTCATTTTTGCTGCACCTAGGAGGACTGGTTCACAGCCCTCCAAGGTGATATCTGTAGCCCAGCTACCCGCCGAGGACACTAATTCTGGGCCGAAGAGGGCTAAAGTGGAAATTCGTTCGGGATTGAGTTTCTCAGATGAAGATAAGGCAGGAACCATCCAGCCACATGATGATGCCTTGGTGGTAACCCTCAGGATAAGAGGGTATGATATGAAGAAAGTGATGGTGGACGATGGCAGCAGTACCGAGATTATGTATCCTGATTTATATAAGGGGCTGAACTTAAAGGCCAAAGACTTGACAGCCAATGATTCACCTTTGGTGAGTTTTGATGAAAAATTTGTCATTCCAAAAGGTTAGATTAGATTGCATGTGCAGGCATGCTTAGAAGTGGTTGAAGTGGACTTTATTGTAGTTGATGCCTTCTCTCCCTACACGGCCATAATCGCCAAACCCTGGCTTCACGACCTGGGGGCTATTTCTTCAACTCTGCATCAGAATGTGAAATATTCGTCAAGAGATCGGATTGAGGAGTTGGTGGGTAACCAATCAGTGGCTAGGTAGTGCCTTGTATCTGCAATTTTGCATCAGCCAATAGTTGAGTCTTGGGCCTCGGATAAGGAAGGCTTATAGCAGTCAAAGTCACTGGAATTACCTTCGAAGGGGCCAGCCGAGGAGGCCAAGTGTGAAGATTTAGAGAAATTTACCGTAGGTGATGATCCGGAGAAGTTTTTTCAGGTAGGAGCTCAGCTACCACCTCAGGAGAAAGGAGAGTTGATGGAATTTCTTAAGAAGAACGTTGATGTGTTCACCTAGAATGCCTATGAAGCTTCGGGGGTAGACTCGAGCTTCATTTGCCATCATCTGAACGTCAATCCACTTATCACCCCCAAGAAGCAACTACCTCAGCATTCATCCAAGGAACACTCTGATACTGTCAAGGACGAGGTGATGAAATTTAAACAAGCTGGGGCTATTAAAAAGGTCTTTTACCCTGAATGGTTGGCTAACACAGTAGTGGTAAAAAAGAAGATTAGGAAGTGACGCATATATGTGGATTTTACGGATTTGAACAAAACCTGCCCAAAGGACCCTTTTCCTATGCCTCAGATTGACCAACTAATAGACACAACTGTGGGCCATCCTCAGATGAGTTTTATGGATACCTTTCAAGGGTACCATTAGATACCTTTAGCTTTGAATGACCAAGAAAGGACAGCATTTGTCACTCCTACTGGAAATTACCAATATAAGGTGATGCTCTTCAGTTTGAAGAATGCAAGGGCTACTTATCAAAGGATGATGACCAGGATGTTTAAGTCTCAGTTAGGAAAAAACATTGAAATTTACATCGATGATATCGCGGTAAAGAGTAAGGTAGAGTCAGACCACGTTAATGACCTCAGAAATATTTTTGATATCTCAAGGAGGCACAAACTATGGCTTAATGCCTCCAAGTGTTCTTTTGGCGTTGGATCAGGGAAGTTCTTGGGCTACATGGTTACTCACTGTGGAATCGAAGTCAACCCTGACCAGATTAAGGCAATTAATAATATGCAGCCACCTCAGAATCCCAAGGAGGTTCAGAGGCTTACGAGGATGACTGTTGCTCTAAACCAATTCATCTCTCAGTCAGTAGACAGGTATAGGCCCTTCTTTCGGTTATTGAATAAGTGGAAGAAATTTGAATGGACCGAGGAGTGCGTCCTAGCTTTCCAGCAATTGAAAGAATATTTGTCCCGGCCACCTATCATGTCTAGGCCCGAGGTGGATGAGGTTTTGTTCACCTACATCGCAATGGTCTCCCACATGGTAATTTTGGTGCTAATATGGGATGATAGTGGCATACAGAGGCCGGTTTATTATGTAAGAAAATCCCTACATAAAGTCGAGGTTCATTACTTACCATTAGAGAGGGCTATTCTGGCCGTGGTGCATGCTACTCATAAGCTCCCCTACTATTTCAATCACATAAAGTTATTGTCCTAACCCAACTCCCACTCAAGTTTCTACTTCGAAGTGCTGATTACACAGGGAGAATTGCAAAGTAGGGCATGATTCTAGGGGCTTTTGATATCAAGTACATGCCCCGCACTTCTATAAAGGGTCAGGTCCTTACCAACCTAGTAGCTGAGTTTGCTGAAACCTCGGTAAAAGAAAGGGTAGAGTAGCAGAACATGGATGGAAAATCAGTTGGGGTAATCTTTGTACAAAAACCTTTATCCTAGAAGGTCTACGTTGATGGTGCAGCGAATCGTAGGGGATCTAGTGTGAGGATAGTCCTGATATCTCCAGAAAGGATCACGATTGAGAAATCCTTAAGGTTGGGCTTCTCGGCCATAAACAATGAAATTGAATACGAAGCTCTACTGCAAGGGATGATCATGGTGCAAAAAATGAGTGGAAAGGCAGTGGAGTTGTTCTCTAATTCAAGGTTGGTTGTTGGCTAAGTCCAAGGAGAGTTGAAAGTCAGAGATCCCAGAATGCAAGAATACTTAAACCAAATTAGACATTTACAGTCTAGGTTTGAGTCTTTTAATTTATCACAAGTCCCTAGAAGTAAAAATACAGATGCAGACTCTCTTGCCACATTGGCAACATCCTCGGCACAAAATTTACCTCAGGTAATCCTTGTAAAGGATTTATGTAAACCTACCGAGGCAGGAAGAACTATGGTTTATGTTCATCAAATAAGGGTAGGTCCTAGCTGAATGGACGCTATTGTTTTGTTCCTCAAGGAAGATGTTTTACATAAAGATAAGTCCGAGACCTATAAAGTACAAAGAAAGGCTCCTTGGTTCTGGCTATTCGAGGACTAAAAGTTGTATAAAAGATCATTTTCTAGCCGATACCTGCTATATGTACACCCGGAAGTGGTTAAGCTAATCTTGGAAGAATTGCATGAAGGAATTTGTGGAAGCCATACAGGGGGCAGATCTTTATCACATCGGGCCCTTACACAGGGCTACTAGTGGTCGAAGATGCAGAAAGAAGCACAGGACTATGCAAAGAAGTGTGACCAGTGTCAAAAGCTTGCCCCGAACATTCACCAACCTGTGGGAGTTCTAAATCCTTTGTCCAGTCCTTGGCCTTTCGCTCCATGAGGCTTAGATATTGTAGGCCCTTTCCTTAAGGCAACAAGGAACAAGAGGTATTTGTTGGTCGACACAGACTACTTCACCAAGTAGATTGAAGCTGAACCACTGGCAAACATCAGGGACGTGGATGCCAAACGATTCATTTGGAAAAACATTGTCACTAGGTTTGCAGTCCCTTATACCCTTATCTCAGACAATAGACTCCAATTTGACAGTAAAGCCTTTAGGAGATACTGCTGCGATCTGGGAATAAAGAATAGATATTCCACCCGGGCATATCCACAGGGGAATAGGCAGGCTGAAGCTATCAATAAGGTCATAGTAAGTGGACTCAAAAGGAGACTAGATGATGCAAATGGGAAATGGGTAGAAGAGTTGTCACATGTCTTATGGACTTACCAGACTACACCTCGTAGGTCCATAGGAGAAACGCCCTTTTCCATGACTTATGGGACCGAGGCTGTTATTCCTTTAGAGACTGGATTCCCTACGCTGAGAACAAGTTCTTTCAATCTGAACAGCAATGATGAACTGTTGGAGAGGGGCGTAGACTTAGTTGAAGAGCGAAGGGAAAGTGCTATGGTCTAACTAGCCTACTATCAACACAAGCTAAAGCAGGGATACGATGCCAACATAAAACTAAGACCACTAACAACTAGAGACTTGCCTTAAGAAAGGTTTTAGGAACTGCAAAGAACCCAGCATGGGCAAAATTAGGACCCAATTGGGAAGGGTCATATCGTATTACATTGGTGGCTGGGATAGGTGCATATTATCTTGAAGATCTAGAGGAAAAGGCTGTATCACGTCCTTGGAATGTAAATAACCTTAGGATGTATTATTATTAATAAAGGCTTCCATCACCCAATTTGGGTTTGTTATATTATGTGTCATACGTTTTTCACTATTTATCTAAGTATTAAACAGAACCTTGGTCATGCCTGGTTCCACGAATCACGTACCTTAGGAAAATTGATATCTTTCAATTACCTTTCTAAGTGTTAAACAGAACCTAAGCTATGCCTAGTTTCTCGGACCATCTGCTTTGGGAAAATTAACACATTATGACAATTATTTAAGTATCAAACAGAACCTTGGTCATGCTTGACTCTACGGACCACGTACCTTGGGAAAATTGATTTCTGTTAATTACCTTTTTAAGTGTTAAACAGAACCTTAGCTATGCTTAGTTCCTCGAACCATCTGCTTTGGGAAAATTAACACATTATGACAATTATTTAAGTATCGAAAAAAACCCCAATCATGCCTGGCTTCTCGGACCACATACCTTGGGAAAATTGATATTTTTCAATTATTTATCTAAGTATCAAACAGAACCTTGGTCGTGTCTGGCTCCTCGGACCACGTACCTTGAGAAAATTGATAACTTGTAATTATCATTCTAAGTATTACACAAAACCTAAGCTATGCTTGGCTCGTCAGACCACATTCTTTGGGTATAATCACTCCGAACAACAATGATTTTTACTACAACAAAAGTCCCAAATGGATGCTCATAAGCATCACTTAAAGCATTTACAGGTATACTTATATTTGTGTAAAAATTGACTATTCCTTTGACCTTATGGATTTGTCGATGAATAAGGCATAAAGTAATTTTAAAAACTATGTACATGTTGCAATACTACGTATGCTTTGCCAAGATGATGGACTTAGTATATTTCACTGGTGTTAATACTTGTCATGTAAGAAGCACTGGTGTTAATACTTGTCATGTAAGAAGGGTTAACTTTTTTGTCACTTATGCAGAGATTATATCAATACTTGAATAAGAGTTATAGAAATAAGTAAATTTCTCATTTCTTTCATTAACAAAAGCCTTGAAGTAAGGCAGGGTAAATACAAAATGGCAACTTGATTACAATTATAGGAGCTAAAGTAGAAGTTGCCAGACAAAAAAAAAAAAAAAAGTCCTGAATCTATTTCTTTTTTATTATTATTTTTCTTAGAAGAAGGGCCTTGTTTTGCTGAGCTGCAGCCTCCGAGGATCCCTGATCTACCTCTTGGAGTCATCTTTGGCTAGAATTGAAAGGCTTGCCAAAACAATCTCCATCCTGGTGTCCTCTTTTTCCTTGGAAAGGTCCTAGTTAGTAGTCGAGGGTATGCTGGCATCAAAGGCCACCTCCTTAGTCACGTCTAATGTTTTCTCATTCACCCTAGTTTACTCGGCTATTTTTGGAGGACTACCAGGAAGAGGGGGGGGGCCTTGCTGGAGCCGTTCTTCTCAGATTCTACTGCCTCGAGAGAGGCGATTACCTGGGAGCTGCTCGAGGAAGAAGGACGAATGGCTGGGGAGTAGTAGATATTTTCTACCCTCCTAAGCACAGAAGAATCCTCAACCTCAGCTTGATTGAGGGTTTCATTCCATACTTGGTCATAGTAAATTCTACACACCCTGGGGACCTCAGCCCTAAGGGCATCTTCGGTCTCAACCACTCCAATTTCATAACCTTCTTGTTTCACCTCTTTCCGAGCCTTCTCCGCCTCCTCCTTAGCCTTCTCAACATTGTCTTTAGCCTTTTCGAGCTCCTCCAGTTTCTTCTTTAGGGCAACTATCTGCTCCTTGGCGGCAGCCAATTGATCCTTGACATTCTAAAGAAGAATGTGCAGGCTGTCGTGCTGCTTCTCAGTGCTTTCTAAGGCGGTCGCGGAACTTTTTCTTTCTCTTTCCTCCTCAGTCAACTTAGCCTTCAGATCTTTGTTGCTCTTCTCTGCAACCTGGAAGGCCTCCATGGCAGCAATTCGCCTCCCCTCCTCTTCTTTGTACAATCGGTAGGAGCTAGTCACCATCTCCTTAGCCCTAAAGACTGCTTGTACGGCTTGAGAAGGAGAAGAAGTTAAGCTAATGATGATAGTAATATCAATAATAATAATTATAATAATAAAAGAAAGATAAATGATAGAAGGAATACCGTGGCCAAATCTCTCTTAAGGACGAGAAAGACCTCATGTTTCCTCATGGACTTGAGGTTGGCCATGTCCTTTGGCAGCAAAAGGGTTTGTTCCATGGCGTGGGCTACGTATCCAGCCATCCCCCCGTGAAGGTCCCGGATGGAGGCATCACTTGATAGAGGAGCCCCATCCAGTTCCAAGGGTGGGGCCCAGGTCGAGGTTGCAATTTGGTGGTCACCCCTCCTGTCTGCTTCATGGGCCGACCTAGTTTGCATGGTCCAGGGATGCTTAGACCCCCTCTGAAGATCAGCTTCTTAATGGGGATAGGTCCTTCCAACCTCCATGACCTCTTTACCCTTGTCATCCCTTTTCCTTTTGTGATTTGCAAGGTTGGCACAGGTCTGTTGGGCAGGTGGAGGAGTAGGAAGGCGGGTCTGAGTTGGAAGGGTAGGAGGCCAAGTTAGGGCAGCTTTCCCGGATGCCTTTCCCCCAAGTTGGGCCTCCAACAGCTCTTGGAGGGTCAACCTTTGCTTTCTTTGAATCCCTATCTCGTCTAATAGGGAAACCTCTCCTTCAGTATGACTGGATTTGAAGTTGGGAGAATTGGCCAAGATCACCAACTAATGTTAAAGGAGATGAAGGCTGATTGAAAACTTCGTAGAGGTCGTCTGAGTCTAAGACGTCTACTACTTCCTTTTCTATTTCTTCTTATCCCTTGCCTTCTTCTTTGTTGGTGGGTTGGGACAAGGTAGATTCACCGATTGTGATTTGCGACGAAAATGTTACTTTTGGAATACCCTCAGGGATTGGTTCAGAGACAAGATTGCCCTTTTGGGATGGGTTGAGTGAGGAGGGTGCCTTCTGGAACAGGTGCGCCTTCAGGGAGAAGAAAACTAGGAACAGCTACACTTATGCGGTGTATATGGGGGTCTTTGGCTTTGATCACGCACTTAGGAGCTTGGAAGTCGGACGAGCAGCTTGTACCCTAAGATTATGTGAGCCGCTCATAATTGGCCATCGTCGTGTGCAAAGACCTCGGCTTTTAGTATGTTATCCAAACTCTTCTTGTTGACTAGGCTGAAGTTCGGTTCAGCAGTGCGTCTATCTGCAAAATCATCAAGAACACAAAAAACCTTTTATCAAATGTAAAAAAAAAAAAAAAAGAAAAAAAAAAAGAAAAAAAAAAGAAAAAAAAGGGAACAAACCCCAAAAGAAAAGAAAGTGAGTTGTTACATGCTCGCCAAGTGAAGTGCTTCACCTTATTTGGGGTTCGTAGCATCCAAACACCTCTCCAAAGATGTCTCTGGGGGTGTGGATTTGAGCTACTTGGGCTGTTGGTTGAGGCTTCATTAACCAGCAGCTTGTAAGCGCTTCGAGTTGAGAAAATTCCTGAAGGCGTTTTTGACCATATGGGGATATCTTGAGGCAGTCTGGTGCTAAGAGGGATGCTCATGATTGTCTTCGCTTCATGAGGCAAAAAAATTTGCCTAATTTCAGTTCCTTCTCCATTA
>NW_027069520.1:1398089-1451004 GCF_002906115.3 Quercus suber
CCCCATATGGTCAAAAACGCCTTCGGGAATTTTCTCAACTCGAAGCGCTTACAAGCTGCTGGTTAATGAAGCCTCAACCAACAGCCCAAGTAGCTCAAATCCACACCCCCAGAGACATCTTTGGAGAGGTGTTTGGATGCTACGAACCCCAAATAAGGTGAAGCACTTCACTTGGCGAGCATGTAACAACTCACTTCCAACTATGGACAATTTGTTTAGGCGGCACATAACCCCCTCTGCCTGTTGTAGTACGTGCCAGGCCCAAACTGAGGACATTTTGCATGTCGTGTGGGGCTGCCCAGAGGTGGAAAAACTGTGGAGCACGATTAGCTAGATGCAACACACAATCCCTCACTCACCGGGGGATTTCTCTAACCTTTTCTTAAGTTTTTTGCAGGTCCGGGATGATTATAGGGTGGAGATCTTTGCTATCACAGCTTGGTTGCTCTGGAATCGGCGAAATGCAATTCATTTTCGGTGTCCAGCTCGTCCACTGAACCAGATCTTTGCCGAAGCTGCCAGACTACTGCGAGACTTCCTTGAGGCTCACGATGATGTAACAGTCATAGCCAGGAATCCAGTCTAGCCTAAATGGACTGCCCCAACTCTGTCACTATACAAAGCCAACTTCGATGGAGCTCTGTTCAAAAGCACACACTCAGCTGGTTTGGGCGTGATCATCAGAGACACCAATGGCGCTGTCATAGGTGCATTGTCCGCTCGAGTACCACTACCCCAGTCCGTGGCAATGGTTGAAGTTTTAGCTTGTAGGCGAGCTGTACAATTTGCTGTTGAGATTGGGCTACATGAAGTGATCTTCGAAGGCGATGCAGCAGTAGTTATCAACGCCATTTCAAAAGGACCGGCCAATCAATCTTTGTATGGCCACATAGTTGATGATATTCTCTGCCAAGCTTCTCTTTTACATTTTTTTGAATTCTGTTCTGTTCCTCGTTCTTGTAATTCAGTAGCTGATGCATTAGCTAAACGTGTTAAAGTAGGGCCTGATTTACTGGTTTGGTTAGAGGATTGTCCTGAAGACATTGCCCCTCTGGTTTTGGGTGATGTCTCTTGATGGTTTAGTTTCATTCAATAAAGCCCAGCCCATACTTGGGGTCTGGTTTCTCAAAAAAAAAAGTTAAGACACCAATCAATTTTAGATATATGTAATATATTTCAACTTATATCTTATATTCAAATCTCAAATTTCTTACTCGACAATACTAAATTTTACTAATTGAACTAATTACAACCCGTTACATATTTATTTATTAATGTTATTATCGAAGTGTAAAAGAGCATGAAAGACATAAAACCATATATACATATATGGAGATTTGTTTTCCTTTTAAGCAAGACATATCCTATCCCTTATGATCCTCAACTACTTTCCTGGTATTGTAAGTGAACTGCGAAAGAAGTAACAAGTATAAAAGAGCATGAATTCCACATGTTATTCCGACCCAATTTACAAATATATACTTCACCATGTGTGCATGTGAATACAGTTCATTGATTGAAGAAATTAATGGTCAAACTTGCCCTCATTATTCTGAAACAATATGGCATCATCTCTCAATGTGTAAACGAGGTCTGACCAGAGACCAATACACACAATGTCCATACTCGGTTCCGTACTAAATATTTAGTCAAAACTCAATAGTAACCTTCTGAATATATCCAAGAGAAAAATGAAAAATGATATTGTCAATCTCTACATGATAGCTTTTTGTTGACCACTATAAATTAAGAATTTATTCTCTTAACAATTACATTATCTCATGTAATCAAAATTTACAAGCCACAAAATAGGCAAATCATTAACTCCACTTTTGCACACCAAACAAAAATAAAATAAAACAAAGGTCTACCCCCTTCTTCGAGATTATAAAATTTTACATTCTACACTACGTACACTATAAACGTGTTAATGGATTGAATCATGTCTAGATTAAAAAATTTATATATATTATTGTTTATCCTAAGATAAAAAAAAGCACCATCATAGAAGTAAAATTAAATCTTATCATATCTGAAAAAATTATATTTAATTCTCTCTTAATTCCATAGTTAAATTTAGTGATGGACCCAGCCATGATTATCAAGTGAGATTTTGTTCCTCTCTAGGGTTTTCTTTTTCTTTGTATGTTCCTCTAGGTTTTCTTTATTTAAAGCGGCATGCTTGTAATATATATATATATATATATATTAAACACATAAACTTGTTCTCAATTCAAAGGATATATAATAAGATAGGATAACAATAATGGAGAATGTGGCAATGTGTAACACATAATAATGTTAAAGAAACTTATAATAAAAAAAAAATATTAAAAGCTGTCCCCTGATGAGATCTATATATCACCCCTCCCCATAAAGAATGGAAATAAACAAATAAATATTCCTAGACCAAAAAAACACGTGACTAAAATGTCAATGGAAAAGGAATCTTTATGGAAATACAATAAGAAATTACAAAAAACATAAACCTAATCAGAGTTTGGAACTTGGAACCTATATATATAAGAGAGCCACAGTTTTGTACGTTGTCAAAACAAAGATAAACACAGATTTAGACATATAAAGATGTTTGGAGAAACTGGTTCTGAGTCTGACTATGCTCTTTTAGAGTCAATCACACAACATCTTCTATCTAATGATATCGACAATACTACTACTTCGTTTTCAGCGAATGTTTACGACAATAACTACAACAACATTAATAACAAGCCACTGTATTGTCGGTCTTCAAGCTTTAGCAGCCTGTTTTTAACGGAGAGCTGGGGTGACTTGCCGTTAAAGGTGGACGACAACGAAGACATGGTCGTTTACAACGCCTTACGCGACGCTGTAAACGTTGGATGGGTTCCGTTATGTCAGTCTAATGACATAACAAGAACAACATCAATGATGATGATGACAGCAGCAACAACAGCAACAGCAACAACATCAAATAACAATGCAAATGTTGTTGACTTGGAAAATACTCATCACCAAGTGGGTGGGGAGGCGCGTGAGGTGCACGCGCGGAAGAGTGGCACGAATTTTCGAGGGGTGAGGAGGAGGCCATGGGGAAAGTACGCGGCAGAGATAAGGGACCCAAAGAAGAACGGCGCGAGGGTGTGGCTCGGGACGTACGAGGTGGCCGAGGACGCAGCTTTGGCTTATGACAAAGCCGCTTTCAAAATGCGTGGCTCAAAAGCTAAGCTCAATTTTCCTCACCTTATTGGGTCATCATCAGAATGTGATCAGCCAGTTAGAGTGGGTGTTAAGCGTGGCTCAGCCGAGCTGTCGACTTTGACTCTGAAGCCTGAGCTGAAAAAGAACAAGCTTGTTGGCTCTTCGGCGGCTCATGAAGCTGGTTCTAACGGGGAGACATTGTTGGATGTGTTTGAACTTCGAAGTGCAATGGCTAACACTTGGCCGCATGTTCTTGGCTAAGGAATTGTATTTTTTTTTTTTTAATTCCCTCCTTTTTTTTGTGTCTTGATTTGAAATTGTAGGAGGATTAATTAAGAAAAGTGTTTATAACTTTGGTATTGTTTAATGATTGTCCTAAAGGGCACAGATTAATGAATACTAAATAATCAATTATGGACTAGAATACCTTTTTTTTTAATAAAAATATACTTCTTAGTTGTCGGTTTGTTTTAGAGGCATAATTTGAAGTGGTGTATATATATATATATATATGCTTTGAATTTAATCAAAAGTTTAAGAAAATCATTTAACAAAATATTAAATAGACCATAACTTTTCTTTTTGGTTAAAAAATGCACCATATTATGTCCGAAACTAAAAGCCACATCAATGTGGATTCTACAAATTAGAGGTTGGTAATTTGGTTCAAGTTTTGCTCTTCAAAAAATACGTCATTTAAAGTAGTTGGCAATTTAAAAAATGCCAAGAACTTGCAAATTCTGTTTGGCAGTGTGTTATTTATTTATTTTATTTTTTTTGCTAAAAGTTTAGTACAATATATATATAGTTATACCAATTAAAAAAAAATTAAAACATACATAGAAAAATACACTAAAAAAACAAAATTAAAAAAGTTAATAGAAAATAGACTCATATAAAAAGGAATGAGATGAAGAAAGGAGGACATACACATATCATTTGAATCAATATCTTTTATCTTGTATATTTAAAAGTAGTCTTAATGCGGAGTACGTAGTGTAGACAATTGTAATTGATTGATCGAGTGAGGATTCTACCACTCAAATTAACCACATTAATGCAAGTAAGTTTTTCATTGTCATGTGTGAAATTTATTTGCTTATCAAATTACGAAATTATTAAATCACAAAATCCTCTTTATTGAGGTAACTTTGAACCATTAAAAACAAAAACAAAATTGGTCGACAGTACCTTTAGGTCACTTGTAAACAAAAACCTCTTAATCATTGTGTAAGATCAATTAGTGGTACAGTACTTTCACATAAGAGTAACAAAAAAATTTTATTTCAAAATTAGCTATTCAGGCTAGTTGACTTTAGTTAGAGGATTGGTTAAGAAATGAAAATTGTTTTGCTTTGATCGACAATAAGTTACAAAAACTAGTTATATTGTCTAAAAAAATTCACTAATACATGGTTTTAAATTTTATTGTTGCATTTTACCTTAATACTAAGTATTTATATTAAATAATATATATATAGTTATACCAATTAAAAAAAAATTAAAACATACATAGAAAAATACACTAAAAAAACAAAATTAAAAAAGTTAATAGAAAATAGACTCATATAAAAAGGAATGAGATGAAGAAAGGAGGACATACACATATCATTTGAATCAATATCTTTTATCTTGTATATTTAAAAGTAGTCTTAATGCGGAGTACGTAGTGTAGACAATTGTAATTGATTGATCGAGTGAGGATTCTACCACTCAAATTAACCACATTAATGCAAGTAAGTTTTTCATTGTCATGTGTGAAATTTATTTGCTTATCAAATTACGAAATTATTAAATCACAAAATCCTCTTTATTGAGGTAACTTTGAACCATTAAAAACAAAAACAAAATTGGTCGACAGTACCTTTAGGTCACTTGTAAACAAAAACCTCTTAATCATTGTGTAAGATCAATTAGTGGTACAGTACTTTCACATAAGAGTAACAAAAAAATTTTATTTCAAAATTAGCTATTCAGGCTAGTTGACTTTAGTTAGAGGATTGGTTAAGAAATGAAAATTGTTTTGCTTTGATCGACAATAAGTTACAAAAACTAGTTATATTCTCTAAAAAAATTCACTAATACATGGTTTTAAATTTTATTGTTGCATTTTACCTTAATACTAAGTATTTATATTAAATAGTTTTTCAAAATAACAAAAGGATATCATGTGATATTTGAAAATAGGACAGCCAAGATGACTACCCCAATTCTAATTTTCTAAATTAGATGTGGTAATCTTAGTAATAAAAAATTGTCTACTTTAAAAAAAGGTGGATGAGGATTATAGGTATTAGTGAAAGACACTATAGAAAATCAAAAATAAAATTGGGTGAAGGGCGCTACTATAAGAAATTAAAGAAGTAAAAAATAAAAAATAAATTAAATAGACATGTATTTTTGTGATATCTGAAAAAGGAAATCAAAACATTTAAATTGAATTGAAAGAAGTAATCTTTACCCTTTTTTTATTTTCCTTTCTCTTGTAGTAAAACTGCTAATAAGGCATGCATGGTGTGTAAACTACGTACAAACATTGAGCCAAGTTTTGACTAAATTCCTATAAAAAAAAGTTTTGACTAATATCTTTTTAATAGTACAAAGTTAATGAATCTAATTTTAAAAGTTTATAAATGAATAGTAATATGTTTAACTAATTCAAATAATATAATATTAATCATAAATTATTACCATAATTCATAAATACGTAATAGGATAAAAAAAGATTTAGTCATGATGTTGACCTAACATGAGGGAGGGAAAAAAAAAAAAAACAAGTAGCTCATGAAAATCTCTAACTTGTTCAACCAAAAAGATAAAAAAATCTAAATATGTAATTTAAATTGATTATGAACTCAAACACGACTAATATTCAAAACTAAGAAGGCCAAGCAAACCCAATCCTAAATTTTTAATACTTGACGTTACTATGCTCGATTAACTCCCTATAAATTAAAAAGGTGGTGCTCCATGTTGGATTTTTTTTTTTTTTTTTTCTTTTTCCTGGGTAGGTTATTGTTTCTAGTCCCATGACCATGTGCAAAGGTGGGGAACTAAAACAAAAAAACCAGTCAAAGAACACTGTATTCTTCCTTCTTAGCAAAGTTATGTGAACAGATTAAAAAAATTTGGATTTTTTTTTTTTTTTTTTCTTTTTCCTGGGTAGGTTATTGTTTCTAGTCCCATGACCATGTGCAAAGGTGGGGAACTAAAACAAAAAAACCAGTCAAAGAACACTGTATTCTTCCTTCTTAGCAAAGTTATGTGAACAGATTAAAAAAATATATTTAACATTCTTTTACTATGGTCTTTCTGTAAATGTCTTCGTTTATAAACCCTCAAAGAAGACCAAAGTTTAGCTACAAAATCTGTTGTAGATTTAGGCTACAAACTCACTCAATATCTTTTTATTGCAGGTCAATTTTGACAAATTCACCATTAGATTACATCTTCTTTTTATATCCTTCATATTTGTAAAATTTTAAGAAAATTAAAAACCAATAGCTATGTCATCAATAAAATTTTAAATTGCAAGTTTTTGTAATTTAAAATTATGCATAAAATATAAATTTATAGATTATATAGTATATAATATCCGATTGACATAAAATTTAACATGTATATTAAGAGCGTAAAGAATATACAATTCAACAGTTAGATTTTCAAAATATGCAATAATATTTATTTTATTGAGTGAGTTTATAACCTAAGGCTACAACTAATTTTGTAGCTAAACTTTTTCCCTCAAAAAATTCTTAAATTTTAACTTGTGGCATAATTTTCAATTGAAATAAGTACTCCATATTGAGGCAGGTAATTTCAAAGCCCCGAAAAAGTTTAAAATTTTATGAGATGCAACTAGTTCGAGAGAGACAGAGAGAGACAGAGAGGGTCTGTTGCATCTTCAAAGAAGGGATTGATCACACAAAAAAAAAGGGCTGCATTTTTGGGAGAGATACGTATATATACCCTCCTTTATTCTTTTCCCTTCAAAATAACAATTTCAATAAACTCACGTGTTATTCTAAATTTCTACTTATAAAATGATATATATATATATATATTAACCATCAAATCACACATTGTCCCTCTTTTCAAAATATGGAACCAAAAGCAAGATAATAAATGGTCAAAAAAGGTTCGTTCGTGGATTCAAAAGCCATATATGGCACGAGGTCTTGACCTCGTGCCCCTCGTCCCTCTTTTCTTAAGCAAAAGTTAAAAAGTTTGGTCAGTTATAAAAGAACCACAAATTAAGGAGAGAGAGAGAGAGAGAGAGAGAGAGAGAGATGTGGATAATTGAGAAACACGGTGGCGTCTGATACGTATGAATAAGAATAGTCTCTGTCCATGAAACACATCCTTCAAATCAATTCAACTTTCAACCTCCTATATAGAATAACTCTCATTGCTTTCTTCATCAATAACATTAAACCCTAGTAAACTTTGGTTTGTTATACCAAATATATTCTTAGACATTAATTTTCAGGAATATTGATGAAATGAGATTAAAAATCCATAAACTTCAAGAGGTGCATGGATAAAATATTACATTATAAATGCCATAATAACCTTCTCTTTCTTTTTCATTTTTTACAACTTATTTATAAATTAATAATTCTCATTTAACCAACCAA
This sequence comes from Quercus suber, assembly GCF_002906115.3. NCBI lineage: Eukaryota > Viridiplantae > Streptophyta > Magnoliopsida > Fagales > Fagaceae > Quercus > Quercus suber. The sequence goes on from NW_027069520.1 coordinate 1,405,907, forward strand.
AGCATGATATATTTTGTCACTTTCATGGGGAGACAATAAACCCACACACCTTTTGGGAAAAAGTATTTGTAATAGTAAAAAGAATTTCAACTTTAAACAGAATATGAATTCTAAAGAGGAAGTAATTTCCACCACAACCTGCACCACAAAACCCATGTAGTTGCCGACTGGATTATCATCTAAAGGAAGTTTGAACTCCTGACCAAGAATAAATCTACAACCAATATAATGTCTTCAACATGTCATTGTCTTAGAAATATAAAATCAAAATACAAACATATGGTCAAATTTAAAAAATGAACATATAAAATTTGGCTTACGCTCCTCCATAATCTCCCAATGATGCTTGTAAATTAATATGTACATACATATATATATATATATATATAATAAAAAATTGTAACAATATGTGGGAACTTTGAATGAAGATTTTTTTTTATTTTTTTATTTATAAGAATGAAGACTTTACAAATATGACTAGACTAAATAAAGCATATTTTTTTTATGTTCTAGATACTTGGGAACATATAACGTCAATTAAGGGTTTATTTGGATTGAACTTATTGTTGTTGAAACTGAAAACTGAAAATACTGTAGCAAAATAATTTTAAAATGTGTAAATAATACCGTGAGACTCATTTTTAATTTTTTAAATGTATGAACAGTTATACTACAGTGCGTGAACAGTGCGCTACAGTAAAAATTGTCTCCTACATAGTACATCCATGTAAGTGTACTGTTCATGCGCTGAAAAAAAAAAAAAAGAAAAAAAAAAGGAGGACAGAAACACAGACGCCTAAACGCAAACGCCCAATGCAAACAGCCACTAAGTCTCAAGTCTTCAACTTGAAAAGCATAGAAATGTGTGGAGGTGATCACATATTCACATTCCTTTAGCAAAAAGGAAAAGTGATTAGGAATTTCAAAGGCAAGTACTAGTTGATCCACAAGAATTAAGCAAATGAAGCAGGTTAAGCCAGAAGATTTAGACTTCTCTTTTAAAGGTTTTCAACCCTAATTTAGACGTCTCTCTCTTTCTCTCTGTGGGAATATCGAAGTTAAAAGGATTTAGGTTGGAAAACCCCATGACAACATTTTATTTAAGGTATTAACCTAAAAAATATGGAACTTTTTTAAGGAAAAAATGAAAAGAAAAAAAATCATTTTCCATTTTTTCAGTTTCAGTTTATTAAATTTCTTCTTCTTCTTTTATCTAAAACAAAGGCCTCAACTGATTTCCACTTCACGATATATAGTCCCTAACATAGGGTACTACAACCCTTAGAAGTTGATGAACCACTTTTTTATTTTTTTTAATAATAGGAGTTGCAATGATAATTAGTCCACCATAGCATCATTCAAGATTTTTTTTTTTTTTTTTTTCATCACGTTTTCACTATACAGAGTTATTCCTCATGTGTGTGGGCTGTGTCCCACATCGGGTGCGTGTGTTGTGTGTTTCCTCTATATCTAGAGCTCCGCGACTCCAACTGCCGCTAGCAATTTTGTGAGTTGGCGTGTTCTAGTGTATTGAAAAAAAGTTATTCCTCATGTAGCATACGTAAAAAAAAAAAAAAAAAATATATATATATATATACATATATATACACACACAGTTCATCCTTTGTGAAGTGTGCTTAATTATGTATATATTAAACAAGCAAACAATTAGTATGTATTAATTGTATTCCCAGCTAAAACGTGTGTTAAATGGACATCAGGAACGAAAGTTCGAGGCAAAATCAAAGAGTTAGCAAGAATAACAACAGTAATGATTAAATGACGTGATATATATGCTTTATTCATATTACAATTATACTTATTTAAATAAACAAGTGAACATATATATGACATCAACCAGCATAGCAACTAAACAAATAGTATGTATTCCCATCTAAAGCATGTGATGAAAATGACAATCGAGAAGGAAGTTTCATGGCAATATCAAACAGATTTACTAGTAAAAATAACAATTAAAGGATCGATGTGCATTTATGCTATATTGATGAACCACTTTAATATTTTAACCCCCTCTACGTATAATATAAACTAAACCTTATGAGATCATACCATTCAAAGCATTATAATTTATTTTTTTTAGAAAGTTTTAATTTATAGCGTCCATTTTTTATGATGTCATAAATTTTGTACTTTAATAATATTATCAAGTTTCTTTTATAAGAAAAACAAGGTTGAAATATTGCTTAATCATTTATTATAACAATTAAATTATTAAAAAATAAAACGTTATACATACAGCATCCATGTCAATCCAGAGTAAGTCTCCAAAACTGAAGCACAAAAAAAGAGTGAAAGTAGCTCAATGACTGAACCCAAAGGAATAAGGAGAGAGTGAATTTCAACGTGGCATTGTGACCCTAGAAAATTATTTGTGAAATAAATTATACATTTCATCCAAAGTAAATAAATAAATTTTTATCTTACAATTTTGTCGGGAAAATGTTGCACATTGCCAATTCCCATCCAGTTAATGGAATTCTAACATTTTTTTAATTTGGGAACTTAATTCCCTCAAATTTTACTTAAAAATCTATGTATGTCTTTATAAAAGTAAGAATATCAAATTATATATAGTAGTATGAGATTTTGCAATGTTGCACATTCCTTGAAAAGGAAATAGAGAAATCTCTTCATTTTATCTTCCACCTAAAAATCTAGCATCCTCTTTCAACAGCTGATTTAATGATATTCTTTAATAGGTTTGCCTTAGAAAAAATAAACAAATGCCACTTGACAATGACCATCAAATTTTCACATCTACCACTTAATCGCAAATTATATATAGTAGTATGAGAATTTACTATATTGCACATTCCTTGAAAAGGAAATAGAAAAATCTTTTCATTTTATATATCTTCTACCTAAAAATCTTGTGTCCTCTTTCAACAGCTGATTTAATGATATTCTTTAATAAGTTTGGCTTAAAAAAAAATAATAAACAAATGCAACTTGACAATAACCATCAAATTTTCCCATCCAACACTTGCAAAGACTTTTTTGACCCCCTAATAATAGGTTAAGGATTATATTTGAAAGATTAGAGATCATTTTCAAATATGGGACAATGATTAGAGACCAAAATGGTTATTAAAATTTTTTGAGTTAGAATCAAAAAGGGATTCAACATTAAACCTAAACCCGACAAATGGCTATTGGCATGAGATTTTATAAGAGTGATATTATAAATGTTATAAATTTTACTATATAATTCTTACATATTAATATGTTACCAATTAAAAAAAAAAGTAATTCAAAAATTTTTTAAAAATAATTCTCCATTTATATTTATTGTCAAGTTAATTTTTAAAAATTATACAGTAAATTTTATAATATTTTCAACATTTTCCTTTTGTTAAACACAAGGAAATATTATAACTTCTCATTGTACTGCTTCTAAAGTAAGCTGTTTACTACCGACATGCACGATAAACTCTTTTCTTTTTTATAAGTGTACTCGTACCTTGGACGCACAGTATCCAATTTTTAATCTGCATAAGGAAGATCTAAAGCAAAGTTGGAATAAAAAGAAACAGTATGAAAGGTACCATGAATTCCACATGTTATTCTGATTAATTAAAAAACCCTCACTAGTTATATATATATATATATAAGAAAAATATATATTGAATCCAATAAGACTGGAAAATATACATTTTATTCGTCTGACAAAATAAATCACCTGTTTATTAATTATTATTGCACGTAGGGAACAAAAAGCTATTATTGCACGTTTCAAAGTCCAATCCCCACCTGGTCCCAACCCCTGAAAAAAAAAAAAAAAAAAGAGAGAGAGAGAGAGAGAGAGAATAAAATAAGAAGAACATTTTCAATAATTTTATAAGTCTTGACCTGCATAATTTTCAGGCCTTCGTTATTTGATCATGTCATCAAGCAAGGCAAAGCGAAACCAATAATATATGATAATATGAGATCTAACCAAAGTTCAGAACTTGAGGAATTATAATCAAGTTTTCAATTATCAATTTCATAATAATCTTATTTATCAAATAGGCCCCATTCTATTAAAAAAAGAATGGCCCCATTTATTTGCTTAAAATAGTGTAATGGACAAAGCAATTAGTATAAGCTCTAGGTCTCTCTCTCTCCATAATAAGGTCATTAGCAACTTTTAGCATGTACCATTCTTTCCGCCGCACAACGTAGAGAATTGCAACAACATTAATAAGTGATTAGAGGAAATATGTAAAAGAATGGGATTGAGAATTTCAGATCCGGTGCAAGTTATTACACCGTGCAATTGTAAATCAAGAGCTAAAATTGAAAGTTAGAAGGATCACATTTAATTTCAATCCTTGGATAAGAAAAAAAAATTTATCCTTAACATTTTACCTTTTTACATTTTTTTTAACTTTACTCTCTCATATTAAGATAATTGTACGATGCAACAACTTTAATTACTGCACTAGATCCAAATCCAAAAATATATATCTCTCTTTTTCTTCTTCTTTTTCCATGTTAATACATTATGATAATTTTGATCACAAATCCAAATTACTTGCAAGCTCCACAAAAAGATAAAGAAGGAGCATCTATCCGGTCACCAATCCTCTGACAATCAAGTTATATTTCTCTCTTTTTAGCAAAATAATTATTTACTCAAAAATTATTACTTTTTTTAGGGTTGTAAATGAACTAGGTCGTTCATAAACAACTCAAATTTGGCCTAATAAAAGCCCATTCATGTTTGCTTACTTTATAAACAAGCAGAGTTCGAACCTTAGTTTTAAATGAGCCAAGCAAAAAAAAATGTTCATGAACAACCTCGTGAAAAGCAAAGCTCAATAAAAAAAATAAAAAATAAAATAAAAAAGTTAAGTTTAGGATGCTTATGAGCTTTGATAAGCTTGATATGAGCTCAACAAATAAATTCATCTCTTACCAAGCCTTAAATTAATTGGAAGTTAAGACCACTTATCCAAATCAAATGGGCTTGACATGAGTTTAATAACATATGTTTTGGATCTCAAGCTCAAGAGTTTGATAATAAATTTGAACTTGGCTTGACTAATGAATCAGGCAAAATTTGCCGAGCAATGCAATTTTTGAAATTTTTAAGCCGGATAATACGCGTTCAAACTTATTTAGTTAGTTAGACTGTTTTTGAAAGTTGAGTTTGGTAAACTCGACTTTGAGCTAGAAAATGAACACTATAGTAGCGTTTTCTTTTTAGTGGCATTTGTCAAAAACGCCACTATAGGGTTAGTTTTCCAGCCCAAAGTCGAGTTTGCCAAACTCAACTTTCAAAAACAATCTAACTAACTAAATAAATTTGAACGCGTGCTATCCGGCTTAAAATTTTCAAAAATTGCACTGTTTGGCAAATTTTGCCTAATCAAGTTGAGCTCATTAGACTATTGTTAAACTTTTTGATGAGCTCAACTTTGAACATTGTTTGTAAGCTTTATTCCAGCTTGAAAATTCACTGCTTGAAAAAGCTTGGCTCATTTACGGGAGTGGATTGGTTCCTTTTTGAACTCGTGGGGCTATTAGAACTATTTCTTAACATGATAACTAGGGTTGTTAATTGTTTACAACTCATAATGAGTGCTGGCATGCAATCCAAATTCAAGCATTACTGGCTTATCCATCGTCTTCCACATGGAAGTTATTAGTTCATTGTTCATGTAGTTAATGATTAATAAATCTGAAATCCTCATGCGTTTTTTTTTTCCTGAACCCCACCATGGATAGATCGATATTCTTGGTGTGTCATTTAGGACGAGTCCACGTCAGATGTCGAGTAGAGCAGGTTTTGGTTTGAGACAGAACAAATTGTAAATCCTACTCACCTCTCTATCATATCTTATTTTGTTTTTGCATGGTCGCTCCATATTAAGAAAGTAGAACCAAAATTATAACCATTATCACCTATAATGGCTGACAAAATCATGTCTCTTAGAATTCAGAATGACTAGCTTTTGTCCCTCTCAACATATTATTATTATAAAAGAGTAAATTAATAAAAAGAAAGGCTGAAGTTGATTGCTTAACAACCATCGTGAAATTAATCATTATTTTAATAAATTAATTAATTAAAGGCAATCTCATTGTCCAAAAGCCCCAGCGCAGCAAATAATTGATGATAAATTCAATATTTTTTAATTAAATAATAATTTTGAAAAATAAATCATTGAATTATATGAAAATAATATAATCTAACAGTGAAATTTTTTAAATTCACATTTAATTAAAAAAAATATATTAAATAGTGTAACATTACTTAAAATAAAATTACACTATATATAACTTAAACTCAATCCCCACACATACGCGCACAGGGTTAAAATATGCTACCAAAATGAAGACAAAAGATTGTCATAAAAAAGGCTCGTGGAATAATCTAAAGCCATGGCATGCATGAGGTTGAAGGTCTTTGCCTCGTGGCCCTCATCCCTCTTTTCTTAAGCAAAAGTTAAAAACTTTGCTCAGTTTTAAAAGAACGACAAAATAAGGAGTGGGCCGGAGAGAGAGAGAGAGAGAGAGGTTGGGATAATGGAGAAACACGGTGGCGACTGTTACCTATGGATAAGACTGCTCTCTAACCATGGAACACGTACATCTCACATTTAATTAAAAAAAACTAAGTAGTGTAACATTACTTAAAATAAAGTTATATTATATATAACTTAAACCCAATCCCCACACATACACGCGGGGTTAAAATATGCTATCAAAACGAAAACAAAAAATGGTCAAAAAAGGTTCATGGATTAATCTAAAGCCATGGCATGCACGAGGTTGAAGGTCTTTGCCTGGTGGCCCTCATCCCTCTTTTCTTAAGCAAAAGTTAAAAATTTTGCTCAGTTTTAAAAGAACTAAAAAGAATGGCCCCATTTATTTGCTTAAAATAGTGTAATGGACAAAGCAATTAGTATAAGCTCTAGGTCTCTCTCTCTCCATAATAAGGTCATTAGCAACTTTTAGCATGTACCATTCTTTCCGCCGCACAACGTAGAGAATTGCAACAACATTAATAAGTGATTAGAGGAAATATGTAAAAGAATGGGATTGAGAATTTCAGATCCGGTGCAAGTTATTACACCGTGCAATTGTAAATCAAGAGCTAAAATTGAAAGTTAGAAGGATCACATTCAATTTCAATCCTTGGATAAGAAAAAAAAAATTTATCCTTAACATTTTACCTTTTTACATTTTTTTTTAACTTTACTCTCTCATATTAAAGGATAATTGTACGATGCAACAACTTTAATTACTGCACTAGATCCAAATCCAAAAATATATCTCTCTCTTCTTTTCCCATGTTAATACATTATGATAATTTTGATCACAAATCCAAATTACTCGCAAGCTCCACAAAAAGATAAAGAAGGAGCATCTATCCGGTCACCAATCCTCTGACAATCAAGTTATATTTCTCTCTTTTTAGCAAAATAATTATTTACTCAATAATTATTACTTTTTTTAGGATTGTAAATGAACTAGGTCGTTCATAAACAACTCAAATTGGCCTAATAAAAGCCCATTCATGTTTGCTTACTTTATAAACAAGCAGAGTTCGAACCTTAGTTTTAAATGAGCCAAGCAAAAAAAAATGTTCATGAACAAGCTTGTGAAAAGCAAAGCTCAATAAATAAATAAAAAAAAGTGAAGTTTAGGATGCTTATGAGCTTTGATAAGCTTGATATGAGCTCAACAAATAAATTCATCTCTTACCAAGCCTTAAATTAATTGGAAGTTGAGACCACTTATCCAAATCAAATGGGCTTGACATGAGTTTAATAACATATGTTTTGGATCTCAAGCTCAAGAGTTTGATAATAAATTTGAACTTGGCTTGACTAATGAATCAGGCAAAATTTGCCAAACAGTGCAATTTTTGAAATTTTTAAGCCGGATAATTCGCGTTCAAACTTATTTAGTTAGTTAGACTGTTTTTGAAAGTTGAGCTTGGCAAACTCGACTTTGAGTTAGAAAATGAACACTATAGTAGCGTTTTTTTTTTTTTTAGTGGCGTTTGTCAAAAATGCCACTATAGGTCCCCTATAGTGGCGTTTTCTATAAACACTGCTATAGGCACAAAAAAACGTCACTATAGTGTTAGTTTTTCAGCCCAAAGTCGAGTTTGCCAAACTCAACTTTCAAAAACAATCTAATTAACTAAATAAATTTGAACGCATGCTATCCGGCTTAAAAATTTGAAAAATTGCACTGTTTGGCAAATTTTGCCTAATCAAGTTGAGCTCATTAGACTATTGTTAAACTTTTTGATGAGCTCAACTTTGAACATTGTTTGTAAGCTTTATTCCAGCTTGAAAATTCACTGCTTGAAAAAGCTTGGCTCATTTACGGGAGTGGATTGGTTCCTTTTTGAACTCGTTGGGGCTATTAGAACTATTTCTTAACATGATAACTAGGGTTGTTAATTGTTTATAACTCATAATGAATACTGGCATGCAATCCAAATTCAAGCATTACTGGCTTATCCATCGTCTTCCACATGGAAGTTATTAGTTCATTGTCCATGTAGTTAATGATTAATAAATCTCTTCATTTAACATACATACATATATAATGATTAATAAATCTGAAATCCTCTTGCGTTTTTTTTTTCCTGAACCCCACCATGGATAGATCGATATTCTTCGTGTGTCATTTAGGAAGAGTCCACGTCAGATGTCGAGTAGAGCAGGTTTTGGTTTGAGACAGAACAAATTGTAAATCCTACTCACCTCTCTATCATATCTTATTTTGTTTTTGCATGGTCGCTTCATATTAAGAAAGTAGAACCAAAATTACAACCATTATCACCTATAATGGCTGACAAAATCATGTCTCTTAGAATTCAGAATGACTAGCTTTTGTCCCTCTCAACGTATTATTATTATAAAAGAGTAAATTAATAAAAAGAAAGGCTGAAGTTGATTGCTTAACAACCATCGTGAAATTAATCATTATTTTAATAAATTAATTAATTAAAGGCAATCTGATTGTCCAAAAGCCCCAGCGCAGCAAATAATTGATGATAAATTCAATATTTTTTAATTAAATAATAATTTTGAAAAATAAATCATTGAATTATATGAAATTTTTAAATTCACATTTAATTAAAAAATATATATTAAATAGTGTAACATTACTTAAAATAAAATTACACTATATATAACTTAAACTCAATCCCCACACATACACGCACAGGGTTAAAATATGCTACCAAAATGTAGACAAAAGATTGTCATAAAAAAGGCTTGTGGAATAATCTAAAGCCATGGCATGCACGAGGTTGAAGGTCTTTGCCTGGTGGCCCTCATCCCTCTTCTCTTAAGCAAAAGTTAAAAACTTTGCTCAGTTTTAAAAGAACAACAAAATAAGGAGTGGGCCGGAGAGAGAGAGACAGGTGGGGATAATGGAGAAACACGGTGGCGACTGTTACCTATGGATAAGACTGCTCTCTAACCATGGAACACGTACATCTCACATTTAATTAAAAAAAACTAAGTAGTGTAACATTACTTAAAATAAAGTTATATTATATATAACTTAAACCCAATCCCCACACATACGCGCGGGGTTAAAATATGCTATCAAAACGAAAACAAAAAAGGTTCATGGATTAATCTAAAGCCATGGCATGCACGAGGTTGAAGGTCTTTGCCTGGTGGCCCTCATCCCTCTTTTCTTAAGCAAAAGTTAAAAATTTTGCTCAGTTTTAAAAGAACAACAAAGTAAGGAGTGGGCCGGAGATAGAGAGAGGTGGGGATAATGGAGAAACACGGTGGCGACTGTTACCTATGGATAAGACTGCTCTTTGACCATGAAACACGTACATCCTTCAAATCAATTCAACCTCCTATATATAATAATTTTCATTGCTTTCTTGATCAATAACATTAAACTCTAGTAAACTTTGGTTTGGTATACCAATTGCAAACATATAAACTAGAGATCGATGTAGATGAAATATTCTAGATATTTTCAGGAATGTTGATGAAATGAGGTTAAAAACCCATAACCTTCAAGCAGTGCAGGGATGAAATATTGCATTAAAAATGCCCTAATAAGTAATAACCTTTTCTCTCTGCGCTTTTTATATATATATATATATATAGTAAATAATTCTCATTTAACTAACTAAAGTATGATATATTTTGTTACTTTCATGGGGAGACAGAAAACCCAAACACCTTTCGGGAAAAATAATTGTATTCCTTTCTAGAAGAACAGTAAAAAGAATTTCAACTTTAAATAGATTATGAATTCTAAAGAGGAAGTAACTTCCACCCCAACCTGCACCACAAAACTTATGCAATGCCTTTGTAGTTCTCGACTGGTTTAGCATCTAAAGGAAGTTTGAACTTTGAACTCATGACCAAGAATAAATCTACAACCAATATAAAATCAAAATATTAACATATTGTCAACTTTAAAAAATTGACATTTCAAAATTTTGGCTTAGGTTCCTCCATATTCTCCCAATGATTCTTGTAAATTGATAATAATAAAAATTGTAACAATATATGGGAACTTTGAATGAAGACTTTTTCTTTTCTTTTTCCTTTATTTTTTTTCTTTTTTATAAGAATGAAGACTTCAAATATTACTAGACTAAATAAAAGCATATTTTTTTTATGCCCTAGATACATGGGAACATATAACGTCAATTAGGTCTCAAGTCTTCAACTTGAAAAGGATAGAAACATGTGGAGGTGATCACATACTCACATTCCTTTAGCAAAAAGGGAAAGTAATTAGGAATTTCAAAGCCAAGTACTTGTTGATCCCTAAGGATTAAGCAAATGGAGCAGTTTAAGCCAGAAGGTTTAGACCTCTCTCTCTCTCTCTCTCTCTCTCTCTCTCTCTCTCTCTCTCTCTCTCTCTCTCTCTCTCTCTCTCTCCCCTCCCTCTCTCTCTCTCTCTCTCTCTCTCTCTCTCTCTCTCTCTCTCTCTCTCTCTCTCTCTCTGCGGAAACATCGAAGTTAAAAGGATTTAGGATGGAAAACGTTACCCATGACAACATTTTATTTAAAGTATTAACCTAAAAATATGGAACTTTTTAAGGAAAGAATTAAAAGAAAAAAAAATCATTTTCCATTTTTCAGTTTCAGTTTATTAAATTTTTTCTTCTATATATATATATAGTATATGTATATGTATATATATTTCAATGAGTTGGTGTTCCTAAGGTGAGGAAAAGACCAAAGAGATTCAAACAAAGGCCTCAACCACTACAAAAATCTGGGTGTATAGCCGCTTAAAAAATGGGCTATAGACCCCAAAAACGCGTTATAGGATAGAGTTGCTTTCCTATAGCCGCGTTTACAAACCCGGCTTAAGTACCGCAGCAAAGGTCAGACCTGAAGCCCGTTTTTCACCCGGTAGGATATATTGGGCCTATGGCTGCTTTTTTAGAAAACGCGGCTATATCCCGCTTTGAGCTGCGTTTAAAACGCGGCTATAGTTTTTCTAAGAACAAAAAAAAAAAAAAAAAAAATTCTGGGTTTTTTTTTCCCCAAAAAATTCAAAATTCAAAATTAATCACAAATCAAAAAATTCAAAATCAAATACAAACCAGAAAATTCAAAATCAAAAACACCATACTACAATACAAACACACTCAAAAAATTCAAAATCAAACACAAACCCAGAAAATTCAAAATCAAATACAACATATTCAATACAAACAAACCCAAAAAATTTAAATTCAAACACAAACCCAGAAATTCAAAATCAAACACAACGTATCCAAAATATAAGAACACAAACCCATTTAAACGTAATCACAATATCAGCAACACAATAGCACAAATTCAAGCACAGTTCCACAATGCATCTCCTCCATTTTCTTATTAACTAAACATAAAATAACCAAAAAAAAAAAACTAGACCTATTGACAAATCAGTGTGCTTGAGATGCAGAAAAAAATGAAAGAAAGAAAAAATAAAGCAGCAGATCCAAACAAACAAAGGGAAAAAAAAATGTTAACCAGTGAAGAAGGAAGAAAGAAAAATGAAAAAAAAAAGTGTTATTCAGATGTGAAAAAAAAAAAAAAAAAAAAAAAAAAATTACCTTGGTAGGGACTATATCTCGTGAAGTGGAAAATAGTTAACTATTTTCCACTTCACGAGATATAGTCCCTACCATATGGTGCTTCTACCCTTATTAGAAGTTGATGAACCACTTTTATTTTTCAATAATAGGAGTTGCAATGATAACTAGTCCACCATAGCATCATTCAAGATTAATTTATTTTATTATTATATTCTTTCTAACACGTTTCACTATGCATAGCTATTCCTCATGTAGCAAAGTAATATATATATATATATATATATATAAGATTGTATAATTTAGAGTAAAATTGTAGCTTCATAGATATCAAATGGGTTTTTTATTTTTGTTTTTTTCACAGGCTGTTGGATGGTTTATATATAAGCTATTAAAATAATCAGTCCAAATGTACAGTTCTCCTTTGTGAAGTTTGCGTATGCATATATTAAACAAGCAAGCAAGCACACAAAATACTATGTATTAATTGTATTCCCAGCTAAAATGTGTCCTAATGGAAATCAGAACGAAAGTTCGGGGCAAAATCAAAGAGTAGCAAGAATAATGACCGTAATGACTAAGAGCATCAGCAATGGAAAGGTTAAATGCCAAAATAAAAGTTCCTTTTACCATTCAAGCCCAAAAATCCACTCCATTAGGCGTTGTAAAATGTAAGTATTGTAAAAAAAAAAAAAAATACAATTGTGCTACAATGCAATTCTACATTTAGAATCGCACTGTAGCTCAATGGTAAAAACAAAAATATATTTTAATCAGTTTGGTTTCTCTCTCCTCTCTCTGTAGATCATAATCTTTCTTTCTCTTTCCTTCTGCTTTCTCTTCTTCCTGCTCTCTCTTCTTCAACGGAATGGAGGCAACGGGTGGAGGCTTGATCGGAAAAGCTATGGTGGAGGCGTGGAGGTTTGGGTTTGTTTCTGGGTTTCCAGCGTGGGTTTGTTCATGGGTTTCCGGCGTTTGGGTTGGCGTTTGGGTGGTGTTTGGCATTTGGTGTTTCGTCGAAGATGATGATGATGATGACAGGTTTGGGTGAAAGAGACGACGACGGTTGACCCTCTCTCTCTCGCCATCGCTGCCGGTGAGAACAGATGGGTTTGGGTTTGGTGAGAACAAATGGGTTTGATTTTGGATTTTGGATTTTGATTTTGATTTTGGATTTTGATTTTGATTTGGCTGGATTTGGCCTGCTGTGTTGGGTTGTATTTGTTTTTTTTTTTTTTTTTGGTTCAGCTACTAGGGTTTGTGGTTGTGCTGTGGTTTGGTAGTGTGGTGGCAAAGTGGGTTTTTTTTTTTTTTGGGTGTTGACGGTAGATTATGGGTTGTTGTTGGTGGTGGTGGTGGTGGTGTCAGGTGTGTGTAGTGTGGCAGTGGTAGTGATTATGGTTGTTGAAAAGAAATAAAGAGAGAGAAAGAATAAATAATGTGTTGTATTGTAAATGATGGTAATTGTGGGATATATTATTTTATTGTATAGAAATATTATTTTAATAAGTAGAATAGGAAAATAAAAGTTGGGATGTTGGGTATATTGTAAAATGGTATGGTATAATTGATAAAGTAGCTTTTTAGAATGATAAAATAAGATGAGATATGAAATCCGGATGTGGATGCTCTAAATGACATGATATATATGCTTTATTCATATAATAATTATACATATTTAAATAAACAAGCGAACATATGACATCAACCAGCATAGAAAATGTTAACGTGTATAATGTTGTGGGCTTTAAGCCTAACTAGATTACTTGTATAGCACAAATTCTTGAACTACACTGTTACTTATACTGCACTCATACGCCTCCCATATAAAGGCACTCGTGTATATTCTTTCGTTGAGAAATACAATATTACAGATTTCAGTATTTCTAACATGGTATTAAAGCCACTACTTTGACTTTTTCTTAGCAGTTTTGTTTTATTGGTGTTACTCCATTCTCAATATCGCTTCTGCCATCACAGCAGCCACTGCAATCTCTCGCCGTTGAACCTATAGCCACCATCGTTGAGGAGTTTCACAATGCAAAGACCACTGCCCATTGCATCACCGCCATGAATATTGCTCCAATTAATTTTCTACAAGTACCACTGAGATCGTCTTGCACCGATCTACAAACTCGTGGAAGCCTCGAAGCCATCAGAGACTGCATGCACCCCCACACACAAATCAAAGGTTCTGCTTCGCAGCTCACGCGCCACTGCATAGCTGAGTTGTTTCTCCACGCGCCGCGTCATCAAGTCACGCGCCTCAACCCTCTTGTTGACGTCATTATGCCACGTCAGCCCTAATTGCGTCATCACTGACGTCACTTGCTTACGTCATCGCTGACGTCACTTGCTTGCATCATCATTGACATCACTTGCTTGTGTCAGCCGCTGATGTCATCGTTTAACTTCTGGAGGTTTGATCGTTGACTTTTTGCAATCCAGGTGCTCCTTACCTAGTTTTTCGCGTAGATCTCATTTTTGCAGTCTATTTTTGCATATTTTGCTTCTAAATGAAGAATAAGGACAAGTCTTCTTCCTTTTGCAATAATCATCGCAGACAATCCAACAAATGTTTTTGCAATTTTTGCAAATGTTTTGTCCTTAATATTGAGACTTGCTATCAACGTAACAAATCATTTGTTTCCATTTCTGCTGATACAATTGCTAACACTGAGAGTTTCCAACCTATGGCTCCCGTCTCTACATAACCTTAGTCTTCTGGATCTACTTTCACCATTTCCAGAGATGACCTTATAAATATCATCGCTAATGTCATTCATATGGTTGGTAATGCATCTAATTCCTCTTCTCTCTCAGCTTTATCTGGCATGTCTCCCACCTCTTGGCTTATGGATTTTGCTTGTTGTAATCACATGACACCTTACTCATCCTTATTTTCTGACCTTAAACTTGCACCGCACCCTCTTAATATTCGTATAGCAAATGGTTCCACAATGTCTGGTCATAATATATGTTCCGTTTTGACCTCCAACCTTTCGATTCCCGAAGTCTTTAATGTTCTTGACCTTTCTTATAATTTATTTTTTGTGAGACAATTAGCTGAGTTAGGTCATCGCATTATCTTTGATTATTTTAGGTGTATTGTGTAGAATCCGAGGACGGGACAGGAGCTTGGGACTGGTCCCAGAGTTAGGCGTATGTTTCCTATGGACAACCTTTGTCTTCCACTTGTTGCTCCTATTTTTATTGCTGCAGTTTCTTCAATTCCTTCCCTTGCACTTTAGCAAGCTCGACTTGGTCATACATCTTCCTCTTGAGTACAACAATTGGCTTATAAAGGTTTGTTAGGTTCAGTGTCTACGAAAAATTTTGATTATGTTTCATGTCAGTTAAGAAAACAACAAGCTTTGCCTTTCAATACTAGTGAATCAATATCCACTAATATCTTTAACCTTATTCATTCTGATGTTTGGGAGCCTTCCTCTGTCCCCTAGTATTGGTGGGTCTCGATATTTTGTTGTCTTTGTTGATGATTACTCTCGCTATAGCTAAATTTTCAATATGAAATATTGTTCTGAATTATTGCAAGTATATTCTAATTTTGCAAAAATGATTGAAACTTAGTTTTCCAAACGAATCAAAATTTTTCGATCTGATAATGCTCTTGAATACACTCAATATGCTTTCCAAGCTGTTCTGCATTCCTATGGCACTGTTCATCAACTAACTTGTCCAGGTACCTCTCAGCAAAATGGTAGAGTCGAATGAAAACTTCGTCATATTCTTGACAATGTTTGTGATCTCCTTCTTTCTGCCAAAGTTCCTGCTCCTTTTTAAGGTGAAGCTGCTTTTCATGCTGTTCATACTATTAATCGCATTTCGAGTCCTGTTATTAAAAATCAAACTCCATATGAACGCCTTTTTGGGTCACCTCCAAACTATCACCACCTTCGCTCCTTCGGTTCTGCTTGTTTCGTTCTTCTTCAACCACATAAGCATAACAAAATTGAGCCTCGGTCAAGGCTTTGTTGTTTTTTTGGCTATGGCGAAACTTAAAAGGGGTATCGGTGTTATGATCTTGTCTTTCATTGTCTTCGTATCTCCTGCAATGTTGTCTTTTGGGAACATCATCTCTTGTCGAGTTCTCTCACTTTCATGCCTCCCTATCTTCCTCCTCTGTCTTAGATCTTTTTTCAGATGAGGCACATATTCCTTCTGTAGCTGCTCTTGATCCTCTTATAGTTGCTCTTGATTCTCCGGTAGACTTCTTTGTCCAACCACCAAATATCACTAATCCCTTTCCTGGTTCACCCTTTAATGAACAAGTGGAAGATGAACAGGTCAAAGACGAGCTACCCAATCCCAACCCTGAGCTTGGGTCCCCTGCTCCTGCTCCACTTGAAGATCTTGCACAAGACATTCCACCTCGTCACTCAACTCGGGTAAGATATATTCCTGCACATTTACTTAACTATCATTGTTACACTGCCCTTACTACACTACACGAGCCTCACACCTATCATAAGGCTTCCACTAACCCTTTATGACAGATTGCAATGAAAGAGGAACTTGATACATTATCAAAAAACCATACTTGAGATTTGGTGACACTCCCTCTCGGAAAATCTGTAGTTAGTTGTAAGTGGATCTACAAGATTAAGGCTCTCTCTAATGGGTACATTAAGTGCTACAAAACTTGTCTTGTTGCAAAAGGTTTTACACAGGAGTATGGGATTGATTATAAAGAGACCTTTGCTCTGGTTGCTCGTATCTCATCTGTTTGTGCCCTCTTAGCTGTTGCTGCTTCCAGTAAATGCAACCTTTTTCAGATTGATGTCAAAAATACATTCCTTAATGGGAATTTAAGTGAAGAAGTTTATATGCAACCTCCTCCTAGCCTCTCTGTTAACTCAAACAAGGTTTGTCACCTTCGACATGCACTTTATGGCCTTAAACAAGCTCCACGAGCTTGGTTTGCCAAATTTAGCTCTACCATCTCTCGCTTGGGTTACATGGCCAGTCATTATAATTCTGTCTTATTTCTTCGTTGCACTAACAAAAGCACTATTTTACTTCTCCTGTATGATGATATGATCATAACTGGTAATGACCTCAATGGCATTCAAGAATTCAAGGATTTTCTCAGTCAGCAGTTTGAGATGAAAGATCTTGGACATATCAGCTACTTTTTGGGTCTTGAAATCACTTATTCTACAAATGGACTTTATATTACTCAAGCCAAGTATGCTTCTAAACTCTTGTCTTGAGCTCGACTCATTGATAGCAAGATTGTTGACACTCCAGTTGAGCTTAATGCACATCTAACTCCCTCATGGGGGAAATCATTGTCTAATCCCTCTCTTTACAGACGCTTGGTTGACAGCCTAGTTTATCTCACTGTCACTCATCCAAATATTTCCTATGTTGTTCACCAGGTGAGCCAGTATCTGTTTGCTCCACGATCGACTCACTATGCCGTTGTTCTGCGCATTTTTCGATACCTAAAGGGCACTCTATTCCATGGTCTTTTCTACTCTACTTAGTCTCCTTATTCTCCATGCATTTACTGATGCTGATTGGGCAGGAGATTTCACTAATTGCAAGTCCACCACTAGTTATTGCTTTCTTCTTGGTTCTTCTCTAATTTCTTGATAAATCAAGAAACAAACTCATGTGGCCCGCTTCAGTACTGAAGCAGAATATCATCCCCTTGCTAATATCACATCTGAGCTCATTTGGCTACGATGGCTTCTCAAAGACTTAGGTGTGTTTACATCCTCTGCTACTCCACTTTATTGTGACAACCAGAGTGCCATTCATATTGCTCACAATAATGTTTTCTATGAACGAACTAAACACATCGAGATCGATTATCATTTTATCTGTTATCATCTTGTCTATGGTACTCTCAAGCTGATCTCAGTCTCCTCTAAAGATCAACTTGCAAATATCTTCACCAAGTCACATCCTAAGGTACGCCTTCGTACTTTGGTTGACAACTTCAAGTTGGTTTCACATCCACCTTGAGTTTGAGGGGGGCTGTTAACATTTATAGTTTTATGGGCTTTAGGTCCAACTAGATTACTTGTATAGCACACATTCTTTACTACACTTTTACTTGTACTACACTCATATGCCTTCTATATAAAGGCACTCGTGTATATTCGTTCATTGAGAAATACAATATTACATATTTCAGTATTTCTAATAGAAAATAAACAAACATACAGTATGTGTTCTCCCATCTAAAGCATGTGTCGAAAATGGCAACTGAGAAGGAAGTTTCATGGCAATATGAAACAGATTTGCTAGTAAAAATAACAATTAAAGGAATGTGCATTTATGCTTCATTGATGAACCACTTTAATATTCCAGCCTCTTTCTCTCTATATATATAATAAACATTCCCAAATCGTATAATTCATAAGTGTTATTATTGATTTGATAAGAGAAAATTATTGTGTAGTCTCGGAATACATGGTCGGCTTGTTGACCTTGTACTCCCAGCCAGTAAATATAAAACACTTCATTAAAAAAAAATGCTTACATCAACCTACCTGCTAGCGCATCATAATAATTGATGTTTTTTAGTGTCTATTACCATGAAGCCAAATTCAAAATTTGGCCACATGCCTCATGAAGCTCGATTAAAAGGTTTGGGCATACATTAATTAAATAAGTGATAATAGTAATATAGGGTTCTCAACATGAAGGCTTAAAAGTCATAAAGAATATTGACAGCAAAACAAAATTCTCAATAGAAGACAAGCAGTAGACACGAAGGAACAAACAAGTTACTATTTCTTTTTGGTTTCGACTAAAAGCATGGTAGAAATAATGGACTTGGTTCCAAGATTCAAGCAATGAATGGGTGAGTCCACTTTCCCTTCTGTTGGTCAGATGAAATTCCAAGATTTTCTTCTCCCACAAAATTTTTTGCCATAGGTATTCTTAATTGTTTGTCATAGGTATTCTCAATTGTTTATTATTTAAATTTTTATTTGTGTTTGCTTTTCTTTGATTTCCTTTGTACTCATGTTGATCTCTTTGGTGATTATGGTTAGTATTTGATGAACTGGTGTGTCTTGAATTATTTTTGTACTGGGTATTTTAGAATTCATGGCCAATTGATTTTACAACTCTGGCTCATTCCTTCTGTACTCCGATTGTTTGATAAAATTCCCCAATAAAAAACTATCATTTTTAAAGAATTTTGGTATAGACCTTCATGAAACTTGCTTATTACCATTAGAAAAGCTTGATTTAATTATCATAACTCATTCTTGGACATGTTATTGATAGTGCTTAGACATATTGGAGTTCACTTGTGATGTTTATTAATAACTGTAAATTTCACTTAAGCTATTTTGTATTAATCATGTGATGAATATATATATTATATTCATACATTATTTAGTTTTGATATTCAATCATTATGCAGAAGAAGTTCAAACTTTAGAGAAGGAAAATGAGTAGAGGTGGAGAGAAAGGTTTCACAATGTACTACAAAAATCTAGAAGGATATTTCAATGGATAGCTGAAAAATAAGTCTAGTGATGCTTTCATTTGTGGAAACAATTATACTTTCTACATTGAAGCGTTGCTACCTAGCTTTCTTTTAGGAATCCTTTGTGTTTACTTTTCGGTTTTCATATACCAAAGTGAATTTGTTTTTAGATTGCTTTAGTTTGAAAGAAACTACTTTTTGTACTTACAAATTTACTCAAATTTGACTTAGAGCTCATGAAAAGTTATGTACTAATTTTATATGCTTAGTTGCTTACATTCAAATGAACAGCTTTAATGTTCTTGTAATGTATAGGTTTTTTGAACTAAAAGAAAGATGCCTTATCTTAATTTAGTTTCTTTGAATTTGAAAGCATTTAGTGGAAGTGCTTATTATGGTAACACTTGATGTAAAATGGTTAGTGTGATAACTTCAAATACATATACAAGATTTGTTGAATTCCATGATTTTTTTTTTTCTTTTCAACAATGGTATATAAAGCATTTTCAAAAAAAATAATGGTATAGAAAGCAAATGTGAGAATTGTATTGTAGCAAAATGAATCTTAAAGTTCACCTATCTCAACTTTTTTTTTTTTTTATGGTTAATGGTCTTGTTTCATAGTCATGACCAAGGGAATTACTGTGTAATTTAAATTGACAACCACGTCCAATGAATTCAATAATAGTGGGCAATGAAAACACAAACTCACATTACATGTGTATTTTGAAATTACAAGAATTCAAATCTCATTGTTTTTTTGAGAGAAAAGATAGAATTGTTTTCAATATCAAACAAAGAAAACGTAAACAAAGTATGACCCCCTGGCATAGCAAACAGCTAGCCAAGAAGAAATAGAAAAAGATACAACTTTGGAAATACAGCCAAAAGAACCTATAACCAGAAAACTGCATCCAGGAAGCAGCTTATGAATGTTTATGGGAAGTCATGAGTCTCTGGTATTCCCCCAAAAAACTAGTTGCTCCATCCAGAATATTTCTCAGCTGAATTTGGGTCTTCTCAAAGTAGAATTTATTTCTGTCATTCCAAACTGCCCTAGCCAATATCGCCCAAATTGCAAGCTGCTCAATATTCAGCTTTTTAGTCAGCTATTTAAACAATTAAAAAAAAAATCCTGTGTCATTACTAGCACCATTGCAATTCTGGTTTCAAAGTAGAGAACAACTGTAATAATAAGTTTTGATTGTCTTCAACTATAGTAAAAAAATACTTTATGAACTCTCTTACTTAGTTCATTGTGGCCATTTCCCATGTCTTACTTTTGTAACTTTTCCATGTGGTTGACAACCTAATTTAAAGAAAAATAAATAAATAAATAAAATGTATAAAGTAATCCATAAGAACAAGAAATAAATAACACTATTGATAAAAACAAGTATGCCACAAGAATTTCCAAATTTATCTCTTGGCTATATGTGTAATCTGGTTGCTTGGAATTATCAATCAATGAGCTCATTTGGGAAGCAGATGAATTCTATAAGAAATAAAATATAAGAACACATTATATCAAAACAAAGCTTCGTACATATAGTTTCACATAGTATCGAATGAATGAATTATGTCAATTTACCTAACTAAGTTGGGCTACAACATTAGTACCTTGCAACATAGATGTAAATGGTACATTTACATGGCTCATGTCCTAAATAGAAAATAGCTCATAATTAGGTATCAAGTATAGCAATCAAATTATAATTATACATTATATATATATATATATATATATATACACATACTAATGTTACAATATACTTAATACCTGAGAATGCATTGTCCAATGCGAGTAAAATTGACCATATAAGTTAGCACTTGTAAAGCCTGCATAAGAGTAGAGATTAGGTGGTGGACAAACTGGTGTTTTGAGGTGCCACCAATTGAGACATTTGAATGTTCTTCAACTGTTTGTTGTTTTCTTTTTCCTAAGAAATTGTAGATAAAAAAAAAAAATTTAAATCACACACAAAATCAGAATTTAATATACAAAAAATATTTAGTGATGATAAAAATGTTAAATTGTATATTTAGTTTTTAACAAAAAGTGACTCACTTAAAGAAGATGAAGCTTTAGATGTATTTGCCTTGCGTTTCTCAAAGTGCTTTTTAAGTCTAGTATTTCTTAAACCTTTTGATCTCACACATAGGGGATTTAACACTGACACCTCAATAGTGTCATATTGTATGACTTCATTCTCTTCCACATTTGCATCTGCACCAAACTTGACCCTTGATAACTCCCTTTCAATTTTTTCATCAAGTTCCAATATCAATTTTTGGCAAATTCTCTTAAGGCTATCCTCCTCTTGACTTTTAGATATGACTGTATTAGCTATTCGAATCATATTATTACGTCATACTAGCTTTGCCTCTTTATCATTACTAAGTGAATGGTTGTCTTGTTCGTAAGTCATCATTCCCTTCATAGACTCTTTTGTCCAACATTTCAAAATTTATTGACTTGGAATTCTAGTTAAATTTTTTATACTAAAAACCAGTAATGCATGACAACAAAGAATCTCCAATGACTCAAATTTCTTACATGAACAAGAAATATTGCTATTGAGATGATCAAACCAAACAATGCATACTCTTTCACTATTTTCTTCCTTGACCTCAAAAACACCAATTGTATCTTGGCAATCAACTTGATCCCAAACCATTGCAAGACTATTAAGAAATTGATTTTCAAATAAATTGAATATCTTACCAGTGTAAACTTGAGCTGGACCCAAAATGCCACTCTTCTTAACTACTTTTTGTGGGGCACCTTGCTTGCATCGAAAATCTTCATCCAACCCTAAGGAATGCATACCTGCCAATACATTTTCATATTCAATTACAAACTTAGTTAGGCTAATTGATTTATTTGCTATACCATTCAAAACATGGTTCATGCTCTCACTCCTTAAGGAAGATTTAAATTCAGCTGTGAAAAAATGCTTAGTGAATGCAATACTCCACTTATGTCTAATTTTGTACATCATATTAAGCCAATGATGGTTCTCAATATCAAATTTTTGTGTCATTTGATCCTACGTCTGTTGAAATTTCAATTCTGACTCACAATATTTTTGGCACTCATTGAACAAGTACATGAACTCTGAGTTAGAGTTTAAGTCTCCTAAGCAGGAATGAGCATTTTTTGAAATATGCCACAAACATAGCCGATGATGTGTATTTGGAAACACTTCCTCAATGGCATTTGACATAGCTTGATCCTGGTCAGTGAAAATTTTTATAGGCGATCGATTCCCCATTAAGTCTAAGAATGACTTAAACAACCATTTAAATGAATCAGTGGTCTCATCCAAAAGGAATGCACATCCAAACATCACATTTTGTCAATGGTGATTAACACCTACAAATGGAGCACAAATCAAATTATATTTGTTGGTACGGTATGTAGTGTCAAATACCACTACATCTCCAAAACAATCATAATCAACTCTTGATCTCCCATCTCTCCAAAAAAATTTGTCATTCGATTTTCTTGATCTACTTGAACTGTGTAGAAAAACATGGGATCTTCTGCATGCTTAGACTTAAAATGATTCAATAAGCTTTGAGCATCTCCAACACTAATTATTGTCATCTTTTGCACATTCACATGATTATAACAATCTCTTTCGGTAAAACCCACATTTTCACTCCCTCCAACTTCTTTTATTAGATATAAGTAAGCATTCTTTGTACTTATACCTACATTCACCATGGTGTCAATTACATCTATCTTAGGTCTTGAAATACGACAATCAGATCTTAATAAATGCCTCTCTGATTGTAGTGCAAGTTCATGATTATGCTCTAGATTAAATGCACTAACCCTCCAAACACCATTTTCAACTGTGAAACGAACAAATGCTTTACATCCAGTTCTAGTCTCTAGTCTCTTCAAATATTTCTCTTTACAAAAATCTTTATCTAGTTTAAAACCCTCCTTAGAACATAGAAATTTGCGTTGCTTTATGTTCTTCATCCCATTATAATATGTAGGTTTCCTTTTCGAATACTAAAACCCATTTGCAATGCATAATCATTATATAAAACATATGCTTCATCTGCATTATGGACCACCTTATTCAACAAATTTTCATCACTATTTTCTAGCCTTGCTACAAACATGCAATCCCCTTCAATTTCTTCAATATCACTTGGTTTATAAATAACTACAACAATTTTTATGACAAATATAAATATTAGAAACAAAATACTAAGGAAATTACAATGCAATAATTATATCATGTTTATAATTTTTTTTTTATCGATATGCACCATGTTTACAATTTCGTATGTCTTCTTAAATGCATATGGTACACTTGATCACAAAACTCTAATGTTTAGGCACAATAAGGTAACAACAAAGTTTTAATACCAAATTTTTTAATATTTATTTATTATTTATTTTTTTGGGGATTGACTATGGATAACAACAACAGTAACAACAAAATTTTAGTCTTAAATTTTTTTTGGGTTGATTATGGATACTCATTGAAAAAAAATATATTATAATAATAAAAATTAACAATAATCAAAACAAAACAAAACAAAATATACCTTTATCACTCTCCAAGTCCATTATTTCTACCATGATTTTACTTGAAACCAAAAAAAAATAGTAACTTGTTTGTTCCTTTGTGTCTGCTGCTTGTCTTCTACTGAGAATTTTGTTTTGCTGTCAATATTCTTTATGGCTTTTAAGCCTTTATGTTGAGAACCCTATATTACTATTATCACTTATTTTATTGATGTGTTGGCCCAAACCTTTTAACTGAGCTTCATGAGGCATGCGTGAAAATTTTGAATTTGGCTTCACAGTAACAGACGTTAAAAGGCATCGATTATTATGATGCGTTGGCAGGTAGGTTGACATAAGCATTTTTTAATGAGATGTCTTATATTTATTGGCTAGGAGTACAAGGTCAGTAGGCTGGCCTTATACTCCGAGACTATACAATAATTTTCCTTTGATAAGTCTGATAACTTAATAACATTGTCAGATTTCTTTTATAAAGAGAATAAGGTTGAAATATCACTTATTTATTATAACAATTGAATTATTAAAAAATAAAATGTTATATATATAGTATCTATGTCAAACCATATAACTCTCCAAAACTAAAACACGAAAAGAGAGTGAAATTAGCTCAATGGCAGAAGCCTAAAGGAATAAGGAGAGTGAATTTCAATATGGCATTGTTACCCTAGAAAATTATTCGTGAAATAAATTGTACATTTTATCCAAAGTAAATAAATAAATTTTTTGATCTTACAATTTCTCAGGAAAATGTAACAGATTGCCAATGGGCATCCAGTTGAATGGAATTCTACCATTATTTAATTTGGGAATGTAATTCTCTCAAATCTATATATATATATATAACCGAATCTTTTGAAGCTCCCACAATTTTCCACGTCAGCACAATATTTAAAACAAAAAAAAAAAACAAAAAAAACATAATTGTACTTTTCTAAATCCCGATACTTTTTCTTCCTCTCCTCTTTAGACTCTCAAATCTCTGTCTTTGTTCATAGCCAGAAGCCCTCCCGCTAGGTCACTTTCTGTCCCAACTTCTCCTGGGTGCAAATCAATCTCTTCTATTTATCTCAAACCTGATCAATTGGAAGAAGTATGGGCTATATCTCCTATCTCAGTCTCTTCTCTTTTTATTCTATGTTTTCTCTACTGCCGTTAGTTTCTTTTTCTTCATTTACTATATGTGTTCCTCCATCTTCTATTTCTTTGTTTCTTCTCTGCCTTTGATATGTTTCTCTCTGTGATCACTTCTCTCTATTTTCTTTTTCTTTTTCAAATTTGGTTGCATTGGCCCTACAACTTTAGACATTCTGATACAGAGACCCAAAGATTTGAGGGATATGGAGATTGGGGAAATTCTTCAAGGTGTTGGGGCTTTAAGTGTAAAAGATACACTGTACATCCAATTGTACATGAATTAATGGGCTCCAACAAAATTTCCTTGGATAACTAAATCTCTAACCTCAACACTAACCATGAAAGAGAGTTCAGAGAGGCCAATAATTAAGCATTAACATGCATTGATGGTGTTGGCATCTTTTATAACAACTATGGCCTTTCAAGCTGGAATAACCCCAGTGGGAACATGTGGAGGATTTTTTTTTTTTTTTAAATTGACTGAAGACGATAGCATGTGGTGGAGTTTAAAAGATAGGAAAAAAATAAAAAGAAAAAAAAAGGTTAAAAGGTTGAGAGAATAAGTGGATGAGAATAAAAGAAAGGTTAAAAAAATGTTAGTAGGATAGTTAGGGTAAAAATATATATATAAATGATGCTAAAGATATAACAAATTTCATCACTTAACCTCTAGAAACTAATGTCACTAGTTTAAAAAAAAAAAAAAAAGATATTTGTTTATTATTTATTATGATAATGCGATTTACCAATCATAATTATTGTCACATCAATCCACAAAATGTTTTGCTATTAATTTGTTGTATTTTTAGCATTTTGTAAAATAATTAGTTTAGTGTTATATATATATAGCGATAATTTTGATATATATCATTCCCTTAGGTAAACTGAAATTGTCTCTAATACAAAATTGACTCTTGCAATGTAGACCTTGTGTTTGACAATATGTCTCACTTATGCATTAGTTTAAGTCAACTGCATGGTTTGTGCCTCTTGGTTTAGTTTTCACTGGTCTTTTTTCTTTTTTATGTGCATTTAGGCATACAAGGCCATCAACATAATTTGTATTTTTAGCATTAGAACTTTAATCATAAAAACCAAAAATGCAACATTATAATCTTAGTCTTCTTACAATGAAATTTTTTATGAATTATGTTTTTTGTACTAATATACATTTGCAAGGACAAATAAAATATTGGAGAAAATTATAAACTTGATAACATTCAAACATTAAGGGGTAAGATTATTACTAAGTGAGAGATTGAGAGAAAAAATTCATTGAAAAATATTAGTTTAATTTTTTTAAAATGTCTTTAAGTAGTTTTCTCATGCATAGCACGGGTTAGCGACTAGTTTTACTTAAAAATCTATGTGTGTCATTATAAAAGTAAGAATATCAAATTACATATAGCAATATGAGATTTTGCTATATATGTTTGCACACTCCTTGAAAAGGAAATAGAGAAATCTCTTCATTTTATCTTCCACCTTGAAATCTAACATCCTTTTTTGACAGCTGATTTAATGATATTCTTTAATAGGTTTTCCTTTAAAAAAAATAAATAAACAAATGCCACTTGACAATAACCATCACTACATTATTTTACTCCTATTTGCGACCTAAAATTTTCCCATCCACCCACTTAATCGCAAAGACTTTTTTGACATCCTAACAATAGGTTAATGATTATATTTGAAAGATTAGGGATCATTTTAAAATATAAGACAATGATTAGGGACAAAAATGGTGATTAAACATTTTTAAGTTAGAGTCAAAGGGATTCAACATTAAACCTAAACCCAAAATGAGCAGTGTTATTATGAAAAATGGCTATTGACATGTGATTTTATTAAGAGTAATGCTAGAAATATTATTACATATTAATATGTCACCAATTACCACACAAAAAAAAAAAAAGTAATTTAGAATTTTTTTTTGAAAACAATAATTCTCCATTTATATTTATTGTCAAGTAAATTTTTAAAAATTACATAGTAAATTTTATTATATTTTCAATATTTTCCTTTTTGTTAAACAAAAGGAAATATTAGTTATAAATTCTCTTTGTACTGCTTCTATGTAAGTTGTTTACTACCGACATGCACGATAAACTTTTTTTATTTTTTATAAGTGTACTCGTACGGTCGTACCTTGGACAATATCCAATTTTTAATCTGCATAAGGAAGATCTAAAGCAAATTTGGAATGAAAAGAAACAGTGTGTACGTATGACCTTTCAATTATACCATGAATTCCACATGTTATTCTGATTAATTAAAAAAAATCCTCACTAGTTATTTATAAGAAAAATATTGAATACAACATGGCTGGAATCAAAATATACATTTTTTATTTGTCTGAAAAAATAAATCACCTGTTTATTAATTATTATTGCACGTAGGGAACAAAAAGCTATTATTGCACCTTTGAAAGTCCAATCCCCACCTGGTCCCAACCCCTAAAAAAGAGGGAGAGAATAAAATAACAAGAACATTTTCAATAATTTTAATTAGAAGTCTTTGACCTGCATAATTTTCAGGCCTTCATTATTTGATCATATCATCAAGCAAGGCCAAGAGAAACCATATATTATAAGAGATCTAACCAAAGTTTCAGAACTTGATGAGGAGGAGAAAAAAATAGCAATCTTTTAAGTTTTAACATTACTTCTTCTTTTTTTAAAGCTTAATCTTATAACATTTGATTAGTGATCCCCAACATTCAATTATAGATACTTTTAATTAAGTTAATTTCTTTATTAATTCATGCATAAATTATAAGCAATTTTTCAATTATCAATTTCATAATAATCTTATTTATCAAATAGGCTCCATCTCTTATTTAAAAAATAAAATTAAAATTAAAATTAAAATTAAAAAAAAGGTATAATGGACAAAGCAATTAGTATAAGCTCTCTCTCTCTCTCTCTCTCTCTCTCTCTCTCTCTCTCCATTACATTCAATTATAGATACTTTTAATTAAGTTAATTTCTTTATTAATTCATGCATAAATTATAAGCAATTTTTCAATTATCAATTTCATAATAATCTTATTTATCAAATAGGCCCCATCTCTTATTTAAAAAATAAAATTAAAATTAAAATTAAAATTAAAAAAAAAGGTATAATGGACAAAGCAATTAGTATAAGCTCTCTCTCTCTCTCCATAATGGTAGCATGTACTATTCTTTCCACCACGCCACGCAGAATTGCAACAACAACATTAATAATTGATAAGAGGAAATACGAAAAAGAATGGGATTAAGATCCGGTACAAGTTATTACACTGTGCAATTGTAAATCTTAAGATTGAAAGTTAAAATGATCATTTTTAATTTCAATCATTGGATCGGATTTTTTTTTTTTTAACCTTTTTACATTTCATTTTAGGTAATAAATTTTACTCTCTCGTAAAGGGCAATTACACGATGCAACAGCTTTAACTACTACACTAGATCCAAATTCATAAATAATCTTCCTTTTTTCTCATTTTAATACATTATGATAATTTAGTTTGCAGATCCAAATTACTCGGAAACTTTACAAAATGATAAAGAAGGAGAGTCTAGAACACTGGTGTAGTAATCCAATCATCCGACATTGAAGTTGTACATCTCTCTTTTTAGTAAAATAATTATTTATTCAAGAATTATTACCTTCTTCATAGGGCTGTAAATAAACTACGTCATTCATAAACTATTCTGACTTAACTGAATAAAAAAAACTTATTTATGTTTGCTTATTTTGAGCTTTAGTTTTAAGCTTATTTAACATACAAGTTATGCCCAAAAAACAAATTGTTCATTAATGGGCTTGTGAAAAATAAGGGTAGATAAAAATAAGTTGAGTTTATGTTTGCTTGTAAGTTTAGTGATAAGCTTGATATAAACTAGACAAATAAACCCATATTTTACCAAGTTTAAAATTAACTACGAGTTAGGACCACTTGTTCAAATCAAATGGGTTTGATATGGATTTAATAATGTATGTGTTGGATCTTGAGCTCAAGAGCTTGATAGTAAACTCGAACTTGGCTTCACTAAAGAATCAAGTTAAGATCAAGTTGTTGTACTTTTTAATGAACTCAACTTTAAACATTATTAATAAACTTCATTCAAGTTTGAGCATTCACTGCTTGAAAAAACTCATCTCATTAACAATAGTGGATTGGTTTCTTTTTAAAGTCCTTGGGGGCCAAAGGCCAGTACCTCCTCAGGACTACTTCTTAACATGATAGTGATGGTGTTTTTTATTTTTATTTTTTTTATAGGCAAATGAGGATTGTTAATTGTTTATAACTAGTGGCAAGCAATCCAAATTTGTGCAATTCTGGCTTATCCAACCCCATCCACATAGAAATTAATTATTAGTTCATTGCCCATGTAGTTTAATGATTAACACATATGAAATCTTCACGTTTTTTTTTTTTTTAATATTAATCCCACAATGGATAGATATTCTTGGTGTGTCATGTAGGAAGAGTCCACTTTAGATGTCGAGAATAGCAGGTTTTGGTTTTAGACAGAGCAAATTGTAATTTTTTTTTTTTTTTTTTTTTTTGCATGGTTGCTACATATTAAGAAAATAGAACCAAAATTATAACCATTATTATCTAAAATGGCTGACGAAATCATGTCTCTTATATAGAATTCAGAATGACTAGCTTTTGTCCCTCTGAACATATTATTATTATTATTATTATTATTATTATTATAAAGAGTAAATGAATTAAAAGAAAGGCTGAAGTTGATTGCTTAACAAGTAACGACGCAGCCCCATCGTGAAATTAATCATTATTTTAATAAATAAATAAATATAAAAGCAACCTCATTGTCCAAAAGCCACATCTCTCAGAAACAAGAATAAATAAATACTGATGATAAAATAATTGGTGGATAAATTAATGAACGAATAAGATAAATAACTTTCAACATGTGAATGTGATTAATAACTTAATTAATATATATATATATATGATTAAAACATCTCCGCTTCCTAATAAATGGTCCAACCTCATTGTCCAAAAGCCACATCTCTCAGAAACAAGAATAAATAAATACTGATGATAAAATAATTGGTGGATAAATTAATGAACGAATAAGATAAATAACTTTCAACATGTGAATGTGATTAATAACTTTATTATTATTATTATTATTATTATTATTATTATTATTATTATTATTATATGATTAAAACATCTCCGCTTCCTAATAAATGGTCCAACACACCTCATTACAAAAGGCAAGCCCAATTTATATATATACACACATATAGAGGCAATAACAAGCATGTTATAAACAATTTCATAAGAATACAACCCGGCCAATTGGTCTACAAAATGTTTAAAATAATAAATAATAAATAATTAGCTTCAGTAAGTAGAAAGTGGCATGATAAGACAATGATGTAGGTATAAATTAACGTGTAGAACAGTTGTATTGGAAATTCAAAAATAAAGGTGCAACAATTTTAGTTACCAGGGTAATAAATATGAAACAATTGAAATATAAACTCATACAAACCCAGTATATGGTCTAGTGGCCAAGCTTTGGCCAACAAGACTTCTATCTTGTGTTCATGTCCCTCTTATCTCCAATAGTGAGCGTGTTGATACTTATCTCCTTCTGTGTTGTCTTAGACATATTCAATGAGATATAATCAAAATAAGATTTGAATTAGGCCTCATTCAATAGTAAGCGTGTTGGTACTCATTTCCTTCTATGTTGTCTTAGATATATCCAATGAGATATAACCAAAATAAGATAATAATAAAAAATACCATATCCCATGAACTAGGCCTCATTGGTAAGAGCAATGTTTGTAGAGCTCCAACAACAGTCAGTAATACATCTTTCACAACGTAATCCAAAT
Source organism: Quercus suber (assembly GCF_002906115.3). Lineage (NCBI taxonomy): Eukaryota > Viridiplantae > Streptophyta > Magnoliopsida > Fagales > Fagaceae > Quercus > Quercus suber. The sequence continues at coordinate 1,436,987 of NW_027069520.1, forward strand.
CAAGAACCAAGTATTACCTCCATGGATAAAATATGTGGAGCATGAATAATGCACCAGGATATTCCGAAAACAAATAGAAGGATTCAAGGATAATGGCAAAACTAAACGTAGATTAAATTAGGGAAGTGCATGACGTGAAGAGTTCTGGTGTATGTGCATTTATAATTTTATATACATATATATGAGCATTCCAAGTAACAAAGAGGAGACGCTTGAAGCTCGGTGAGGTATAGAATTACACTGAAGAAGCAAGTATATTTCAGATTTTAGAGGTGGAAATCTATTCCTTTCAGTCCTTTCTCGATCTGTATGATGAATTCTGTTCAGGCAACCAACACAAATGCTTTGGAATACCCGATCCATGGCTTTAATTACTCAAAAATCCACCATCCGTTTCATGCATAGGGTAATTAATTTTGCACATTTGATCTTACTTGTGGATAAGACTTCTTCAAATAGATGCAAACTAACAAAATAGCATCATCATACTCCAACAAAGATATTGCACCCCTCTAAATGAGTTCCACTAAGTGCAGATGCAGCAAGTCAAATGGGAATTACTGCGAAACAAGATATTTAAAGATGGACAGAGTTTTCCTCTTCGTAATTGAGGGGTGTTAAGAACAAAGAAATTGTTAAGTTATCATTTTTATAAGCGGTTTGAGGGAATCTTCTCTAACTTGCTCATAAGACCATCCACATATATTATTTATTAATTGCCACATAGTAGGTTGAAAAAATTTTCCTCCAAATTGTTTTGGACCTGAACATTTTCCTTTAAAGATATCTCAGAACCTGAGATACTGCTACTGCTAGGCAAGACAAGGACCATGAAGCCTTCCAAATTATTATATATCCTTGTTCATTAATCCTACAAGTGTTGCTAATAGGATTAAGAAGCTGCAAAGAGACTTCTTATGGGAAGGTACGGATGAAAACCCCAAGTTGCACGTGGTGAGGTGGAAAACAGTTTGTACTCGTATGACAAATGGTGGTTTGGGGATAAGGAAGATCACTTCTTTCAACAAAGTGTTGTTGGGTAAATGGTTATGGCGGTTTGGAAAGGAAGAAACTAGGCTTAGGAGGCATGTGATAGCTTTGAAGTTCAGGGAAAAGAGGGAGTATGGACTTCTAAGTTAGGGGTCCTTATGGTGGTGGTTTGTGGAGAATTATTGGGATGGATTGGGAAGATTTTCGTAGATATATTTGGTATGAGGTGGGTACCGGAAATAGGGTGCGATTTTAGCTAGATTATTGGTATGGAGATCAATCTCTTAAGGAGGCTTTCTCAGTTTTGTAAGAATTTGCTACAGATTAGCAGGCTTAGGTACTTAGAATCTTTATTGGTGCTGCAACATGGGGAGGAGAAGAAGAGTTCGGATGTGCAGTTCCATCGAGCTTTGAATGACTGAGAATTGGATGTAGTGGCAGCTTTTACTCACATCTTGGAGACCCATATTCCTTCTGATGAGGTTGGAGACCGGATGAGGTGGAAGTTGAGAACAAATGGAGAGTTTGAGATTCAGTCTTTTTATTGTGGGTTGAGGGTGTCGTCTTTTTTTATCTTCCCTTGGAAAGCAATCTGGGTTTGGTGTGTCTTTTATAGGGACTCTGTTTGATTGGTCACGGATTTGGTGCAAGTCCCTCCCAATGTTTTTAGATTCCCTTTCTTCTTGTACATAGCTTTATGTCTCTTTTGTAATTTTGTGGCTACCTCGTGTTTTTTCCATGTCGCAGTCTTTCTTAGTGATATCTTATCTGACCTACCAAAAAAAAACAAAGACGGGACCATAAAGCCAGTGACATCTTTTTTGATACATCTGCATCTAATATAGGCAGCTGTTTTCTTCACAAGACGAGATTCAATAGCAACATCAAATAACACAAAGTAAATTACAATTATCTAACTAAATAAATAGTTTTTAGCCGCACCATCAAATCCAATCTTGTTCTCACCAACTCGAGAATACCAGCTAATGATTTTCAAAATATGTCTAAAGCAACAGTGACATTTTCACCATCAAAGGACTGTCCCCAAAAGCAGAATCATCTGTTGCTGGAATGCAATGAACAAAAAAGATCGGGCAAGTAACCTAAACACCAATCCAATGAGCTACACTCCCGGCACGTCTTCAACCTATTGGATGCCGCCTCCTGCATTTTTCCAAGTTTAGTCAAAGAAAAGAATTGTGGCAATTCAAAATGACAATCCAAATCCCAACTAATACTTCTTTTTTTGGTTAATTCAAAGTTACACAATCTACCAAACACAACCTCACCCTCAAACTTGTTCTTAATTCAAAGTTGCACCATTTGAGCTAATGCTCATTGACAATTCCAGGTTAATGCGTGGAATGCAATCATAATTAGAACTCTCCCTCAACAATCCATTCTGCTGGCTAGCTTCCCCAATGATTTTAAGTCATACTTCATATCTAGATATTTAAAAATAAATATAGCTAAATAAGAAATTCAAATGCATTTTTTCGACCCTTGTGGTGGGTTCAGTTCCGGGTTCAATCCCCAGTGCCTTCACTTAGAAAAAGAAAAAAATAACTAATGTATCAGAGAGAGAGAGAAGAGAGCTTGTACTCCAAAATAAAATTTTAGGTGTACATATTTCAGAGTATTATTGCATAGGATCTGATAGATAAAATGAAAAACAAAAACATTGGCTTCAAATATAGAGTTGAAACCAAAAATAGCATAAACACAATCATATCAAAACTTTGGCAATGAAAACACACATGCAAAATCACTAATACCGAGGTCTACTAAATTACCTCTTCGGACGACTTCGGTCTTCCTCATAGTCCATCACTCCACCAGGTTCAGAGTAGATCTCCTCATGCCCTCGGAAGTCAATGTCGGCCTGCTTACAGTTTGTAACTTCTGCCACAATGTAAGTAAGACACATCGACCAACATGTCCCAAACATTTGAAAAGACTTTCTTATAATAACATTATAGCTACAGGTGATTAAAAAGGAGTGGATCATGTATAGAATCAGAGTTTGTGTTTTTCTATTGGCAGGGAATGGTTGGAAGACATAAAAATGCCTGATATTTGGAGCACTGCCCACTGTGCCTCATGTGGACAGTTTGGCCAGAAAGAAACAATCATACCTTCAACAGCATTGAGTTATCTACTCTATCATTGAAAGTCCATATTTCTTCAGAATCTGTATTGAGTTCTCTAATGTGTTTTGCAATGTCTCCTTCTTTTGAGAAGATCCCATTTCTTTTGAGAAGATTCCATTATATAAAACCTATACTTAGGTCCATTCAATTGATGAGTATGTGAGTAGTGGCTGAGGTGGATGGATATTGTGGCTGCCATTCATTTTTTTTAAATGCCTCCAGCATGGTTGCATATTGTGTCCAACAAGTTTCAAGTGTCTGTCTATCTTTATCTTAATTGCCTGTTCATATTTTAAATGCCTCCGGACGGGTTGCATATTGTGTCCAACATGTTTCAAGTATCTATCTTTATCTTAATTGCCCATTTGGTAACATGTTATCAAAATTTTCAAAGTACAGCTTTTTAAAACTTTGATAGGTACAGCTTTTTCAAACAACCTCGTTTTCACAAATGCACAAAAAGAACTATACCAAACAGGTATTAAGTGTAACAGAGACAAATACAAGGGGTAAATTCCCCAAAAAAAAAAAAAAAAACACAGCCCCATGTTTTAAGTTAACACTGGGTGTAAGTGTAGTTTCTGCTATATCTAAAGTGAGCTGGTCATGCTACACCCAAAAATACAAATATAAATGAGTCCAGCCAAACTCTAGTACATATGAATTAGAGTCTTGCAGTTTTATGTCCAAGTTTGAATGTGATGCAGGAGCATCTAAAGCCCAAAGCTAAAAAGGCCCAGTAGTTTATCTTTGCTGGCCAATTGTTACTATAAGACTAGTCTTTTATTTCTCTATGTTGTTTTATTTATTATTATGTCTTTAGTATTTTAAATGGTCATGTGACTTTTAATAAAGTTGGATGGTTAGGATTTAATTGTTATATGTAAAGTGAAGGGCTAGATCTAAGGCTACCAAAGCCCCTTATTATTATAAATAGCCTCTTTTGAGTCATTTTAGGCAGTTATCTACCTTATGAAATTTCATATTTAAATATTTATTCTTTGCGCCTATAAATTGATATTTGATTGTTCCAACTTCAATCCTATTATGTTTTTCTTTGCTTTAATATTGTTTGTTGCTGGAATTTTTTCTTGAACCCTACTACTACACTAGACCTATGTCATCCTCACCGCATCTGAATGACTTCCAATCCAATCCCTAAGTTAGTTTCAGCTTGAAAACCTTTGGAATAAACATAGGATCATCATGGGCTGCTTCACTGGGGAGCAGCAGCCATTCCAAACAAACTTACTAGTCTGTGTAATCAAACCTTTTTTTTTATTATTGGTAAATTACGCATCCAAGGGGTCTTGAACCCACAACCTCACCCTCCACCTTACTCTACAAGATGATAAGTATCATTTGAGCTAGAGTATGACCAACTAACTGGTTTGTGTTAAATCATCTAATAACACCATACTTCGGTTCTGTTTAAATATCGACCATTCTGTTTTTTTTTTTTTTTTTAATATACAAATATTGACTATTCTGTTATTTAAAAAGAAAAACCCTCCAAACTTGCAACAACCCATTTGCTTAAATAATGCTTCAACCAAAAATCAATTGTTATCCTTTCCAAAATCACATGCAGAACCCTTTTCAAAGTTTTAAAAAGAAACAAGACATCATTTCCATGTGATGTCCTATCTTCCATATTTAGATTACTATTTTTTGATTACAGAGGATAAGGACAATATGGATTAGCAATTCAAAATATAAAACCAGATTCAACTGACCTTGAGTGAAATGGACTTCTTTACATCTTCCACCCTATCTTCAACCTCCTTTCGGTGTTTCTTATCCAACTCGCTCATAGAATCAGCCCATTTAATCTTTTCTTGAATTGAGATAAGTAGATTGTCCGACGTAGCCAACCTATCTCAACATTTGTAGATAAATATTAGACAAAATACCGAGAACTAAGATATCCAATTATCTTTAGAAGAAGATTCATAGATCATGAAGTGTGGGGAAAAGAGGTAAAGAAGCAACTAGACTAAGCAATTTTTATTGTAAACTAGTAGCCATATCTATGGTGGCATATGGCAAGCTAGATCAAGAATTGGAACACTAATTTTGTTGACTTTTTCCAGCTAGATTAAACGAAGGCTAATATTTTTTTTTTTTTTTTTTTTTGAAAAGTAAAGTAAAGAGAAAAATGTGAAAGGCTGTTTGGGGAAAAACAGATGAGAGAGATACAAAAGAGTCCCCTTAAATTCAAAAAGGCCTTTTAGTTTGATATCTGCCCCCTAACTAAGCCAGGTATGAAATCCAAGTTCATATGGCTACTCTTTGAGGCAATAACGAAGGCTAATATAGTCAAATATAGTATTATTCACTAAAAAGGACAGATTAAAAGTCACTTAAGATGAGTTTTTTTTTTTTTTTACCAGATTAATACGAAATTAATTGAAAATAGAACCTGGGCTGACTCCCAAGTACATAGGGAGTACACTACGGACCCATGCAACATGAGATAATCGCAGCTTACTCATGGCTAGTAACATATTTCATGTATTAAAAATCAAGACACCAGGGTTTATAAGTGCAAATGCAGCACCACACAGGACTACCACATGGAAAGACAATTGTCAATCAGTTGCAGGGGGGTATAGGACATTTGAAGACTGTTTATGAATGGTAAGATTGAGGGTTGTCCTTTCTATGAGGCTCTCAAAGGTTGTATCATGCATGGCTTTAGGTCCTTAGATAAGAGTGAAAACGTTCAACAGACAACAACATTGTTGGAGTGCACAGTTGCTTTGTAGTCATTAGCCTAAAACTTTATTTAGGGTCCATTGGGTGATTCCTCAAAATGTAGAGGTATTTACAGGTTGAAGAGGGAAACTTGACAGGCAAGAGGCAAGAGAGTGGAGTGATCTGCGGACAGTCCCTTTTATAATAGGAGAACAGATCAGAGGAAGAGAAATAACCCAACTTTTAATGATGTAGAGCTGAATAGAAATTCTCTTAAAAGTTAAAACCATCTTTCCACCTACTCTATTTTTTCTTGTGCTTTGGGTAGCATCCAATGTGATGCTTTCTTGGATTTTACTGATCAATTAAACTTTTAGTTGTAAGCGCTTGACAGGATGACATACACAACACATTGCACCTATTCTTTTTTCATGATAGAGTGACTAAATTTTACACTAATCGTCAACCTATGCAATCCTATTCTTGTATTTTCAAATAGCATTTTCACTTGATAAGTATGAAAAATAAAAATAGAAAATAAACTGTTCAAGAAATGGAGAGTGATTTAGCAATCAAACAAGCAACCAAACATGAGCATAGAAGTTACTCAAATGCTATTTGAACAAGGGATGTTACCAGTTTGACAATGTTTGTATCATGCTCCCAAGTTGACCAGGTCTCAGATCCCTCCCTGCTGCAAATTGAACCTGTAGTACAAAATCATAAATAAGTCACTAAAAGGATAAGTAACTACTTAAAGAGAGGTGAGGGTAATGAGCTCAAACCTCAAAGCATCTTCGCAGCTGATCCAGCTTCCCTCTGACTATGCCCTAATAGAATGCAACAAATTCCACCACAACAATCAGCACATTCTGTTTATGTCATTTCTCTATCTTAACAATTATAATAGTGCAACTTTCCACCACACCACCCCCTCCCAGCTTTTATTTCTAAATAAAGGCCCATATTAGAGACGTCACTAAAAGGCAAAGCCAGAGAGAGACAGGGTAAAGAGAACTTCAATCTGCCATCTATATCATTCATAATATTAGTACCAATGGATGCTAGCTCAAATGGCGCCTCTTCCCCCTATGACTATAGGGTGGAAAGTGGGATCATAGGTTCAAGACCACCAAGTGCATGCATATCATATGTAATATTATGAAAGAAATAACAAAAAAGACCTACTACCATCAAGTCATTATAGCATTTGAAGCACCATTTTCTCACATTCAAAGTATGGTGTTATGCAAGAGAGAGAATGGTTATACTCCAAACATCACTCAAAACATAATTTAACCCCTGAAAAAATAATTAAAATTTAGAAATGCAGCACAAGCACAACTAATGGAATGATTCCTTTCACATTGATGTAGTGAATACAAATCTCTAGTAATAGCATTCCTGCTTCCTCACCCCATCAAAGTGCTTGTTCAGCAGTTAAGAGTAAAATCCCAATACCGTAGGTCATTAGGATTGGAGCAACAATATAAACTTTGAATGGGGAATACCTACCGCATACATGCATTCATTGATTAGGAAATCTTCAAGTTCACGTACATTCATAACATCTAACTCCTGCATTAGTTGATCATAAGGTAGAACCTGGGAAAGGACATCAATTAGACTTAGAAAGATAAAAAGAAATATCAGAAAGAAGACACTGAATATAAACAGAAGCAAAAGCCTACTGAATACCCATGACCTAAATGACTCCCCATAAAATATAATTGGTCAAGAGGCACACAGAACTTGCAAAATCCATCAACAGCAGGTTCAGAGGGAGAGATTAGTTGAAAAAGTTATAATTCCAAGCGAATGACTTAGCAATGTCTGAGTGTCAGTGATCGATTATAGCTTGGGATTCGCTTACTGAAGTTAATGAGGTAAAAGTTATAATTCCACTCTTCAGTATCTAATCTTATAGTAAAGAATGTACACAATAACTGTTTAAAAAGGTAGCTACTTTTACCTCATTAACTTCAGTAAGCAAATCCCAAGCTATAATCGATCGCTGACACTCAGACATTGCTAAGTCGTTCGCTTGGATATACTTCAGGGTAGTGAAGATATTCTAAACCTTTTTTTTATAAAACTTGTATCAATGAGAAAGGATGCACCCAAGACATTCCAAACTTATAACTTAATTCAACTTGACTTAATATACTTCCTGTGTCTCAACAGAATTGATAATAACCTACTACAATCAGAATTCATTTGCTTCCAAATAGATCCTTGAATCACTCACTATCTCTATAAAGAGCAGGAATACTAGACAAGCAACTTGTCTGAATTAGGCCACATATTGACTTCACTGTTACAATATTTTTAAAATGACGAAGTTCCTTGAAAATTAAAACCCTACAGCTGTAACCACTATCATTCAATCAGGCAGGTAAATCAACCTGTCAAGTGTCAAATGTATGAATCTGAAAAGAAAAGGGTTGAAACTCAAACAAGGATACCTTGTTCGTCTCAGCCAGTGTAAGCACAGTAAGTTGTTTCAGCTTGAGGACTTGTTCAGGAACCAATTGTGGAAGACGGCCAGCATTACCTACAAACATATATATTTAAATTTCCAAAACTCCATCACATTATGCCTTGCAGAAACACAACTCAAAAGTCAGGCTCAATGAAATGAAATTGTTAAAATAACAATTTTTTTTATAAATAAAATTTTATTAAATATGTAAATCACTTCACACTCACGATGATGAACAGAGAGTGTTTAAAAAATTACAGAAATCATACAGAAAAGGATAACATGATAGTTCAATACAAGTTTCTGTTAGTTTATTGCCACATTATTCAATAAGTTTGTTGACGGCTGATTAATAGATTGGTAATTTCATGAGGTATTCTCACTACATGTTTAGCAAAAAAGATAAATCACATGAAGCTTATCCCGTATCTCACACAACCAAGTAACAAATATACATTGATCCTCCACAGGTTAAATTATCAATTTGGCACTCCAACTATTGGGCCAAGTTCAATTTGGCCCCTCAACTATTAATTGTATCAATTTCATCCCTCAACTTTCAAAATCAAGTCAATTTCACCATTGAGCCTCCTCTTCATTAAAATTCTTAGCAAGATTACTTGACCTCACAAACAAATGCACACTTCATAACTTCTTTCATCAACATCATTATCAAATAATTTTCACTAAGATTTTCAGAGAGAGGGCGCCCAGGGATGAAATTGACTTGATTTTTTTTTTTTTTTTTTTTTTTTTTTTCACCCCCAATGAGTAAACCACGGATGCACGACCCCCCACCAAAGATTTGATTTTGAAACTTGAGGGATGACATTTACACAACTAATAGTTGAGGGACCAAATGAGTAATTTAACCTTTGATATAACAAGAAATTTAGTACATACATGCAAATATCTACTTTATGCTTTTATGATGAAGAGATATATACATTTTTTTTTATACAAGTAACGTAATATTTTATTAAAAAAACACATACCAAGTACATCAGGGGTGTACTCAGGGGAACCCAAGAAGTACAATCAAACTCTCAAATTACAATGCTCAAACATGTCTAAAAGAGAAAACAAGGAGAAGAATGAAAAGCAACAATTCAATCTAACAAAGTACAAAAGAAAAAGGCTTTAAATTCAAGGATAGACCATTCACATCTCTCAAAACTTCTAGCATTCCGTTCTCGCCAAAGACACTATTGAATGATTTAGAGTTCTCTAGGATATCAGAGGAGGAAAAGGCTTGATCGGTTAGACCATTCGAGGAGGATGAGGTGTTTGGGGTGATCCAAGGCTTTAATGGAGATATGGATCTAGGCCTGGATGGCTTCTCTATGGCCTTCTTTCAATCATTTTGGCATATTTTAAACCGCAAATTATGGAGTTATTTCAGAATTTTCATGCCCAAGCTATTTTTGAGAAAAGACTTAATGCATCTTTCCTTGCTATCAAATAATCACCCTTACCTTACGTTGAATATATTTAGAAGATGAAGATAAAATAGTAAAACATTTGGCACTCAAAATAAATGAAAACAAAGAAAAATGGATAATAAAAGAATATCCCATCACATTCAAGGCACCAAGATTTAAACACAAATCAAATCAGGAAAAGCATATAGTGAGCTCTACGACAACTAGCCTTGCTAATATTACAACTTTCTATTTTCAACATTGTATTCCCCTGTATAGAAAATTAAAAATTTACCAAATTTCCAAGCATATAAGCAAAATATTCCTATTCATATCTATCAAAACATGAACAAGTTGTTGAGTGACACATAAAACAATGCCTCAAACATGAACAAGTTGTGTGTACAAAAAAGGAATGCAGATAAAAAGAATTAAAAAAGATTTCATTTGCTTACTTTTGTAATCACTCCAAGTGCCATGTGCGAATAAACGAAGCACATCAAGGTATACAGAATTTTCTGTTCCTCCAAGCTGCACAATTTTATAGTTAAAAACCCAACAGGGGAATAACTTTGAGTTGATTTTACTTGATACTAAATAGCCAAATGCCTCAATGCCCTCAAACCCAACAATACCAACAAAAGGGGGCAGATACAATCACAAGCAACAATAAAGAGGAAAACCCTTCACAAAAAATGGAAAGTGAAAATCAAGTGAAACATCTAAAAAATAAGAAAAATAACCGATGCACATAATGAAAACAACATAGTGAAACACAACCCACTAACAACGAATCAATAATCCTGTTATTCGTCTATATGATACATTTACAAACATCTTGACAATTGTTCAACTCATGAAGCTAAAGATAAAGCATAAATACAATAGGCAAAACTTAGTACATAAGGTTCCCCAATAAAATTCAAAAACATGGATGTATTGACAATTGAAACACGAATGGTGTTTTCTTTTCCAAGGACAACTAAAATTCAACATATCCATATGTTTGACTTTAATTGGAGAACCTAATATCTAAGAAGCACGGACACTTCATTTAGGGTATATTCATGTTGTACCTGTAATCTTACCCATGTCCCTGCTTCCTAGCCTAATATACTGCACCTAAGTTATTGAGAACTGAAACACAAATGGTGTTTTCTTTTCCAAGTACAATTAAAATTCAACACACCCATATGTTTGACATCAATTCACTAGGAAGCATGAACCTGGACATGGGTACGGGTCCAACACGACAACACGAGAAATTTCTGAAAAATTATAACATGACACACAAATGAATTGTCCATGCTTCCTAGTTAAATTCTAGTTAATTCGAGAACCTAATATACTGCACATAAGGTATTGTGTATAATTTTTTTTTTTTTTTTTACCCAATATATAATTTACCAACATAAAAACATTTTAGAATCCCCTCTTTTCTTAACCAAATGATGAACTTTTCAATTTCATATGGCAATGTCAAATAATAATAATAATATAAAAAGAAAAACCATTAGTTTTCACACATCTTACAAATTTGAATTTTTTTTTTTTTTTCCACTGCCAATTCAATCAAATTCTGAGTACATAGGGCGAACCTGTTGGACGGAGGGGACGGATAGAATCTCGGAGAAGGCGAAGAGGGAAGGGTGAGAGGTGGCGTCGGCGACGAGTGGAGCGAGTGCGGAGCCATGGAGAGACGAAGCTTGCTTCACGAACTGCTCGATCAGGTCCGCTTGCTTTTGCTCTATATCCATTTTCTCCTTCTTCTACTTCAATTTTAGGGGTTTTAGGGATTAGGATTTTGGGGGGTTTTTTTTAGGGTTTGAGGGATTGTGTGTAACGTAATCTGTAATGGCGCTACAGATAGATACCACTACTGCTTCAGCTTTACAGGTGCGTGTGTTTTTTTTTTTTTGTGTTAGTTATGGTAAGAGTGGTGAGTTTTTAAGGGACGCCCCCACGAAAGCCGAAAGCGGTTTTGTCCCTGCTTTGCGCTTTTAATTCTGTCTCCTCGTATATATATATATATATATATGTATAGTACTACACTACGTGTGATAAAAATAAAAAAAAATAAAAAAAAAGTACTACACTACGTAATACTCCCTGCCTGCGTGCGGTTAATTCCCGATGGTCGTGGTAAACTGTAGGAGTTTCTCTCTCCCTCTTTCCTGTGACTATAATTTTGGACAAACTACGGCCATTTTGGATCAGCTTATAATACAGTAAATAAAGCTAAAGTGTAGTTGGAACAGTATTGCGGAACTTATGAATAATATCGAAAAGTATCGTGAGACCATAAATAATAGCAAAAAAAAAACTTGATAGTTAAAAAATTTGACTTTATAAATCATGCTAGATGCACACTACGTATAATAAAAATAATTAATTTTAAATATTATAAATATAGAGATTTATCAAATGTCACACAATAGCAATTATCTCCCTAGAAGCACCCTTCCACACCTTCCATTTACTAGGAGAGAGGGGGAGAGAGAGAGAGAGTCCTAATACCATTTTTTTAAGGGGGGATTGTTCGTAAGAGTATTCTCATCAAGGATCTTAAAAAATTTAGCATTTAATATCTCAAAAATTTACTTTATTTATTTTAACAACTCAATTTATAATACACTTAATATTAAAAGTTTTATATTTTTTACCACTTCATTAATTAAAGATAGTGAGAGAGAAAAGAAAAATAACAAGAGAGAGTCTGGTGAGAAGAAAAGAGAGAGAGAGAGAGAGAGAGAGAGAGAGAGAGAAAATGTATTAAAATATTATTATATTTATAAAATTTGAGCTACAGTGGACTGTCATACATAACAATCCACTATAGCTTAGATGCTAAAAATTTTAACACTAACACATTTGTTGTAATGTGCTTTTTTGGAATGGGATGCTAAAAAATAGTAGCTGGTGTATTTCGAGAGTTTCTAATAATTTTTTTTCATTCGTGACATCATGGGGACTTATTGTTTTGTGTAACGACGGTGTGGGGCCCGTGGGCCTGACAGCCACAGCCCATCGCGTAGTAGGCCCAAGGCCAGCGCCGAGGAGGACTGACCAGCCAAGGCTAAGTCAGACAAAGCCCCTTTTTGACCCACGCCGAGGACATCTCCGTCCTCGGCATACTAGGGATAATTTTTGGGAGGGGACAAGCCCAGAGCAAACTGTCACATTCGCACTTAATGCATTCACCTAACCCCTCTGGCCGCATTAATGGGGATATAACCCCTTAGCAGGGCAACGTTGATCAGAGTGAACCACTCGAGTACTGATAAGATCCCGGAGCCCCTGTATCTGCTCCTCTCTTTGTTCCAGCTCCGCCGCGCCGAGAAGGGAGTTATCGGTGGCCTGGAAACATGATGGCCCTCCCCTTCCCGGCCTTTTGTGTCAAGCTCTCCATTCTCTTTATACCAATAAAGGGACGGCTTGACACTTCCCACCGGCTAGCTTTTTTAGGGCGGCTCCACCTGGGCCTCTGATTGTAGAAATAGCTGGTAGGATTAGCTTATAAATTTGTGTGTGAAACACACCTGCCTGAGCCTCTGATTGTAATTTGTACTGTTTCTATTTATGAAATAATAACATCAAGATTTCTCTTTTCGCTGTCGAATCTTCTATTTTCTCTTTTTTTGTGTTTTTTTTTTTTTTTTTACAACGACCACTTAGAACAATCGCCTGGTGCGCCGGCCAGCACCCTAAATCTCCCACAGACGGCGCCAATTGTAGGGACTCAATTTGGATTTGACCCTGAATATGAATGAGTTTTCAGCCCAACAAGCCTAAACAATAAATTTGTAGAGATTGGGTTAAAGGTTTAGACGCTGGCAATCGTTCACCAAGCATGAACTCTCTTTTATTAAGAAACACTTAGAATTAATTTACAACGGGGAGAATGCTCCTCGGCCCGTGGCCGAGGAGCCCTTTTCTTCCCTTTTTCCTTCCCCCCACTCTTTACTTTACTTGATTTTCTTATATAGTCTTCATCTTCCTATCCCATTCTTCCATCTGTTGATCATCCATTCGCCTCCCTTCTGGCCATCCGTCCCATCAGAGGCCTTATCAGTACTCGAGTGGTTCACTCTGATCAACGTTGCCCTGCTAAGGGGTTATATCCCCATTAATGCGGCCAGAGGGGTTAGGTGAATGCATTAAGTGCGAATGTGACAGTTTGCTCTGGGCTTGTCCCCTCCCAAAAATTATCCCTAGTATGCCGAGGACGGAGAGGTCCTCGGCGTGGGTCAAAAAGGGGCTTTGTCTGACTTAGCCTTG
>NW_027069520.1:1453845-1466420 GCF_002906115.3 Quercus suber
TCTTCAGAAGAGCTCAGTTCAACCACTTCCCTTGCCTTCTTAGACAGTCCTTCCTCGGCCACCGTTACTTGTTGGGATGAGGAGGGACCTACTAGTGGAATGCCTTCAGGTATATAAGACCCCTCGGAAAATGCAAAACCGTCTTCCACCACGGTGATCTGCGTAAACCGAGGGTCACGAGCTCTAATTACGTGCTTCGGGATTGGGAATGATTTCTGAGCTGGGTCGCATCCGAGGATTTGATGAGCGGCTCTGACCTAGTTATCAGGTTCGTTCAGGAAAAGGTCCGACCTGAGAACGGTTTCCAAATCCGCTTTGTTAACCAGGTAGAAATGACGTGTAAAGGCGTGCGGATCTGCGAAAAGGAAAATGAAACTCCTATGGTTAATAAGCCAAAGCGGATATATGGTTATAAAGATAAAAATACTGAAACCTAGATTATCTCCTACTTCGGATATCCTACCTGGCTCCCCCTCTACTGTTGGGCAATGAAAGCCGTTGTGCCACTCCCCCAACACTATGAGGAAATCTTGAGTCAACCCCTTATTGGAATCAGGAAGACACTGGATGAGACGAATCCTATCGTCCCTTGTCTTCATATAGTACGTCTTACCCCTCAGGTGATGAAGGTTATAGCACCAGTTCACATCGTAGTGAGTCAATCTCAGCTCCATTTTCTCATTCAAGATATTTACGCACCCTAATATCCTAAATACATTCACGGCACACTGGGTAAGAGTCAGGCGAAAATGCCTAAGATAATTGAGGGTCACTGGCCTCATAGGGATTCTCATCCCTCCTTCTACGAAAGCGACTATCGGGATTACGACTTCACCCTCTCTCCTCTTAAGGTACCACTCCCCTTCTTCACAGTACCTCAAACTCACATTATTGGGTATCCTATAGTCGACAATGAATTTGTTCATCATCTCTTCGGAATCAACCAACTTCTTAAACTTACCTATTCCCCAAAGACGACTAAAAGTTCCAGAAGAAGAAAAGGAGGAGTAAAATCAAGGAAATTTGGGGGTCACTAGAAGAAGAAGACTTACAGAAATATGGCGATTCTCTTCAGGTAGAGTGCAAGTTGAACTAGACGCAAGTCATACGCATCAATGGTTGTAAGCGCGAAAATGAGGAAACCAGACGGTTTAAACAGGTACTTATACTCCCCCTTAGGTTCCCCAAGTGTAACTGCCTGCACATAAAAGCAGGAGATCCCCACCGAACGATTACCATCACGCCGTTGAACGTGGGAAACATGGTGCCACCAAAATTTAATGTGGGCATGCATTAAGTCTTGAAACGTAAAAAACGCACATCGAGCAGTCGAAAAGTCGCCAGCATTAGCACAAGCCAAAGTGAGGCGATTCGCCTAAGAGGACCCGTAGGTATCAAAACCCTCCTCCCCGTCCGAGAGAATGTGCAGCAGGGTTTTGAGGGGCTATTGTGGGGCCCGTGGGCCTGACAGCCACAGCCTATCGCGTAGTAGGCCCAAGGCCAGCGCCGAGGAGGACTGACCAGCCAAGGCTAAGTTAGACAAAGCCCCTTTTTGACCCACGCCGAGGACCTCTCCGTCCTCGTCATACTAGGGATAATTTTTGGGAGGGGACAAGCCCAGAGCAAACTGTCACATTCGCACTTAATGCATTCACCTAACCCCTCTGGCCGCATTAATGGGGATATAACCCCTTAGTAGGGCAACGTTGATCAGAGTGAACCACTCGAGTACTGATAAGGCCTCTGATGGGACTGATGGCCAGAAGGGAGGCGAATGGATGATCAACAGATGGAAGAAGGGGATAGGAAGATGAAGACTATATAAGAAAATCAAGTAAAGTAAAGAGTGGGGGGGAAGGAAAAAGGGAAGAAAAGGGGCTCATCGGCCACGGGCCGAGGAGCATTCTCCCCGTTGTAAATTAATTCTAAGTGTTTCTTAATAAAAGAGAGTTCATGCTTGGTGAACGACAGCCAGCATCTAAACCTTTAACCCATTCTCTACAAATTTATTGTTTGGGCTTGTTGGGCTGAAAACCCATTCATATTCAGGGTCAAATCCAAATTGAGTCCCTACAGACGGTATCAAACATCTTTCTTATATTGGAGAGTCTAAATCTTCTATCTCACTTTTCCTGCTCCACTCTATACTCCACCAATAAATGCTTGCCACGTGTTCACTTAATTAATTAAATACTATCATTATTGACTTATTAATACTACAGTTATTAATTAATAGTAGTATTTAATTAATTAGGTGAACATGTGACAAGTATTTATTGGTAGAGTATAGATTGGAGTAAGAAAAGTGAGACAAAAAATTTAGACTCTATATTGGAGTAGACCCTAGAAGTATGAGATTTACTTCCATATGAGATAAGTATTGCATGCAATTGTACACGTAATGAGAAATACTAAGTTTGCAATATTTTCATAACAAATTTTAAGTGATGGTTTGTTACTATTTTTTTTTTTTTTTGATGGGAGGTTTGTTACTAGTTGATTACTTTTTCTGTCCACTAGTATATGCTAATAATAACTTACTATTTAAAATTTATTATAAAAATAATGTTTTATGTTTTTAGAGTGATGCCATAATATCTAAAATTCTTTCTAATATGTTATAAAAAGGGAAATTACAAATTTTGTTGCATAGGATTTACAAAGTACAAAATGATTTATCACAAGTTTAAAAAAAAAAAGAAAAGTAATTTAAACACTTTTCTTTTCTTTTTTTTGAAATTGAAACCAAACTTCATTAATGAATATGAGCAAGATCAAAATACAAAGCTTCTAATGCAGGGAGAGGAGAATCCTCAATCCAAAAAACATTCTCCGGAATATGTCTAGCATAGATGAGCCACAAAATTAGCCTCTTGTTTAACACTACTAATAGAAAACCATGGTAGCTTTGACAACAAAGCTTGAATATCATTAAAGTAATTTAAAGTTTAAACACTTATTTATTATATTTTATATTTTTTTGAGTGGTACTAATTAGATTTATTACCATTAATATTTAACACATCAACTAAAAAAATAAGGAGTTAAAATTGTAACATTTTTAACATTTTCAAGTTTATAAACTCCCAAAAATATTATTTAAAAAAAAAATTTAAACTAAAAAAAAAAAAAAAAGGGAAGATTTTCTTTCATTCATTCTCACAACTTGTATTCGTATTGTCTCTCTGACCAAAAAAGAGAAGAAAAACAGAGAGAGAGAGAGATGTCGAAGCAGCATGAGCCAGCGTCTGATTCCCACAGCAACACAGTAGCAGTTCAAGCCACAAACGACGACGCTTCGGCCAGTAAACTGTGCGCTCTCTCTCTCTCTCTCTCTCTCTCTCTCTCTCTCTCAGATTTAAGCCTATTTAATGCCGAATTATAATTCAATTTGTGTTTCACTTTTTTGATATTCTCTTGTCGAAACTGTTCATTTCTCTTTACTTTCTGTTTGGTTCCCGAGAAAACGAAAAAAAGATAAGAAAAAAGAAAGAGGAAATACCTGAATACAAACAGGCATGTATTACATATTTCTTAATTTTTCAATTTTCTCACAAACCAAACGGCGTATTATTATGCAAGTATATTTTCTGTCCAATTCTGATTTTCTACCTTTGATTGGGCTTGAAATCTACAAGCTAACAACACTCAAATCCATTTCAATTCTTATATATGTGTGTGTGTATGTATGTTTCACCTGCTATAATTTTTTATTCAACGTACTCATCAAAAAATATAATTGGTAAATTGCCTATTTGGTCCCTAACCTTTAGTTTGTGTGTCAATTTGGTTCTTGACCTTTCAAATGTGTCAATTTGGTCCCTATTGTGTCAAAATGATTCGGCCTTGAATAATAAGAGTGAGCATTTTCCATCCATCAGGGACCAAATTGACACAATACCAAAAAACTAGGCACCAAATTGGCACATATGAAAGGTCAGGGCCTAATTGACACACAATGTAAAAGTTAGGGACTGAATAGGTAATTTACCCAATATAATTTTTTGTCAATGCACTCATCAAAAAATTTTGTGTGCCTACCGTTTGATTAAATTTTCTCCTTGTAATTGCAATATATTTTTTGCTTTTTAAAATTGCATATAAAACACGAGTTTAGGAATCAGATAGTGAATAACATTTGATTAAAAATGGAATTTGGCTTGCATATTAAGCACCAAAAGAACCTGTAATCAAAGTCTCAATAGTCTATGATGTGTAGCTTTTGGTGAATGATACTAATTGTTATTGTATTGTTAAAAGGTCCTGTGTCAAAAAGGGGTACATGAAAGATGACTACATTCACTTGTTTGTTAGAAGACCCGTGAGGAGATCTCCGATTATTAACCGCGGTATGATATATTCGCTGCAAAAGTATTGAGTATAAAATTTGGGCGTGCTGGTTATTCTTTTGCTTTGTTAATAATCTAGGTGAATTTCATTGCTTTTGTTAAGGTTACTTTTCCCGTTGGGCTGCTCTTCGGAAGCTGCTCTTTCAGTTTCTTGACTGTGAAGGAGGTACAGATGACAAGGGTCACACAAAGAAACAGATATTATCAATTGGAGCTGGGTTCGATACGACATTTTTTCAGTTACAGGTGCGTGAGTTTTCTTGGGAGCTGTGTTAATTGTTGTACACGAAAGTGTGATGAACCTAAGGCTTGCTTTTCGTCTCTCAGCATCCTATGTGTTTATCTATTATGTTTTGTATGTTCTGGGCTTTAATAGATGTGAAATCTAATGACATTTGTAAAATTTCACTCTACAAGGCCAATGAGTTCTAGCTCAAATGGCACCTCCTCCACTTGTAAGAGCAAGGTGGAAGGTGAGGTTGTGGGTCAATACCACTGGGGGTGAGTCTTAATGGACCAAAATGAAAATTACTTTGTAAAGTAGTTTCAGAATGTGATTCTTTTTTCCTCTCTATATGCCTATGGTTGTTACTATTTAGTACAGTTCTTTTGTAAACTTTAGTTTATTATTGATTTGTTTACAAAAAGGTTCACGTCTGCAATGTGATTGGATTTTTGTTTTGGCAGGATGAGGGGAAAGTACCATATCTATATGTGGAGCTGGATTTCAAGGAGGTGCAAGTTTGACACAATCATTACTATCCCATGGGTTTCGTTAGCAATGCACTAGCTTATTTTTGTGGGTTAGTTTTTAAGAATGCATATTATGTGGAAGAAACTCATGTGAACCTATCCAATTCGGCAATTCCTGCCAGATGAAGTCTGCTTTCACTTCACCAGATCTTTAGTTAACTGTCCAATAGCAAACATATGTTGCGTACAACTCAATGTATTTACTACTATTATTATGTTATGCAAGAAAGTTAGGGCCTTTTTTTGATAAGTAGTTTTGTGGTCTTTGATTGTTAGGTAACTAGTAAAAAGGCAGCGTTCATTGAAAGCTACAGTCAGTTGAGGGACAAAGTTGGTGCATCAGCATCAATCTGCAGAGGTAAGCCCCTGGGTTTGTTGATGCTGTAAATCCATGATGGTTTTTGACTAAATTTGTCACTGGGCCTTACACTTTGAAAGTGCTTGTGCTGTTTGTCTTTGGTCACCTGTCTCATACTGAGCTAACCTCTCACATATTCATCTGCACTAAATCTTTAGCATGCAAGTATATATCCTTTTTACAGGAGTGACATGTATTCTACGGTAGTCACTCTATGATGTCTTGTTGAAGCAATACTTTATGTGAAGTTGAAAGTATCTTTACTCTGTAGGTGTAAGGTTTTTTGAAGTTTAAGTATAAATTGAAACTAAATACCTCAAAGGTGTTATAAGTTTTAGGAGGGCTCTCACATGTTTGAGCTGTAGTTGCGTTTATATAAAAAGTTACTCAGAAAAAGTGCAAAACTTGTATGGCTGTTGGGATTTCCATTTGGTTTGTTATGTATTAATGCTAAGTGTGCAAAATGTGGTGGCATTTACTTCACTGATACACTTGCTGGAAATGATTTGCAGACTCCCTATAAGGTTTTCTTCGATGGTTAAATATAGATGCATATATAACTCAAGATGATTGCATTTTCTTGCATGTACGTAATTGGATATTGATCTGTTCTGCTAAAACTAATTGTTCACATCTTGCTTTTCAGAGAAAGGAGAAGTGCTTAGTGATCACTACAAGTTACTCCCCATTGATCTGCGTGATTCACAAAAATTAGATGATGTCATAGCTTTGGCTGATATGGATCCCAGGTATGTGCACATATCAATTCTCTTTTTTTCTAGTTAAAATTTTATAGTCTTTTACATACTTTGGGAAATTCAGACAGTTGATGTCTCCTTTTAAGGCTTATGTAATCAGCCATGCCATTCTCTAGATACTTTCTGTTTATTTCTTGTGTTTTATACATGTAATCATTAAATCTCCTTCATGTTTTACCTATGGTGATAACTACCAGGGTTTCTGGTGATTCCTTTTACAGATGGATTCTAAATTAATATGCTCTGTTTTGTATTTGAGGGGTGTCCCCACTTTAGGGCTTTATGAAATAAGGTTATTTGTATTCATGCTGAGGGTTGATAATTCTGATCTTGTTATCAGTCTGCCAACATTTATCATTGCAGAGTGTGTTTTAATATACTTGGACCCAGATTCAACGCGTGGTATCGTTGGCTGGGCTGCAAAATCATTTTCTACGGCAATATTTTTCTTATATGAGCAGGTATACACTTTTCAAATCTAAGAATATTCATTTTTTCTGTTCATTGATTGCTTCTTTTCTTGATGTTCCTAGTTCCCAGCTTCTTTAGATTTCCATTTTTGATATTTTATTATTACACAGTTGCTTAAGATTGTATAAAAAATATGGTTTATTTACAGTTTACCTTTTTTTTTCCTCTCCCATCAGATCCATCCAGATGATGCTTTTGGACAGCAAATGATCAGAAATTTGGAGGTATGGATAAATTTTCTTTAACATATTAGGCTTCATTCTTTGAACCATTTAGGTTATTTTCTTCTTTCATCTGGAAGTGGATTCATTTGAGCTCTAAAGATGTTTATTTATTCCATTTGGTAATGAATGAAAGATGTATAGGGAAATTAGAGGACAGAATATGAGTAAAAGAGTGCCAGAAAGAAGCACAAAGTAGATTAAGAGAGAGAGAGAGAGATCATAGAACATTTCCTAAGCTCCCTTAGTTTCAAAGAGCAAACTTACAATTTCATTCACCAACTTTTAAACCAAGGAAGGCAGAGTCCTAAAATAAGTTCACCAGAACACCAGAGAAGCACATGTAGAGTGTAAGTTTCCTTGATTTGAAACTAACTATAGGTAAAAGAGTGTAGCAAACTAGCAATTTTCTGTTAGAGCACTGAACAAATAATAACAGAGTCCTGGAACTTTCTGTGACTGTGCTTATGTGATAAAAATTTGTTGCTTTTGCGTGTTGATAGATTGTGAAAATTCTCTCCAATATTACTGTTGAACAAGCAAAGATATTTTCACAAAAGAAGTCATTCGGGTAATCTGATGTTCCTTTCCCGCATGCTGGTTTAAGCAATTTGGATTCTCATTGAGGTCCGCATAGTAGAATTCTTCTGATATCTAGTGAACCAGGGTCCTAGTTTTTGGAAACAGAGCTTTAAACTATTTTATCCTTTTCATATTCATTTTCTTACTTATTTTTTATTTTTATTTTCTTCATTTGTTTCCTTCTGATGGGCTAGTTAACGGTGCATGCCATTCTATCAGATTCAAACCCTAATTACAAGTCTGAATATTTTTAATGAAAAAGATTCTGTTTGAGAAAATGTAGAAATAGGTGTAAGAGATATTGGGGGAGAGATTATAGTGGTTTGTGTGCACAGAGAGAGGGGGTTTCAAAAGATGGGTTTGACTCGTGAATTTTTATGGTTTTTTCAACCCTAGGTGTTAAAATTTCTGTACAATTGACATGAATAGATTTCTGAAAGGCTTATTAGCCTCGTGTGTGTGTGTGTGTGTGTGTGAAACATTCCCTAGAAATGCAAGGATTCCTGAATTTTAAAATTGGGATCAATGGGATGTACTATTTTTCTTAACAATTACATATATTTGTATTGAGTTTACATATGCAAGTTTTATGGAACTTAAATAAATAAATAATTACATGCTTAATGCTTGATGCACCTTACACTTCATTCTACTTAGGGTCCGTTTGGTTGGGAGGATGGAAAAGTAGGAGGATAGAAAATAGAGAGAAGATGGAAAAGTAGGAGGATAGAAAAGATTTTAGTTTCTCTCATTTGTGTTTGATTGGGAAGGTGGAAAAGTGAAGGGATGAAAAACTTTTTTATTTGATTGAAAATAAAGTTTGTATAAATTTACTATCATGTCCCTCTTAAATAAAACAAAAAGTAACACATTATACTTTTTTTTTTTAAAAAAAAAAAAAATTGTGTATAGATGGACACTTCATTAAAGTAAAAAAGAAAAATAAAAGTAGCATAAGAAATTAACCCAAAACTATTTTTTTTTTTTTAAAAAAAAAAAAAATTGTGTATAGATGGACACTTCATTAAAGTAAAAAAGAAAAATAAAAGTAGCATAAGAAATTAACCCAAAACTATTTTCTAAAAAAAAGAAAAAAGAAAAAAAAGAAAGAAAGCCAACACGTCCCGACAAAATCAAAGAATTAAAAAAAAAAGAAAAAGAAAAAAGCAACACTTAACAGAGAAAGAAAAAAATCAAAGGAAAACAAAAAGAAAGGGCAACAGGTTAACAGAGAGAGAAAGAAAATCAAAGAAGAAGGCAACACATTAATAGAAGGCAACACGTTAAGAGAGAGAAAAAGAACAAAAAAAAAAAAAGCCGACACATTGGAGGTGAAGTCCAACGTGAAAGGTATTTTTGGAAGCTCATTTCATGAGCTTTCCCCTCTCAGTTTTCTCCCCACTTTGGGGAGAAAACTTTTTGGTGGGCCCAAGGAGAAAACACCTAGGCCTTACAATTTATTTTCCTTCCTCTTCACCCAACCAAACATACTAAAAAAAAGTTTTTCTTTCCATCTTCTCTTCAAAGTTTTCCATCCACCTTATTTCACCTTTAAACAAACACACCCTTAGTGTCTACTCCAATGCTTAGGTGTTCCCAAAATGCCTTAACCAGATAGAAAATTGTCATTATCGATTTTGATGTCTATGGTTGATTTCAATTTTTTTATTTCATCAACTGAAATTTTGATGTTCGCCACAATCTCATTTAAGTTGTTTTCCTGCAAAACGTTTCATCTGTATGTAATAATCCTTGTTGCTGTTTGTTTCAGAGTCGAGGCTGTGCGCTCTTGGGGCTTCATGCTACACCAACTTTACTTGCAAAGGAAAAACTCTTTCTTGACCAGGGATGGCAGGTATATCTTATAATTTGCTTTTCTTGAAAGTAAGAATTTATTCTTCTAATATGCCAATTAGCTTTAGCTCAAATGGCACTTCCTCTTTCCACATGAGTAGATGGTGGGCGAGATTGTAGGTTCAAAATCCACTGTGTATGTGTATAACTTACCAATTACAAAAAAAATATTTGTTTGTTATTCTTGTTTAATATGCATGTAATTTAGATTAATTCAGATGAATAAACTCTACGTTCAAAGGTGGGCCATCCTTTTAAATAATGATAGAGAAGTCACCCAGTCAACAAATCTGTCAATTGCACCAAATCTGACCCAATTAGGATACAGTTATATCATAGTGAAAATGCTGAACTATTTGAATATCAATCCTACTAGTGTATATGAAACGTACATGACCAGGTTATGTTTTATTTGAATAATTGACCTAATTGTAAAAAAACAAAAGGTTAAAAATTTACTACCTAGATCTGAAAAGTCATTTATGTAGGTATAGATGTTTAATATAGATTCATGGACAGATTATGGATGGATGGGTTGATGGAGGGGGGTGGGGCAGATTTGATACTCAATTTCTGTCAGATTTACACTTCATGAGTTATGTTTTTCTTTTTATTGGTGAGGTATACATGCATTTAGTGGCTTTTGAATCAACGTCCTCACCCTCTACCCACACTTGTGAGAGGAGGAAGTGCCATTTGAGCCAAGGCTCACTGGCAGTGTGAGTGTGAGTCATGATTGAAGTCTCAGAAGGTAGTCACTAGATGTACATAAGTACATTTGAGATGTTACTAAGTAATTTGGGTTTGATACTTTCCTTTTATTGGTTACCTTGACTAATGTTGTTAAGGATCCATAGTCGACCCCAAAAAATTTGGTACTAAGGCTATGTTGTTTTTGTTGAAGGAATAATACTTTCCTCCCAGCAACCTCTCTTTCAAGTTCACTGAACCAATCCTCGTTTTCAGTTTTTTATGAGTACTGAATTAATCTTCTTTTTCTGTTTCATTAACTCCAATACTTTTCTATGTGGATATCAGAGGGCAGTTGCTTGGGACATGCTGAGAGTTTATAGTAATTTTATTGAAGCTCAGGAAAGGCGAAGGTAAATGCTCTATAAATCTTGTATTGTTCATTCTTGTATATTTTCCCAATTGAATGCAGGGGTTGGGGTAAGTGGTCCCTTATATGATGTGGTTGATAGGTAGTGGCCCATTTTATGGTACATTTGATAGGTAGTAGGCATACTTTATTTACTCCATCTTATATGATCTCAGCTAAAAGTCTGTTCTCTTATCAAAAAGTCTAAAGATTTGAACTGCCAATTTCTTAGAATTCTAGCCTTTGTATGTCATCTAAAAACCTGTACATCCTGCTTCTATTCTATCTTATTTCCCTTGAATAGCAAGCAAGGGGTTATCACCAAGGGATTCAATACCGTACCGGTTTGGCCAGCGGTACGATATATTTCGGATACCGGTCAATATCGGTGTACAGTTTCGGATTTACCGCTATTTTTTATATTTATAAATAAATAAATATATGTGTGTGTGTGTATTATAACAATTATAAAAGTTTAACTTAAAACATTTTTTCAATTCAGAACTAATTATTCATGGTTTTAGACTTTAGTATCAATTAAAAAAAAAAAAAATACAATATAAAAAATAGAAAGCTTAAAAGTTACCATTGCATACTAAGAAAACAAATAATATTAATAAATTAATGCAAATAAGTTACCATTCTCCCCTACCAAAAATTCAAAAATTACAAAACTTAAAAAAAAAAAAAAAAAAAAAAAAAATTCTGTACCAGCCGGTATGCCCGGTACCGGCTGGTATTGCCCGAAATTGGCCGGTATGGCCCCATCAAAATTACTCATTCTTCGCATGTCCCTCGAGATTCATTGGAGGCAAAAGTACTATGTACGTAAAAGATAATAAATTGTGGATAATCCGTAAATTAACATCCCTTTCCACACTGCTTATATGTGTGAAAATTTTTAATTAGATTTTAACTTTTTAAGTAAATGGTGGACTAAATTGAAGGTACTAAAATTCAATAATAAAAAATTGACACGTAAAAAGAGTAGATTTAGAAGATTTAGGTGTGAAAAGAACGGTATCTCTAACCTTACTCAATCTAGTTTTAGATGGATTCGAGTACATTTCCGTCTTACCCTAAAAATTAAAATGACATAAAATAAGAAGCTTCAAAAGAGGTCCGAAGGGACATCTATCTCTAACCAATTTCTCTACTCCATGATTTTGACATTAATTTTCTTTTTAATTTTCACTACCTGTCCTTGATTAAACAAAATAGCCATTTCTTCAGCTAAAAGACAAGAGAGTCATTTCCTCACAGAAGTGCCCCAAGGCCCCAATGGAGTAAGAAAAGCATATTCCTTTAAACAGATTAAAAGGTAAAATTTCATTTCTTATTGCTTGTTGCCTCAACCTTTTGTACGTCTTTTACCCCAATTTGAACAGTCAAAATTTTACTAACTCCTGGTACCTGTACTTCTTACACTTGAGCCAAAACATCTGAAAAATGAGGGCATCTGTGCTCAGAATAGTACGACTTTTGGTCCCAATGCCACATTGATTTTGCACAATCTAACAATCTCATTGGCTTTTAATGTCATACTAAGAAAAATACAAAATAGAAACAGGGCAAGCAACTTGATAAGAAGAAAAAAGAAAAGAAAAGGGAGGGAGATTACATTATAAAGGAAAAGAAACACCATGCAAATTTATCGTTTTCTATTTCTCCACATGGCCAAGACCCCACAAAGCCAATTCTATGAGACATACAAATTGGTGATCAGTGGAACCCACCACGTTTTTTCTTTGCTAAACAGCTATATCAGAGAAGAAGAAAAAAAATATAATAATAATAATAAACTAAGGGAAATAAAAATACTATAAAAAGAAGATCTGTTTTCTTTGAAAAAAGAAACAAAAACACAGTTCCACACAAATCATCATCCTTTTGGAGACAACTAGTAGTTGAGGCTTTATAATAAGAGATCCTTCTTTACCTGACCAAACCCCCCACACAGTAGTTGCTGAATTGGCACGTGTCAGTCACGAGCTTTCACTGTTTCTACTTCTCATGGCGATGCTGGTGAGGAGTTAGGCACGTGTTGCTGGTCGTTAGGAAAACCAAAATCCCCAAACAGACCCTGAAGCATAAAAAGGAAAACCCAAAATTAAAAGTGCTTTAAGCCTT
>NW_027069520.1:1468133-1480639 GCF_002906115.3 Quercus suber
GCATAAATTTTTTTTTAAGAAGACACAGAATGAAAAAAAGCAAAACCAAGTTGGATTGCAACAGATCTTGAAGAACAATTCAGAACAAAGGAGCATAACCACTGTAAAACACACCACTTAGAGAACTCTATCATGTCAAAAACCAGTTAACAAACACCACATTGGAAAAAAAAAGTTTCTTGAGGCGAAAAGAACGAAAACTTTACCAACCCAGCCCAACCTGAAGAATTGCAGGCAGTTTTGATCAATACAACTGTCAGATGACAGGTTTATAGTTTTAAAACTTTCAGGTGGTCAGGCTTGTGGGAGGGTTAAATGAAATTCCACCTGACCCAACCCAACTGATTAATATGCACTGCCTATTTTAACAGGTGGCTTCTTATAATTGGGTGTGTGGCTTTGTTATTTTACTTGTGGCAGCTTTCCCACCCTTTGTTCCTAATTTGCTCATCTCTCTCTCTCTCACATCACACATTTTTGAGCAATAAGGGAGAATCATATGGTTTTGGTGAGATAAATATAGGTGTGTTCGATTGGTTTCTGATCAGCGCCACCCCCCCCCCCAAAAAAAACCCCCTCTAAAAAACCTGGACCTCAAGCTCCTGCGATGGCATGGCCATCAAATCCAGTGTGCCTTCAACTGCGGCCATCAGATCTGGACTTCCCAATACAAATTAGAAACTTATCAACTATCACGTTCAAGATACAGTGAACTAACTCCCCCTCCCCATCCCCACCCCCCAAAACAAACAAACTTGAATCAGTATGCATTGTTTGGTTCCTAAGAAGAAGTAAAATAAATATTACAACCAACAGAAAATGGGATATCCAAACCCAAAAGCCCTAACCCAAGGTCCAACCACCCCACCCAAGAGTACAGGCAGATTCACCTGACCCATTAGTCAGCAGCAGATAGAGGCATCCTTCACCTGACAATTTCAGTTCGGGTGATGGGCATGAAACCCAAGCCGACCCGTGATAACCAAGGTAGTCAATACCGTACCGGTATGTATACTGGTATCGAAACATCAATGTTTCGTACCGGTTTAAATACCGGCCGTACCGACCATGTACCGATGGGCCCAGAGCTAGGAAATGTTTGGCACCAAAAAATTGGAATTGGGTGGATTTTCAATTTTGATCATCTATTTGTGGACCCCACAGTCTATCTTTTTAGAAGATAACAGTTTCTTTCATCACTTTTCTTTGGATTGCTGCCATACCCACCTCTCTGTTTTTCTCTCTCAACCTTTTTATTTGTCTGCTTGGATGGTCATGACACCCTAATTTAAGGGGAAATTAATTAATTGTAGCAGCCTATAAAGTGAACAGAAAGCTTTTGTTTTACTGTTCAGAATAGAAGGAGATTTTGGATACTGCTAGACTGGTTTAAACTATTTTAAAAACATAGGAAAATCTCAGTAATGTACTTTTATTTGGTTCTATTTGAGGCTCTTTTTTTTGGGTCACATTTTTCTATTTTTTAAGCACTTAAACCGTAAAAGGGTTCATGAGGGTACAAATGGTTGTACCCAGCTGACAATGTAGCTAGCTTCCGAGGCAGATCACCTGTCCTCCTTTGATTCCAGCACCATGAAATTATTATCCTCAATGCTTTCTTCAAAATATTGTTTTGTTATGACTTGCGGGAACCAAACCGGTTTTGAACTGAGTCTCCTAATTTAGTGATGACTACAATTTAAAAATAAAATTAAAAAAAAAAAACAGTGCTCATGTTCCTAGTGTTACTCTATATTAAAATCCATTCAGTTATTTGGGAGATTAAAAGTACGTTTTTAAAACCCCAAGTGTCATTTCACAATAATTTATAATTTTTTTTATTATTTTAATTTCTTGGGATAGACATTATCTCTTATTGGAATAATAAATAGGGATAGTATTTTAGAGAGAGAGAGAGAGAGTTGTCCTTATTGTTGGCCCTTGGTCAAGATCATTACTATTTTTTATTATACAAGAATGAAGAAATTAGTAGTCGTTTTATTGGAACTTTAAGAAAAGTAGGAAATTTTATGAGTTACCTTTTTTTAATTTTTAGGGTTTAAGCCAATTTAGAGGATAGTTTGCCTAAATGAATTTATTACTTTTTGCTCAGTGTTTTTTTATTTATTTTTTATTAAAACCTTTTCCCTCTTCTCCTAATCTAAAATGTTTAAAAGAGCTTATAGTACTATAATTATGTGTACAATTTGCTTTAGCTTTATAGGGACAAAAAAGAGAAGAAAAAGTTGAAGAATTTTTATTGATAGGAACATTTCTGTAAATTCCTGAAGAATCAGATACTCACTAGAATTTGGCAAATACTATTAAATAAATAAATAAAAAGGTAGGGTAGAATTTGTCAATTTTTTTTCTTTTCTTTTTGAGAAGGCCAGACCGGAATGGTCCTTTAACACCGTTAGGTTTTTTGTCCATTTTAACGGTGAAAGCCCAAAATTAAACTTTTGATCAAACATTAAATAAAGAGAAAAAGTAGTGTAAGGGAATAAGGGTTTGTTTCATTGTGTGTGCATGTGGTTGTTTGGATAATTGGGTCCAGTGGGAGACTGTGACTGTGGAATGGAAAGCTTGGGAGTAGAAAAGAATTGCCTTTCACCATTTTCAATCTCTTCCTTTCACTCACCACCCCTCTCTCCCTTTTTCTTCATTTGCTTTTTCTCTAAAGGATCCACTTATTGTGGAATATCTAGTCTATGCTTATGTGCCTTTTTATGCTTGCTTGCTTTCATTTTTGCAAGTGCAAAACCATTTATAAGACATATCAAGAATAAAGAAGAGTAAAGTTCAAAAACATTATAGAAAAGGAAAGTGAAAACAATGATTCCATTTGATGATTTTTGAGGCTGTTAGGCCTTAGGAATAACCCATATAAAATTTATTGATGGGTTGCATTTGAAAAGGGTACTTTCCCCTCTCTCCCTTTTTCTTCATTTGCTTTTTCTCTAAAGGATCCACTTATTGTGGAATATCTAGTCTATGCTTATGTGCCTTTTTATGCTTGCTTGCTTTCATTTTTGCAAGTGCAAAACCATTTATAAGACATATCAAGAATAAAGAAGAGTAAAGTTCAAAAACATTATAGAAAAGGAAAGTGAAAACAATGATTCCATTTGATGATTTTTGAGGCTGTTAGGCCTTAGGAATAACCCATATAAAATTTATTGATGGGTTGCATTTGAAAAGGGTACTTAAATTTGACCAGTTTGCCAAAATGGCTATAAGACATTTACAATAGCATGGTTGGAGTGAATAATAGCCATGGGTGCAATTTAACTTTATATAAGATGGTTGATGAGATTAGAAACTTTTTTCCAACCCGAGAAAGGACACCCTCTAATTGAATTCTCTAATTTTTTCTCTTTTTTAGTTGAATGTATATAATATTTATTTGATTTTTAAATGCCACGTGTCTTACATCTAAATAAAAATTGGAGAGACTTGGAGGATTCAATTGAAGGGAATTTTATCCCTTGCAACACTAAAAGGGAGGATAAAAGCAATTTTTTTATATCTTTGTTTTTCTTAAGTTATAAATGATAATATAATTACCAATAGTCTTCTAGCTTAATTAGAACCTTGTAATATTTCCAACAAAGACATCTAGTATTCAAATTTTCTCTCCTCATTGTAATTATCTAATTATAAAAAAAAAAATGATAGTATAATTTTAATTCCAAATAATTTCAAATCATCATAACTTAATGACTACTGTTGTAGTATAGTACTCTATTGCATCTATAAAGGGGTTGGGACTGTGTCCATTGCATTAGTGGACTAGACTCAAGCTGTGTACCTTATAAAGAACCGAAGGTAGGAAACTTTGATTTTAGCCCGCCTATGCCTCACTTTCAATAAATTTTTTGCCTTGCTTATTTAGCTTGAATTTGTTCAAATAATTGATTTCTCAATTAAGTAGAGGCTTTTTCATGTGACATTTATGAGAGATATGAATAAAACCTAATTTTGTAGGTATTTATCAATATCTCAAAAGCAAATTACTAATGCATCAAATCAACATAAAGGTAATTAACTCTTGAATTAAAAATTTAACAAGTAATTTGTATATCCTTTGGTGAACTTGTTTTCTTATTTTGTATCAATTTATAGTTTTATACATAGATAGTTCAAGATTTGAAAAAGAATCCTTGAAATACCAGTGGCATCAAATACTTCATTATAAAAAGTTAAAAACATCAAATTCTTGAGATCCGCTATCTTCCTTGGACTTTTTCTCAAAGGGACATGAAAAAGAACCTTATAAATGATTGTTGCAGAAGCAGATAGTAATTCCACAGCAGACACTTGTTCAGATTATGTAGTCTTGTGGAACATTCATCGTGCCTTCATTAGTCACCCACCCCTTTTGACAAGTTACTATAGAATGTCATTTTTTCTCATGAATTATAAAATGTTCTACTTTCTATTGGTAAAAATGATTTCACATGTAATATTTCTATTGTTTAAGATCAAAATGTCCTTTGCAAAATATATATACAAAATGTTCAAACTTATAATTACATGAATACAATAGTAAGTAAAACAACACACAATGTCTCATCTTTGTGTGCAGCAATCTTATACTAGAATATTTTTGTATTAAAGATGACTATATTATGAGCAACATAATTAACTTTTTTATAATTATATGCATGGATATGATAGACAAAGTCACAAAGAGATGGAGCTAGATATACATATACCCCACCTACTTAGATTTACAGAGGGTAAAGGTTATGCAGGTACAGGATGGTCTAGCTGTAGTCCAATTTTTCACATGCTCGGTCAGAAAATCTTCTTATTCTTTAGAACCATGTTCAAACTACACATGTGTTTCTTGCTAATTCATGAGTTCAAATTTCAAAGTACACTTTGAGAACGTCATTCATACTTCAATGAACAAATTTCAGATCCTAGAGCAAGAAGCGTAGAGTTGTACAATATATAGCCTTTGCACAATACAATTGTACTAATAATGAAGGTGGGAAAGTTAGGTGAGGGCATGAGGTATAACAAAAAAAATCTATGGGTACACATTTTGCAACACACATTACAACAACTTGTAAATATGTAAAACGGTGTTTGGATTGCTTTTTACCAAAGTACTGGTGGTAGTCTTATACAATGTCTCATCTTTGTGTGTCAGCAATCTTATACTGAGAATATTTTTGTATTAAAGATGACTAATATGAGCAACATAATTAACATTTTTTATAATTATATGCATGGTTATGATAGACAAAGTCACCAAGTGATGGGGTTAGATATACATATACCGCACCTACTTAGATTTACCAAAGTAGTGGTGGTAGTCACATCCTCCCATGTGTAAATAATGTAATCTAATCATAAGTTGACATCTGTACAAGTTAAAATAAAATGAGTAATAAAATGTGTGTATTTTTTTATTGGTTCCAAAAAAGAATGGTCTACTTTCATGCTTTATTTTTAAAAAAAATGAAGGCTTTATAAATTTATTATTTGAACAGCTAATATCTATTATTAATAATATAAATATTAAATCATATTCTTTTTTACAATATATAATATTCACCTTGTGGTAATGTATGTGGCAAAGTGTGTGTTCATATATATATATTTTTGTTATTTATAAGCTTTGATTAGTAATTTTTATTTAGTTATCTATTATATAAGAAAATGTAACATTTATATGGTAATTAAGTATAAAAATATAAAAACATATATAATTAAACATAAAATTGGGATTCTTTTTAGACAAGTAGATGGAATTTGGAAAATTAGTATAAAGATACTCCATTAAAAATTGAGAATGAAGTCAAGAACTTTATAATCTAACCAATAGTTTTTAATGTTTTCTACAAAAAAATTTGAGGTTCAAATATTTTATTTCTCAAAAAAAAAAAATTGCTTAATTGTCTCACATTGTTTAAAAGAGTGTGTTGTGTGTAGCATAACTTGCCCCCCCTCCCTTAAAAATTACAATAACATTTAAGTGGAGTTGTGATGTACTTTTGTGTTAAAACTCATTTTCCTCTCTCTTGTGTGTGTGTTTGTTTTAAAAAAAAAAAAAAACATTGTAATCAGATTAACTAATAAAAAATGTAGGAAAGTTAGCACAAACTGAGATTCCATCTTGTGCACAGAATTAAAACATCAACATCGTTCTATCTTTCTTCCATATCATTAACACCCAGCACTAAAATGTAACAAATTCCAGCAGTGAAAAAATAATTAAAAAAAAAGGGAAAATCAACCCTACACAGCTAGACCTAATTCTAAAGAAAACAAAATCCAGTAGTACACTAGCTAGAGCAGTCTAATCTCATAAACTCAATAATCAAACCCCAACAGCCAATAGGCCCTACACAATTTGTTTGAGGATCCTTTCCCCTCTATCCCCATCCCAGCACATCACCAACAAAAACAAAAAGCAATCTCTTGCAGCCCATATTTAATTAATCAAAACCAGCACACGTTATTAACTCATTGATCAAACATAGATAAATATAGAACCCACTTAAAAACCACATCATTTCCCATTAGATTATTGTCCAGTCTAAGTCACTTTTCAAGATTACAGTAGATTTTGGACCTTTTAAACTTGAAGTTGTTTTCATATTAGTCACGTAGTCAATTTTTGATAGACATCTGATGACCATATTTAACTAACAAAATCGACAGACACTATTAATCCTTAATCAAACATAGAATGCCAAGACAAAAGCTTCGTCAGCACCTTCGGTTGTTCCAAATGATATATATATATATATATATATATTTTTTTTTTGAGAAACAAACTACACTATTAATCCTTAATCAAACATAGTATGCCAAGACAAAAGCTTCGTCAGCACCTTCGGTTGTTCCAAATGATATATATATATATATATATATATTTTTTTTTTGAGAAACAAACTCACACACAAGGAGTGGGAAAGTGGTTCAAATCTCTTCTCCCCACTATCTAGAAAAATATAGAACACTCACTTTAAAAAAACACTATTCTCTACTAGATTTATGACTAAACTGTAAGTTCTAGTTAGCTCAACTGATAAAGTTTATTGTTGTGAAATGGAGATTTATGGTTCGATCCTCACCTTAGCTCAACTGGTAAAGTCTCATGTCATCCTCACCTACACAAAAAAACCAATTGATGTCTTGAATGGATGATAAATAGCAATTATCATACACCAAAAATTCAATTAGTATCTTGATCTTTTTTCTTTTTGAGAAAACAGTAATACTTAATAAAACATGCACGAAAATAGTAATATTAGTGTTTTAAACAAGATTTATAACACATTACATAATCAGAGTACAATTATAAAATGACTTAACTTTTGTAGTTATAAACTGAGGTTATAAATAGCGGATACTAAACATACACAACTAATGTGGGATAAACATCTTTTTTTTTTTAAAGTAAACAATAATACTTATTAAAACACACACAAATGTGTTCTAATAAATATTACTCTTTACAAAAAAAAAATATTAGTATCTTGATCTAATAATAAATAACAATTACAAACACGAGTATAATATAGAAACTATCTCAAAAAAAAAAAAAAAAATTTATGGCCAAACTCCCCTAAACTAATTTATTCCTATTCAAGTTACTTTCAAACAAAGAAATTAGGAAGAGAAAGTTCCCAAAAAAAAAGAGAGAGGAAATTTTCAAATATAAAAAAGCCAAACCCCCCAAAAGAAGAAAAAAAAAATCAAAAAGAAAAAGAAAGAAAGAAAAGGCACCAACACTTATTCAACACAGTAGTCCTATAAGTCCACCCTCTTTCCCTTTCTCACACTCCCTCCCTCTCACACTCCAATCTCACTCTCCATTTCTAACCAACCAACAAACCTCAAACCCAAAATTATAAATTATAAAATTTTTTTTTTTTTTTTAAAAAATGGGTTGCACGGCGTCGAAGCTGGACAACGAGGACACAGTACGGCGGTGCAAGGAGCGGCGCAGCCTAATGAAACAAGCCGTCCACGCTCGCCACCACTTGGCGGCGGCGCACGCCGATTACATCAGGTCCCTCCGCCTCACCGGCTCCGCTCTCTCCACCTTCGCCCAGGGCGAACACCTCTCCGTCTCTCACCAAACCCCTGCCGTCTTCCTCCACTCCCCCTCCAATCACATCCCGACACGTGTCCCTTCCCAATCTCCGCCTCCACCGCAACCGCAGCCACAGCAGCCTCAACCTCGTTTCTCTCCTTCGCCGTCTCCCACCATCCAAACCTCCAAGCTCCCTCACATACTCTCCGCCTCAACGACTCCGCGTCGCGTCAAGACGACTGCGAAAGTCGCGAAACGACGGCAGCCTAAGCTGCCTCACATCTTATCGGAATCGAGCTTGGCTTCCTCGACGCCGAGGAGCGAGAGCTTTGGGCATTTCGGTAATTATGGACCGACGGCGTACCAGGCGAGCTCGACGTATTCGAGCACGCCTTCGCAGTCTCAAGCTTCGTCGGTTTGGAACTGGGAGAATTTCTACCCTCCTTCGCCTCCCGACTCTGAATTCTTCCACCAGCGAGCTCAGTCTCTCGACGTTCCTCACCGGAACCAGCACTTGGATCCTGACTACGACGACGACGAACACGAAGGTGAAGTGCACGACGGACACGAAACGGAGAAATCGGAGTACGATTTCTTTGAGAAGAAGGTTGAGAACAATCGGAAAATTCCGGAAGCGACGACGACGGAGCAGAGGGAGGAAGTGGAGTGTAGCGAGTGGGATGACCATTACAGCACGACGACGAGTTCGTCTGAGGAGGAAGTGGAAGAGGAGGACGAAGAAGAAGAAGGAGGAGCGCGTGGACGCGGTGATGAGGATGATAGGGATTTGAGATCGGAGATCGGAGCGAGGTCGAATTTCGGTTCGTCGGTGAGAGCGGAGTCGGTGAGGTCGGAGTTGCCGCGGACGTATCCGACGAGATCGGAGAAGCTGGAGGACGCCGCGGCGTCGTCGTCGGCGGGGATGAGCTACACGGCCGGAGAGATGTCGGACCGGAGGATGGTGGTGAGGCACAAGGACTTGAAGGAGATCGTGGAGGCGATCAAGGAGTACTTCGATAAAGAAGCCGCCGCCGGAGACCAGGTCTCGGAGATGCTCGAGGTCGGCCGAGCTCAGCTTGATCGGAGTTTCAGACAGCTCAAGAGTGAGTCACTGATTAGTCTCTTCATTTTCTGCTTTCCACTTGAAAAAACTTGTTTGGTTACCGAGAAAATGTAGTAAAATGTTTTTAAATTAATTTTTCTAAATAATTAATTTTATTGCAGAGACTGTGTATCATTCCAATAGTGTGTTGAGTAACTTAAGCTCCAGTTGGACTTCAAAACCGCCACTAGCGGTTAGGTACCGGCTCGACGCCGGTTCGCTAGATGAACCGGGCGGTTCAAAAAGCCTCTGCTGCACTCTGGACCGGCTCTTAGCTTGGGAGAAGAAGCTCTATGGAGAAGTCAAGGTAAATTCTCAATTCTCTCCACCGCAAAGTTTGACTATTTGACTAGCAGTGTAACGTAATAAATGCCCTTTCATTGTCATGGTGATTTTTTTTTTTTGGCTAGATTGACGTAATGACCCTACTAGATGGTGGGGGATCATATGATGGGAAAAAATAAACCTTTTTTTGTTGGTACATTAGAAAATTACCCGAGTGGGGGAATCAGGAGTCGCGAGCTCATTTGATGTGAGACGTGACGTAAATGCAAATGTCATAAGTTTAATCTATCACTCTATGGTCTATAGAGTTTTTGAGGTGTCATGGGTAGGAAAAAATCTTATATGTGTCGGACTTATAAGACCTATGTCTCACTATCACGTGAGATTTATACACCGAGGATCCATATATCAGTTCGACGTGAGTGATAGTGAAATAGTATGACTGAGGGACAACTTTTTTTTTTTTTTTTGGCTGAATAAAAAATGGGTTTTTTGACCGTTCCGGTCTTTAAAACCATGCTCATGAGTGATCTTATTGCCACATCCCAAGGATGTTTTAACCGTATTTGCATAATCCCATCATCTATGCACATCATTAGAAGAAATAAAAAGCGAAGAGACATACCCATGACAAAGTTCAACAAGCTGAGGAACAAGATTAGAGTCTCTAAGACCGATGATAGCAGTTGAGGTGGTAGAGACAGCCTGGGATGTAACAATCCTTAGCGACTTCAGCTTATTTATTGAAGCCTTGGTCTTGTCTAACTTGGTTTCATCCTCTCCTTTGTACTCCTGACTCTGGAGAGCGGATAACTTCTTTTCACACTCAATCTTCACACCTTCTCTAGCCTAAAATTCATAAACAGATTGTTACCTGCATCAGCACTTTACAATTTGAAACCATATAGTTACAATATAAATTAAATGTGACAGCACAAATACATCTTACCCTCAACCTAGCACTTACAAAGGGAGGAGGTGTCAGTTACGTTAGAGCTCTCAGGCAAATATTTTTCATCTATATAAATATAGCCACTAACTGAAAGCTCTTTCACCCATCAAATAGAACCTATAATGCCAAGAACGTTGAAACATAGTGGCATGGCCTATTCTCCTTTATTAGGAGAACCAGCCAACCAGGGTTTGAATCTCTCTCCCATTACTGTAAATATTGAATTATCAAAAAAAGAATCACTTGTAATGGCCAAATATTATAGGACCATAGATGCGCTGAAAAATATTGTTCCAACTTCACAAAATTGTCCTAAAACAATTACATAGCCTCCTTCATGTTACATGGAAGACAAAAAAAACCCTCTTTGATTACTAGCCCAAAAAATTATAATAATAAAAAATTCTTTCCCACGAGCACAAGAGGATCGTCTTTCTGGGTAGTTAATTCAAGTACAATCCTTGAAAGACGTCAAGGTGTAGGAGAAAATCCATGGTATATAGGGCATATGTAAGTGTGGGATCCACTTCCTATGTGAGAGGGTGGTTAAATATGTCAATATACTATCCACTATCTCGAGGTGTATAGGCTGAGCTTATTTTCATTAATTTATTTTGTTTAAAAAACCATAAACCGCGTAAATGTACTGTTGGACTCAGAAAAAAGACAGTTTTAAAGTGTTAATACCCAATCAAATAAATACTAGAAAAATAAACCGAAACAAAGGTCCCTAAGTTAGTTAATTCAACCAACCCACAAGCATAGGTTGTCGATATCAACCTGACAGTTTGACAAGGGCATTATTGTCATTATTGTCAAGAGATTTACACCAAAAGATTCATATTATTAAGAAAGTAGTCCACCACCGTGGTCTAGCGGTGTTAGGTGATGCACAAAGAGCTGTGCCAAGGGTGAGGTCCCATGTTCGAGTTCGAATATGGACTTACGTGGGGTTGCCTTCCTTGGCAGCCTAGGATCGCTAGTGCCTCTTGTGAGGTTGGGAAAGCTATGGCTCATCGGTCCCCCTGCATCTCAACAGGACTCGGACTCTGGCGGGTAAGGTACTACTATGGTCACATCTAGGTACGATTGCCACGTTTGTCGGCCCCCTACCCATTTTTTATTCAGCCAAAAAAAAAAAAAAAAGTTGTCCCTCAGTCATACTATTTCACTATCACTCACGTCGAACTGATATATGGATCCTCGGTGTATAAATCTCACGTGATAGTGAGACATAGGTCTTATAAGTCCGACACATATAAGATTTTTTCCTACCCATGACACCTCAAAAACTCTATAGACCATAGAGTGATAGATTAAACTTATGACATTTGCATTTACGTCACGTCTCACATCAAATGAGCTCGCGACTCCTGATTCCCCCACTCGGGTAATTTTCTAATGTACCAACAAAAAAAGGTTTATTTTTTCCCATCATATGATCCCCCACCATCTAGTAGGGTCATTACGTCAATCTAGCCAAAAAAAAAAAATCACCATGACAATGAAAGGGCATTTATTACGTTACACTGCTAGTCAAATAGTCAAACTTTGCGGTGGAGAGAATTGAGAATTTACCTTGACTTCTCCATAGAGCTTCTTCTCCCAAGCTAAGAGCCGGTCCAGAGTGCAGCAGAGGCTTTTTGAACCGCCCGGTTCATCTAGCGAACCGGCGTCGAGCCGGTACCTAACCGCTAGTGGCGGTTTTGAAGTCCAACTGGAGCTTAAGTTACTCAACACACTATTGGAATGATACACAGTCTCTGCAATAAAATTAATTATTTAGAAAAATTAATTTAAAAACATTTTACTACATTTTCTCGGTAACCAAACAAGTTTTTTCAAGTGGAAAGCAGAAAATGAAGAGACTAATCAGTGACTCACTCTTGAGCTGTCTGAAACTCCGATCAAGCTGAGCTCGGCCGACCTCGAGCATCTCCGAGACCTGGTCTCCGGCGGCGGCTTCTTTATCGAAGTACTCCTTGATCGCCTCCACGATCTCCTTCAAGTCCTTGTGCCTCACCACCATCCTCCGGTCCGACATCTCTCCGGCCGTGTAGCTCATCCCCGCCGACGACGACGCCGCGGCGTCCTCCAGCTTCTCCGAT
>NW_027069520.1:1482428-1577954 GCF_002906115.3 Quercus suber
GGGGGGGGGGGGGTGTTGCCCATACAGGCCAATGGGAGAGCAATTTTCTAATGCTTCAGTGGAAGGAGACAGCTATTTGCAATGTGTCCATGACTTTCTAATCCAGAATCCTCATTCTTCCCTAATTCTTGTCTGTCTTCAATTCTTGGCCCTATGTTTCAATTTAGTAGGATCAGTCTTTTCAGATTCCTTTATTCCATTGATATTGCTGCCTTTGATATAAAAGGATGCTCTGTTGTACTTGATGAACATCTCTGAGGCTTTATCTCAGTGCTGTAACCAGAGTTGTTTTACAATTCTGGCGGTCTTATTCCACTTGAATACCTCTTCTATGGTCTGTTTACTGTTCAAGTTCCTATGAAGAGATCAAAACAGAACTCTGAAATTGTTTTAGTACTTTGTATTAATGATAAGAAATAACAGTATCAACAAAATAAGCATGTTAAATGCTTACATTGACCAGTTGCATCCACCTTAACCGTTTTAAATGCTCTACATACTGTCTGAAAGATTAAAATCTTGGGTGTTCAACTGTCACTGAATAACGTTTAGCATGTTTGAGAAGTTTTTATCTGCTTTTGTCAGTAGTAACATGGCAGTGCTGTGTTGTTATCATGCTGTCCATGCAGGTGCTTTTTCACTTTGTAAGTATTTTCCAGTGGACAGAAATATAATTGCTCTTTTCTTTATGCGTGCAGGTTTTATGCGGCAGAGGTTCTGTTGGCCCTTGAGTATCTTCACATGCTTGGAGTTGTGTACAGGGACTTAAAACCTGAAAATGTTTTGGTTCGTGATGATGGACACATAATGCTTTCAGACTTTGACCTTTCCCTAAGATGTACCGTTTCCCCGACCTTGATAAAAACCTCCTTGTTGGATTCTGACCCTTCAAAACGGGCAGCTGGTGGTGCATTCTGCGTCCAACCTGCCTGTATTGAGCCTTCTTCAGTATGCATCCAGCCTGCATGTTTTATTCCCCGGATATTCCCTCAAAAAGGCAAGAAGAAGACCAGAAAAACTCGAGTTGAGCTTGGGTTGCCAGCCAGTACACTTCCAGAGCTTGTTGCAGAGCCTACTGCAGCCCGATCTATGTCATTTGTTGGAACCCATGAATACCTAGCCCCAGAAATTATCAAGGGAGAAGGCCATGGCAGTGCAGTTGATTGGTGGACATTTGGCATTTTCTTGCATGAATTACTGTATGGTAAAACCCCATTCAAAGGCTCAGGAAACCGCGCAACACTATTCAATGTAGTAGGGCAGCAACTCAGATTCCCAGAGTCACCAGCAACTACTTATGCAAGTCGGGATCTGATCAAAGGCTTGCTGGTGAAGAGCCCCCCCCCCCCCCTTCCCCCAACATTCCGATACACAGGTGTCCACCATAACTGGCACATTCTGTTTTTTAATGTAAAGAGTCACTAGTGGACGCATATACCTGTACATCCCCATGATCTGATTGTGTCATGAATGGGATGGCAATACCGTCCTATACCTCCATCATAAATTGATGAAAATCAGCATTGCAGTCTTCAAGACCCACAAAAAACTGGTAAAATCGGTCCCAGATTCCAAATCTCAAGGTTGAAGTGCTGGGTCCTATTTTCACAGGTTTTTAAAAATCACCAGTTATAGGGTACCAAATGGACTGGTATAGAGGTCATTGAAAGTTGAACCATAGAGTCTGGTTTTTGATACACCGGAACTAACCACTAACCCCGTATGTTATTCTCTTGGAATATTATATGCCTAAATTACATTATATATGTTCTTTAATACTTTATGAGTCAGCTTCTAAAACAAATTCAACATTTCAATCTTATAGTTCAAAGCTAAAATGTTACGTATTACACAAATGAAGTGCAGCAAAAGGCATATTAAAGGCCAAGATTTAGATACATTATTGAGTTCATATATTGCTAAGGCTTTACCTATAGGAAGGAGCCATTTTATAATGATGCTATGGGAGAATCAGAAAGCAATTCTGTACATCTAGTACACGTGTGTGCGTCTGTAAGATAATATCATGAATAAGTGGAAGTTTGCATGGATAGAAAAATCACATGAAACTAGAAGATAGCCATAAATGCATTGCAAATAAAGCATCTGTAACGCATATCTCTATGATTGTAACATTTATGGTATTCAAAAACTCTTGAGATGGCAAGATCATGAGCACACATAATGACATATGACCTCAAATGGATATAAAATGACTGCGTAAAGAAAGAACACTGATTTAAGTATGAGAATGAAGCCCTAATGGGAAAAAAAAAGGGAAAAAAAATGATCTAGACAGATGAGAGAATGCTTCTACACCGTATAACATACCGTGCAGCATACTCGGAGAAATGTTTCCCAGGTTGCCGTTGCCTTAAAGTGTGAAGATCACCCCCTGGACAATATTCCATGACCAAGCAGGAGAATCTGTCAGTCTCAAAATGTGTATATAAAGTTGGGAGAAATGGATGGTCCAGCAGCTGCAAAATCTCCCTTTCTGTCTGAGCCCTACTCAATTTCTTCCTGCTAGCAAGGGATGCCTTGTCCATTACTTTCATTGCAAAAAAGCAACGAGTCCCACTCAGCTCTGAGAGATACACACTGCCAATGTCACCACAACCAAGCCGCTTGAGCAATCTAAAATGACTCATTCCCAAAATTCCATCCCTAGCTCGGATGGCAAGAATAGCCTTCCACCTGGGATCATTTCCTTTGTGAGGCTTATTAGCGCTTCCAGTAATGTTGCTCCAATTACTATCATCACTAAGGCCACTACTATCACTTGCTCGACTAACACTAGTTTTTGCACTCTCAAGTGAATCCCCTCTAACACTCCCTTTTATATACTCAAAGTTCCTCTCCACACTAAGCATTCCATCGCTTGTGATTGCATCACTCCGATATGTACTGGCACAGCTATTGACAACACTCATAGCTGTAACAACACCAGTACTGTCAATGCTACTATGTGGACTTACATTGCCACTTGGAGGCAAAGAAGCATCCCACACACATTCCTTGTCATCAGAATCTGGGTGGAGGGAGTTTTCTGTATTTTGTGATGCACGAGGAACTGAAAATGGTGAACACAGAGCACCAACATCATTTAGTTCTTCAACCAAACTTTCTGCAGGCGAAAGAACAGCTGGGCCTGGTTTTTTAGCAGGAACCTGAATGGAAAGATCTTCTAGAAATGGACCCTTCATGGACAAGCTCTTCATTAAGCATCCTGCCTCAGATTTGTTTTGACCTATTGGAACATAAACTGTTCTCATTAGATCCGTATCAACAGGTTCAGGGGGATGACTAGCCCCAGAAAAAGAACTAGAACCACCTTCCTCAAATGAATCCCCACTTCCCTTAAATGTGATGACATCGGGCATAAGTTCTTCACGTTCAGGCAAAGAGGTTTTTCCTCTCCATGTTCTTAGAGGTCCAGGTGAGTCTGAATCTTGAGAGTCCCTTGCTTCAGATCCATCTTCTCTTACGAAAACCATAGGCACATTTGGTATCTGACGAACATCTTTTACTGAAGCTATATGCGCATTTGATAAATGGCCCAATTCTCTTACTGAGACTGTACGCGCATTTGATAGATGGCCTACCCCACACGCATTTGATAGCTGGAGTAGCTCGTGTGCATTGGATAGCTGAACTACATCATGCAAGTGAAAGTGTGGTAGCTGACTGAATTCCCTTACTGAGGCCTTATGTGCATTTGGCACCTCACTGGAAATGGGCACTTTCCCCATAACCATAAGTTTCCTTGATTCTTTAGCCCTTTCCATGTCCGGAAACCGTGTATCATTACATATAAAATATTCTTCTAGTCAATTAAATCTGCAAATAAGAATGAGATTTAGTTCAGTCGGTGCTCTACATTTTTGTTTAGATCTTACTGAATACTCTACCAAACAGCATAGTGTTTATTCCTTTTCAAAGACTATCCAATATCAATGAATATAAACTTCCTTCCTAATGAGAGAAAAACCAGTCACATAGAACTTTAATTCTAGCCAACACAAAGCATTACATAATAGAGTATTTTTCTATAACAACTAAGGCTGCTAAACGTCAAAACATCATCAATAAATAAACATATAAAAGAAATTGCAAGAGGCACACACAAGCAAATCTACTGCCTAGCCCTCTATTTGGTTGCCATGAAAGCCTTTTACAAGATAATATACCAAACAATTGTCCATTGTTCATTTAGTTTCCTAAATTACAAGACATACAGCTCAACTACAACATATAGTGGCACAATAAAGTTTAAAAAAAAAAAAAATTGCACATTATTGAGCAAGCAAATTTGGAATGTGAATGAGAGCTTGTAGATGCATGATAGTATATAAAATTCCAAAAAATAAACACAGACCCTTTATTTTCAGGGACTTGATCTGCAAAACTCTTGAGCAGAAAATCCCCAATTTGCAAGATTCTTAGAAGACCCACCAGATCAAGCAACTCACAAAACCAATCAACTCCCTTTCTTCACTCACAATCAAAACATAATACTAAAAAAAAAACCCATGTTTATTTTTAACTAAAATAACTGAAAAAGCAATACCCACCAGCTAAAAACACCAAAAATTTCGAAATTTACATTTCCCAAGTACCAATAATAAAAATGATTCCTTTATTTCCACTTAAAACAATTTCCACACACCCAGAAACTTGAAAGTGAGAGAAAGAATCTGGAATTCAAAAAAAGTGAGAACCAGAGAGAGATCTCGAAGTCCCAAAAAAACAAAAAATGAAAAAGCAAAAGGAAAAAAGGGATCAAATATACGTTGTCGAAGAAAACAGAGAGAGATAAAAAGTACCCACCACTGGAATTTGAAGCTGAAACCAAGAATTTGAATCTGTACAAGGGATTTTCTTCTTCTTCTTCTTCTTTACAGAGCTTAGTGCATATAAAAATATGAAGAGCCCGAGCTGTGAGAATTGCTCGAGCTCTTTCTTCTTCTATAAGATCACTGTTTTTTTTTTTGGTTATATAAACATAGATATCACTCTCTCTCTCTCACTCACAATAAAACTATAATAACAACATCAACTCTGTGTTTGGTTTAATGTTAAATGTTGTTGATTTGGGTTATTGTTTTTGTTGCTTTTGCTTTATTTTGGTTTGTGTTGCTGCAAAATGTGCACTTTTTGC
Organism: Quercus suber; assembly: GCF_002906115.3. NCBI lineage: Eukaryota > Viridiplantae > Streptophyta > Magnoliopsida > Fagales > Fagaceae > Quercus > Quercus suber. The sequence continues at coordinate 1,487,590 of NW_027069520.1, forward strand.
AGCGAGACTCATGTGTAACAGTGAAGTGTGAGTGTGCATGAGAGAGAGAGAGAGAGAGACAGATTTTCCTTGTCTGTGTTTATTTAATTTGGTTGGTTGTGGGGACATGATGGTAAAAGGTAGGGTCCAAGGAGTGGAGCCCAACGTAAATGTGAGAGAGGGTGGGACCAGTTGTGTTCCTTCTTTGAGCTACACTCTATACTTCTTTTTCAAGGTATTGCTCATTTGCGACTTTGTGTGTGTTTGTTTCTGTCATTCTTTCTTTCTTTCTTTCTATCTCATCAACCTGTGAAGTGATGATTCCTCCGACCGTTTTCCCTGATCGGGTTTGGATTCTGGATTTTGGATCCCTCCCACTGTCTTCTTTTGTTTGGTTTTATTATTTGTTGTTCTGTTTTTTTTTTTTTTTAATTATGCAGTAGTTACGCCAAGAAAATTTTTGGAATAGCTCTTGACATAGGAAGCACGGGTGATAAACATGAGTACGATGTGGATATAACACGAACACGGTAGCCTAAATGAAGTGTTTGTGCTTTTTAATTGATACATAAGTTGACATGCTAAATGCCTGTGATAGACTCACATGAAAATGTTGAAATCCAATCATGAGTTAACATATAAGTAGGGTGTATATTTGGGCGTGAAAATGGTTGTGTTCATAGGCAAAATGAAAAGCCTGTAGCCACATAATCTCATGACATTTTCATAACATTTTTATTTTAATTTGTAATGGGTTTTAGTATAAATTTTTTTTTTAATTATTTCGACCTATGGTGAGTTAACACCTTAACTTGTTGTGAGATTCTCTTGTGATGGTAGAAGAACAAGGATTGGATTTTTATTTATTTATTATTATTGTAAATAAACATATTTGAAATTAAATGATTTTGCCAAAATTTTTGTAGTTCAATTAGTTCCTCTCGATGTTTGTAATGAAAATATTCAAGATCATTTTTGCTTTAAAACTTAAAAGGCATGAGATATTTATGAAACTCTTGTCAAACTTATAATGATGGACAGTTACACTTTTTTAAAAAAGAAAAATAAAATGGAAGAGTGGAATTTTTTCCTGTTTGAATGTATTTTCACTTATGGAACTCCAAGATCCCTTTGAAAACAAGAAAGGAAAGAAAGAAAATTTCCACTCCACAAGTTATAGCATCTAGAAGCTCCCCAACCCTACCTTTGTTTGCATTGAGTGTCTATATGATTATTACAAATGTGTAGGCACAGTCAGCTATGAATATTTGAGCATTTGAATAATTAAAGAAAAAAAATAGTTCTTAAAAATAGCATCTGAATAATCATAGTTAAAAGACTTGATCTACGATCTCCTGGATCACATAAGATCTAAATACCACTAGATCAATCCCTTAAGGTTACCTATAAAGTAATGAGTCCTGAAATGATTAGAAGCTCTTTCCAATTTTCTTCTCTCTCTTTCTTGTTTTTATTCTATTAAACAAATGCTACTTATTATTAATTAATAGAAGTTCAATACCAAAAGAGATTGATATGTGTGGATTTGAGATTGATGACTAGGTGCACCATATACAATGTTAAAACACAAAATAATAAAAATAAAAAGGATAGGGTCCACAAAGTAGGCAAGGTGGGCTTACTTTAGCATAGAATTTCCATTACTTTTATATATAATCTTGACCAACCACCGTAGGTATTATGTAGTATTTTTGGATAGAAGTGTGGGTACAAGGCCAAGACGTACTCTGCTGCATGATGTGGCTATGAAAACGAAAAGACTAAAGAGTAATCTGTAAGAAAGAACATAGATTATGACAAACGTTAAAAGATTAAAGAAGAGCTGATCAAGAAAAAAGATATGAGGCAAATTGTAAACTCCTTCGACGACAGACTATGTTCATACCTAACTTTAAAAGTTACTCAGTTTCATACAATATTATGACCTTGAGATTCGAATAGTAGTCCACTAATAACAGGACCTTCTGAGTGTTCAGCCAAAAAAAAAAAAAAAAAAAAAAAAAACAGCACCTTATGTCCTACTCTGTGTTTGGGGTTTGAATCTTATATCCCCCTCCCCTATTTACCTAGAATTAACAAAAGAAAAATATACAGTTAACAACTTTAAGGTTTGGGTTAATGCCAGTCAGATTTAAAATTGACCAACTTGATCTCTAATCACTGTGAGAGAGAAGAAAAATAAGTAACAGTTTAGGGTACAATTTGAGTTTAGGGATTAAATTAGTTAGCTTTGAAAAATTTTAAACCTGGATATCATTAGTCCAAAATAGTTTACCCAAAAAATAAAAAAACATTATGACCACAATCCTCATCTATATATAGTATAGTTTCTTTTACGGATGTAGTTATTTAATAGATAAAATAAGATTTGAATTTAATTATAATATCCACTTTATAACGATTTCTCAATATTATCAAGTTAAAACACAAATAATAATATATATATATATATATATATATATATTTTTTTATGTTGAGGGAATTCAATCATAGGTCCATTATTCGACAACAAATAATCTACCAATTGAACTTACTTGAACCCTACAAATGTGTAGTATTCTTTATCTACAAATCAAGAATGATTGTCATCCAGAGAACCATGCAGCACCAAAAAAAAAGAAGAAGCCAAAAACTATGCTTTATGTTTCATTGTTTTGTAGCACAAAATTGAAATGTCAATTAGGTGAAGAATTAAAATCCAAAAATGACAAATGAAAACAGGAGCAGCTTCTGGATCCCAATTGTTCTATTCTTTCATGTATTAATCAATCAGTATTTGGGATGAAAAAGTGATTGGGAGGTTAAAACTTAAAACCACTCTAGCTTAGCATCATATCCTTGATGGACAATCTAATGGTTGATTAATGATTTTTGGTTTTTTAGACAATAACTTGCCATTTCAAGTCTGGTAATTGATAGACATCATAATGGACATAGAATGTTCTTAGCTTGATTATGTTAATTGTTCTAATTATATAGCTAAATAACTTTAATATTACTGAAAAACATGAAATTCTTAAAAATAGATAACTTATAACCACAATTTTTTTTCCTTTTTGGTAATTATAGGGCACATGATGATTAATAAGACTATAAGAGTGCTCGGATTCATCAAAAAAATGAGTGCTCTGGAATTTGCTAGTCATTGAGGATGACAATTCTACTGTCATGAAGTCTTTAACTTCGACTGGCCCTCACTTGTCTCGGATGGGTCATGTATTACAGGATGTTCAACTCCTTATCCATAGTATGAGATGAAGACAGTGAGTTCTATTAAACGAAGTGCAAACTCTGTAGCTCTTTTGTTGGCTAGGCATGCTAGATTTGTCACTGATGAAGTTATTTCAGGACACTTTATTTGGGGTACCGTATTTGTGTTGTAACGATGTCCTATTTATTGTATCATATTATAATTTTTCAAAAATTACTCATATCGCCATATTGTACTCATACCCATACCCATGTCTGTGCATCCTAAATTATTTAGATAGAAGATTCTCCTCCACAAATTATGGAGGCTCTGTACTTTGATTCTACTCAAATTCAGAATTAGTAGATAATTGTTCCCCTTTTTATGGGTAAACTAAAAAACATTTTCTTTACCAAAAAAATATTAGAGATACCACTTTATTAAAAAATGGTTAACCATACTAATAAGGGAAAATGTAAGGGATAAAAAAGGTTTTTCTGGGTTGTCTACTTCAATATGAACTATCCATATATAACTGGAAGTTCCTAATCAATATTTCAACCGTTTGCTTATAGACACACGCATTTTCACACTCAATTTCACAACTTGTTGATTTGTACGATTGTGAGTAATCAATAAAAAGTTGTGGGTCTATAAAAACAAGAGTGAATATAAAGTGTCCGCCACTCATAAACATACATTAGCATATTGTGAAATTGTGTATAGAATTGGGTCATATCCCTAAAATTATTCATATTTCAAGAATGGAAAAACGCATGATCTATGACACTATGACAATTGATTTCATTATAAACAGAAGAATGATCATGCATGCATTGTCTTGTAATCCTACATTTGGAGACTCTTTTATTTTTAACGTTGGATGACTGTTACACTTGGAGACATTGTAGCTTGGGTCCAATGTCCTATACACCAGACTCGATAGGATGTTGACACATGTCCAAAAATTACCACGTGACAGAATTTCATCAAGTCTTGTAGACATTGCAGCTTGAGTCTAGTGTCCTATGCACCAAACTCGATAGGATGCTGTCACATGTCTAAAATTACCACATGACAACATGAAATTTCATGGGATCCAGTGCACAGAACGCGCCTAACCTAAGCCTCTCTCCAGAGAATAAAAACAATGGTCAATCGGACAATTTCAAAGAAAATGATCAGTACTGTGAGCGTGCATGGTCAATCAGTGTCTAGCATGGCAGATTGGCAGTCAATAATTGACAAAAAAGAGATGGTAGTAAGAACGGTTAGGGGATTGTGACTAATGAGAGACTCAATAGAAAGAAAGTCAGTGTGATTGGTCAGCTTCTGTATGTTTATCACTGCTATGGCTGGTCCATTGTGTAGCCGCTTAAGACAATCGTTCCTGACTCCCTTAAGGCATTTATTCCTTTTATAACATGTATAGTAATACTTTTATGGTAATTGTAATAATGCTTAATTTGGACATTATTCATGAAATAATAATGGATATGCTAATCACAAAGGTTCATTTGAGAGATACATTTTGTCCTATATACTAATAGTAATTGTAATAATATATGCTTTGGAGTTTGGACATTATTCATGAAAAATAAATTAAAATGCTAATCACAATTTAGGTTTATTTGAGAGATGCATTTTGGCCTTTATTTGGTGGTAAAGGAATTGGGAATAGGAAAGTTTCAGTTTCCAATCTCTCAGGGGTCAACAACATCTGGTAACTATAAACAGTTTCAAGGAATTGAAGGATGGAAGAAAAATACTTTTATGTTTTTATGAACTAAATAAAACCATATGCGGCTGAGTTAGGGATTTGTGTTTAAGAGATCGTATTAGGCTAAAATATTGTTTTCATTTTTAAAGTTTGCATGAATTTTGCTTTTTCTTCCTACATTTTAAAAAGTTGGTTATACATTCCTAAATTCTTTAAAAGATTTTTTTCAATAGCTTAGGGACAAAAAAGAAATTTTCACAATAATTTAGAGATGAAAAATGAGCTTTTTAATTGAAAATTAATTTGTGTAACACTTTCAATAATTTATGAACAAAAAATGAAATTTTTTAGGGACAAAAATAATATTTTAGCTAACCAAATTTTAGTATTGATATACCAATATTTAAGATAAATTCAAAGCATACATAAATAATAACATTTTGTGTGTGTGTGTGTGTGCGCGCGCATGAAAGATAAATAAATCTTGACTTTTTAATGTTGTAGGAATTCATAATTCATAGATATATTGTATTTTGGAAAAAGAAAATTACCATATTCCTAAGCTTTAATGAGCATATAAAAGTAATTTAATTTGTTATAAAATATATTAAAATATTTGCAAATGAACATAACATTCTCATCAAAACTATACATTATAAAGCAATTTTTAAGTTTTGGGAGGACCATGGCTCCCAATCTTGTATTTGGCTCCACCCATGAAAAAACCTGGATTAGGGGAAAATTTTTATTTTCATTGAATGTTATAATTTAAAATTAATTCCTTGACTTTTTTATTGGTTTGGAAGTTAAAATTAATAAAACTACGTTGTTTTGTTGCACTTAAACGTGATAAATGGACAAAGGTGAATGGAAGGACAACATTAGAAACAGATTGAAAGGTTAAAGATTCAATTGAAAAAAAATTAAAACTATAAGGATGAAAATGAAAAAATATGCTAAATTTATAAGTTTCAATTTTAATTTGACCTAATTATCACTTAATTGATGAGTAGTGATGGTTCAATATTTTTTTACGCTTGTTAGTTGTTATACCGAGTTCAAAGAAAGCTCAAGTCACCATAGTTTTGACTTTTGAGTCTTTGAGTGGATGCAAATCCTAAAGGAAAATCCTTTTTGTATTATGATTCTTTAGAATCCTTAGGATAATTTACTATGGAATTATTAAAATTATAATAATCTATGATTAAATGAATAATTAAGATTTTATAACAATGTTAGTAATTAATATCTTAATTAGATACAAAAAATATTAATCAATGTTTATTTAAATATTACTAAAGTGGCAAAATATGGACTATTAGTTTAATTGTAGATGAATAAAATTCTAAAAACTCAATTATATATAAAGTTATTTTAATAAGAACTTTGTTGATACATTTTTGTGTTTCCAATAAAGATATTCATGATTCAAATCCTCCATCTCCATTGTAACTATTGAATTATTAAAAAAAAAAACTTGTAAATTTACTCCAAAAAAAGAAAAAATCTTATCAGATTCAGTATTTACAAACTAATTAACTATCAATTACAAAGAATATACTTCCACAACTTTTTTTTTTAATGAGATATTTCCACAACTTGATAATGCATAGATGCATGCATGAGTCATTGTCCATCTTATTTTATGTACAGGCATAATGGAGCCACCATTTATGATATGTCACATTCAAGAAAATATAGCTACACTTTCTTGAATTAAAATGAAAACGACTTTCCATGTCGTGGAGGATATCTACGTGCATTTTTAATAGAGATGTCTATGATATTGGTTGACTGGTCATCTATTTCTTCGATCCCTATTTTAATAAATAATAGAAATTAACATGATTATGCTTTTAATAATGTGGCTCATACGTTGATTCCTGTCTTTATATTAGTTAACAAAACAAAACAAAAATTACAAACTTGGCTTTAGGGTAGCTTGGAGTCTCAATTCTCAAACTAATCGAAGTTTACTTTAGAGTTGAGGTTCAAGTTTTGTGTTTTATACACAAAACTGCTTTTGTCTATTGCTCAGTTATTCCATTGAAAAGGATGGGATTGAAAAGAACATGCATTAAAAAAAATACAAATTAGTTAACAGTAAATGAAATAATAATTTGTTTAAGTGCAGCATTGTAAAACCTCTAGCTTTTCAAGCAACCCAAATGCATATTTCCTCTTTCTTTTTTCGCTGTTAAAAAGAAAGAGACGCTATGAATTAATTTGGTTCGTTCTTAGTGATATATTCACTTTTAACATAAATTCTTTAAGGGATATATCTTTAAGTGTTGAACTAATAGCAACAGAGATGGAATTGATAAATGACTTCTTTTGGGTAGAAGACAAACCACAGTTCAATAGCAAATTCCTCAACAATTGGCCTAATGCCATACACTTTTATTTAAAGAGCAACAATCTCCTAAGATAACTAGATATAATTACTAGATAATTATTCAAATATTCAAATAGAGATAAGATACCTAGATAACTAGGCCTACTCAAATAAAGATAAGATAACTAGTAGAAAAGATATGGACTCTCAAAGGTTGGGCAACAATAGGACTCTCATGAGACATTTACGTAGTATCCCATCATGAACCATGTGCATTACAATTGATCAGTCAAATAATATATACAGTGGACCAGCCCTAGGTTAGCATAGTATGGTTAGGAGTATGTGTACAGTTAGCAATTTAGGACACAATAATATAATTGACTTGGGTTCTAACTGATGTAAAAACAGAAGCTCAAAATATCAAGAATGATTGTAAAAATATTATGGACTTGAGGAAAATATCCAAAACAAATAATAGAAATAAGGAAGACTCAAAACCTTGACAATCACATGCAAAAGAGAACACTTATGTGATTCGGCTATTGGCTTACGTCTGCAACGACAAATAAAAAATTTTCACTAACAAATTTAGAGATGGAAGTATAGTGTAGAGGCACTCTCACAAAACCAAATTCTAAATACACTTGTAGCTCTCACTCGCAAATACAAAGATTAGGGACCACACCTAAAACGACAAGAAATTTTTTTCTATCTTGCACAACATCCTCAACTATGACTCTATTAACGACCTTGCTCTTAATGTGCAAACAAAGTATTCTACCCGTAGTGTAAGTCTATTAACCATGATTAATGTATGGTTAGTCTAGCCTCCTATAATTATTCCACATTCGGTTCATTGTTATATGAAACTAAGTAGAGTAAAGTTGTATAGTTAGTTTAGGCCATTAGACCGAATTAACTCCTTCAATCTCTCTTTCTCTCTCTTTAGATCTTACAAAAACTTTTGTCGTTTGCAAGAAAACATATAAAAGAAATAAAGGATTGATTAAGGGGGTGGCAAAAGTCCATCCGCATAGCTTGAGCTTTTTCATTCATGAAATTAGAAAAAAGCTATACAAAACAGTGAAAGAGAGAGATTAATAAAATAAGCAAGAACTTAACAACTAAAGTAAGTAGTAACCTAACAAAAATTGACCAAGCACTTAGTCAAAGCATAGGTTTTATAATTGAAATCCAACTCAGCCCAAATTTTAATCTTCAATTTGAGCCGCACTCATTGAATTCCAAAATGAACTGTTATCATAATGTGACTTAACTGAGTTTAGTAAAATTTTCAAGCTCTAATTTCGAGGTTATGGTAAAACATATAATAGGACACGCGTAGAAAGTCGAATCCAATGGCACATGAAAAAAAATCATTTTTAATATAAAAAAAAAATTGTGAAAATGTGCTGATGTGGCAAGAATCTAGATGGATGATGGGGATCATGATTGGCTAATCTTTTGTGGCGGATGGTCACGATCAATTGGACAAGTTGTCATGTGGAAATCTCAAATCCCATGAAAAGCTTTTACATAGTTGGTGATTAGAATGATTATTATAGAGCTCAAAATCTTTACCCACTCGAAATTGCTAAAAACTCATACCCACATTTCCAAAAAAGAAGTATTTTGCTATCTTTTGTTGTGGGCCTTGCACTTGTTCCCTGTGCTTTTTGAAAAGTTGGGCAAATAAGAGGTTTGAAAGTGTGGGATTTTGGTTATTGGAATTAGGAAAAGTGTAATAAGGCATTCAAAGGTGGGTTCTTTCATGATTCCTTTCTCACTTGTGTTTGGTCCACTTATTAAAGGCTTTTTCAGTGAGTGTTCTAAGTTATTAGCTGTGAATGATGCACTAAATAAGGAGCATAGGTCCACTTCTTTTTTTGTTCTTCTTGATGAGAGTGAGAGGGAAAAAGGGGAGAGAGAGAGAGAGAGAGGAGAATGAGTAACTTCATTATAATATCATACATGCAGTACTCACTACTCTTACTATAGAAAGTTGGAAAGGTTTTTGAGCTCACTAGAATTGGAATTTTAAATTCATAACTAAGAGGAATAGGGATCCTAATTTTTGGAAGTACCAAATTTCTTTTAGGTTTTGGAAACAGAAATTGTAGGATTTTGAATATAGTAATCTCAATTATCTTTACTTTTATTTAAATCTTAAAAATCTTGCATTAATGCATTTGTAATTAATCCTTTTGAGTCCATGTTTTGCTTATTAAAAGATAAACAACCAAAAATTCAAATCCAAGATCATTTTTTGCTCTTTCCTACAAGCAAATTTGCCATTCAAAAGGAGTTTGTTCTTCTTCTATGCCTACTGCAAATAGAATAACTTCATCTCAGAAATTCCATTCCCGCACTAAAAAAAATGAAGTTCACAGATATCTATAAATGATCTTCTATTATTTGCCCATTACCTTTCTTTTTAGGACTTTTGGGTGACATGCACATTATCAAACTTGTCGTTTTAGACTAATGGAATCCTATTCACACAAATAAAGTTAAAAACATATTCACAAGATAAATATATTTAACATGATTTGGTCAACTTTCATAGACTATACCAATCAAAATTCATTGTTAACAATGATGATTACAATCATACTCAACAAAATCTCGTAAATCTCACCACTCTCAAAGACACAAACTAACTCAAATCATAATACACCTAAAGCAAACTCTCACTCGATACAAATTTGACACTCTTAATAGTTCTAAAACCCCAATAGACTTAATGGTACTCTCATGTTATCAAAACAAGTAAACTATCAACTCACACACAAAAGAAATCTTTAACCCCTAAATAACTATCAAGCTACTTTTTGAAGAAATTCATTCTTATATGAGCCTTTTCACTCCCCATATATGACTTCTTTGAGTAAAGTCACTAAATCTTTTACATGAGTGTTGTTGAACAATCAAACTAAATTACTTATTTGACAAGAAATATATTTATTAACCTTTTACACTAAGAATTGTTTAGTGGTAATGAAGTCCAAATTCTTTTGAGTCAATTTTCAAATCAATCTGGAAAAAAAAAAAAAAAAAATCTAATCTCTGCCACCTTGCATACAATATTTCTTTCTGAGATAGTATATGCTTCCATTGCCAACAGATACACAAGGAGAAGTCGACTAGGTGTTATTAGTTTTCCTGATCAACTGGAGTAAGTGCACAGGAAGAAGAAGAAGAATAAACAAAGACTTGTTTATGTTGATGGGTTTATCTTTTTTCTAAGTTTTTGTACTTGTCTTGCAATGAGAAACAAAGACTTGTTTATGTGATAATCTTGAAAATGCATAAAACAACAATTAGAAGAACTAAAAAAACCATTGTTGTTATTCTGATGAAAAAAGAAAAGGAAAAAAGGAAAAGAAAATCCAGTATTGTTAATGTGGTGACAAAAACTAGTATGTAGAAAGAACTTCTGTGTCGACCTTATAAAGTTATGATTGATCATGGTCCATTGATGTCCCTGAAGAGATAGAAAAAGAGAAAAAAATTGTTCACTACAAAAGGTCCAACAAGAGAGAGAGAGAGAGAGAGAGAGAGAGAGAGACTGGGCTGTGTTTTATTAAACAACTAATGGTGGGAGGCCCAACCCTTGTTTCAGAACTAAAATACCAAACTAGCTTAATAACTCATTTGCCAAACTAGATAACAAATTGGATGGACCCTCATTACTCATTTACACCAAACTAGCTTAAAATGGCGTGTGTATATATGTATATATATATATATATATCACTTGGTCCAGGCAAAATGTCTCACCTTGCCCCACAAGCACAAGAAAGGTTATCAATTCTTACATTCAATAAAGAAAAGAAGATCCTTATCATTTGTGCTACTGCTCAAATTTTATTATGTCTACATTTAAATGAACTTATTTTTGTTTATTGTGTAAAAATATAATTGTACTTGAAAAATGTAATATGTCAATTTATATAGTGCAATACCAAAATTTTTAAAGCCCATATTTCGATTTGGAAGAGTTTCTCTAGTAACAGATTTAGCATGTTTATTAACATATAAATTTAGGATTTTATGTTTAGGGGCGAAATTGTGGTACTTATGTATTAGCCAAGACAAACTCCGACGTAAACACATATACACTTTAATATTTTGTTTCTCAAAAAAAAAAATTACACTTTAATATTTTAATACTAGAATAAGTCATAAGTCATAAACATATTGTATACAAAGTTATCAATGTTGAACTTATCATCTTTTGAACTCTAATGTCAAAAGTTGTCTAGTTTGATATTAGACATGTACAAAAATATCAACAACAAAAAACTTAGTATATCCTATAAACTTTGTGCTCAATGAAGATCTTTCACAGAAAAAAAATTTCATCTTTTACCATTTTTATATTTTTATAGTAAATTCTTAAAATTTTAATTTTAATAAAAATTACAAAATTGTCTTCCAAAGTGAATAAAAGAATTCAATGAAATCTTGAAAGCCTTCAAAAATATGAACGATCCAAAACTTTAATAAATTCAAATGTAAATTTTACAATAAAAAATGAAATTTAGAAAACAAAAACTACATTACCTCTCTAATCAATAGACCAACTGATAAATTCCTTTATTTTTTTTAAGGGCATAATTAGGCTAACTCAAAAAAAAAAAAAAAAAAAAGGTTTTTTTGAAAAGCAATTTTTGGGGCGTCCAACCATATGTGTGGCCATGCCCTTGTATAAAATCCTACAAAGGATGCCATTATTGCCATCAAATTATCACCTTCAACCCCTTTCCCTTTTTATATGAAAGTTGTAATATTTAAAGGTGCTATGCTTAAATCTATGGACCGGTGTGACTCAACTATAAGTTGAAGATGGTCTTTGGGCCCATAATATGGATGATTTGGAATGGGTTGGGAGTGTGGAATTTTTTTTGGGCTGGGCTGCTGATGATCAATCTTGCCTCAAATATTCACATCTGGATCCAATTACCATAAATATAAATATATATATATATATATATATAATTTTTTTTTTTTAGTTTACAAGGTTCCATTTTTGTAGGAGTAGCTAGTGCTTAATGCATAAGGAAAATGACAAGTGCAAACAAACAGTTATACACAAAGTTTGAAGTTGTACACACAACTTTATGTATAACAGAGAGTGTGTAATAAACATTACTCTTTTTAATATATCAAGAGTCTTATAATTTAGTAGTATTACATTGTCTACATTATGAGGAGAATAATTAAATTGACTACTACTTTTTCCTTAATGTGTCAATAGCCTCAAACCCATTTATATACATATTTTTATTATAAGCAAGTAACTTAAAAATTTACCGACCAATATATATTTTAAAAAATCACTAAAAACATTGTTTATATTTTCAAGGACCCGTAAATTTTATATATTTCATAGTTTCATGTTGAATCTCATCTGATATACCAAGGCGTACATATGCATAGAGCTTTGCCTATTTCATAGATAATCCCATTAGCTTATCATGTACAAAACTGGACTTCCAATAGCCCCATAAAATTTGTAAGAGCAAAGAGATCAAGGGATTTTTCTTTTTAGAAGTCTTTTAACTGGAAGAGTAAGGTTTTAGTAAAATTAACTCTCTCCCTCTCTCTATCTAACAAAAATGTACTTCTAGTGACAATAAAATTTGTTTTAGAGTAAAGAGATAACTTAGTTTATGGGAAGGATTTGTGAAAAGTTAGCTATACGACTTCAAATAACATGATGTATTTTTTTTGTTGATCACTCTTTAGACATGCTAATCTAGTTCAGCCTCCATGTGAAAGGGAGGATACATACGCCGGATATATGGTATACCTCATGATCAACAACTAAGTAAAGTGGCAAGTTGGTTAAGACTTTATAAGAGCACTTTATAGATAATTAATTTCTCTTTTGTCATTAATTCTTGATGAACCAAGGATGAGTTAAGCATGCATGATATGGTAGATAAATGAATCTCTTTCTTTCACTGATCAGGCTTAAAATACTTCACGTAGGTTGAGCAACTCTCTGCAAAGATAGCATGAATAAAGCCAAAAGTCTATACACATAAAGCATGACTTTATGAGTGACGGTTTCTCAAAATAGGGGCTGACAACTTTAACCATGATTGAGCGAAAGCATGAACCTCGCTACCCTACTGCACCACCATAATATTATCAACTTGTAATTCTTTAGCCTAATGCATTACAAAAAAAATCAAAGGAAACAAACATTTTAGAGCAATTACACAAGATATAATGCGGAGGAGGCAGCTATTTCTAGTTGCATTGTCCTCTCTCTTCCTCTTCTTCTTTTTCCGCTACTTCTTCATCTTATTCAATGTCCATGTAAAATCCACCTTGATAGCTAAATCCAAAAATGCCATTACAATTTGTGAAACCCCTTTGCAGCACAAAAAATTTAGCCTCTTGATTGGAATCTTAACCCGTCCAGACAACTATAATCGTCGCCATTTCCTTCGCCTTGTCTATGGAATCCAATCATCTCCCCCAGCTCACATAGATGTGAAGTTTGTCTTTTGCAACCTCACAAAGCCTGAGCAAAGAGTATTGATAGCTTTAGAAATCCTACGTTTCAATGACATTATCATCCTCAATTGTACAGAGAACATGAACAGTGGTAAGACCTACACATACTTTTCTTCACTCCCACGTATCCTTTCAAGGTCTTATGACTATGTCATGAAGGCTGATGATGATGTTTTTATCAGGCTTGCACCATTGGCATTGTCCCTTGAGCCATTGCCTAGGCTAGACTTGTACTATGGATTTGTAATTCCATGCACTAGCATAAACCCCCATGTGGATTATATGTCAGGGATGGGGTTTTTGTTGTCTTGGGACATTGTTGAATGGATTGGAAATTCTAATATCCCTGAAAATAACACGAATGGTCCCGAGGATAAACTGGTTGGGAAATGGTTGAAGATGGGAAATAAGGCCAAGAATCGATTTTCTAACAAGCCAGCCATGTATGATTACCCGGGAACAAATGGGAGGTGCTCACATGAGCTTATACCAGAAACTGTGGCTGTTCATCGATTGAAAAGGTGGGATCAATGGTCAAAGGTGCTTGAATATTTCAATGTAACCAAAGAGCTAAAGCACTCCAACCTCTACAATATATGATTTACACTCGAAATTAATGCAGAAAAAGGATTCCTTTAGAGCAACTCTAGCAACTTCTCAATATTTTTGTATTGTTTGGACAATGAACAGTGACATTTACCTTTTACTTACCTACTTTTTCAAATACATCTTCCAACAGATTCTCTATCTTTTCTCTATCTCATTTAAATATTATTTCTTCATTCATTATTTATTCATTTTTTAACACACATATCCCCATACCCCCATCCCCACTCCTTTCTTTGCTAATTTTTTATTATGTTTTATTTTTTTGCTAATGAACACTAGCACATCAGGTTTGGAGAATGGCTGTTCATTAGCAATTTTTTTATTTTTTTTAATTCTTTTTAAAGTTTTAAAGAAGCTATTGGAGCTCGTTTTTCCCCTTTTTTCTGGTTTCATTCTCTATATTTTGGCTTTACCTATTCTATTGGAGATGCTCTTAAATTTAGATAGATTACTAGAAAAAAGTTTTGTTGCCAAATATCGAACTTGAAATTTGCTTGTTTGATGATGTTATCTCATGAGTATAAGATTTCCAATGCACAATTTCCAACCTCTATACGAACCTGGATTTTGATGCTTTATCAGTCAATATTTTTTTTTTAAATTTTTTTTAAAAATATTTTTGGTAACTAAAAAATGGTTAGATCGGGCGACTAATGTGTCTTCCTTATAATAGCACTCTAACTGCTCTCAGGTTAAGATCCCACCACACAGTCGCTGATGAGCTTGGTGAACAACTTGCAAGTGGGGTATAGAGAGTCGCAACACGTTATTAGTGGGGGAACTCGAATTCGTGCTCCAAGGCATGTTGGTCCAAGCGCTTACCACTTGGCCAACCAATGTATAATCACCTCCCACATAATGCAAAAGCTATTACATAAAGAGGTCAATATTAGGTAGCTATGATACATACACACAAAAGAAGTGTGCATCATAAAATTATACTTAAAATTTAGAACATCATACTTACCCTAAACCAAAATCCAAGTGGCTAGAATTTAATTTGTTTTTACAAGTGGTCATGGGCTGGTTAAGTTTGGGAAGGGTCAAATCATCACTCAACCAGTTCATTTGGGTGGAGAACTCTCTCACCTTTGCTGATTGATGGATTGGACAAATCCATATTTGTCCTATCTTTAGGGGCCTTATACAGTCAAGTGGGGACATCATGTATAACCAACCAAAAACATAATATAAATTTATAAGAAGCCACATTTACATAAATTTACATCTCCAACAACTAAAAATCACAAATCTACTACCAAGCCATATGAAAAAAAAAAAAAAAAAAAAAAAAAAAAAAAAAAACATATGAACTACAAGTTGGTGCATGAAAAATAACCTAAGAGCTCGAATATCTCTTCGTTGTCCATAACCGCTCAAAGAGAGCTCAATCTTGTCTTCAATGAGTTGCCATTATCATTGAGGTCCTTGTTCATGAAAATGATGTCCTCTATTGCAAAAAGTGAGAGAGAGATCGAAAAAAATAAAAAAGAAAAAAGAGAGAGAGAGAATAAGTTGGATATATAGGATAAGGTGTATAAATATGTAAAAAAAGCCTATAAATATTATTTGTTTGTTGGGCGAGATCTTATCAAACTTGCCATTAGTCTGACCACTTGAAATTTATTTTTTTGAGAGAGTTTTAACCTATGGCGTTCATTCTTGATGATTGATCTTTATCATCAACCAAGATGCCAATTAGTTTTGGTGTTGGCAGGGATTGAATCCCAGATCTCTTATACAACTATCAAAGACTTTATCAATTGACTTAATTGGAACCCACACCACTTGAAAAAAATTTAAACAGCTACACTTGATTATAAATTTATAATCATAACATCTGCCATCGTTATGGTTGGATCAAGTGGGGCTTATTTGAATTCATGTAATTTGATCACCCTAGGTTATCATAATTTACATTGATTACAATTAATCTCGTATTATTTGGTTTTTTGTCGTTTTAACATGGTAGTGAATAGTGAGACATTATAATCAAGTTTAGAAGTCAACCTAGCCCATACCACTACAAGAAATATGGGTTTAGGCGGCATTTTTTTTAGGGACATTTTAAAATCTACCGCTATAAGTAGTATATTGTGATGTTTTTAAAAAACGTTGCTAAAGAGTGAGCCTTTTGTGACGTTTTTCAAAAACGTCACTGTAACCCAAAACAATAGCAGTGTTTCTTAAAACGACACAAAAAGTACAGTTTTAGTGCGTATGTTTTGTTTATAGCGACGCTATATGTTTCCCATAAATTTTTGTCTTTTTCCCACACAAAATTTCGTTGAATTTTAGTTCCCACGGTTTTGTCCCTCCTTTTTCCCTTCTTTTTCCCACATGTTTTTTCATTTTTTTTTTCCCAGACAAACAACTTCCCTTTGTCCCACTTCTATATTCTCCCCCCCCCCCCCCCAATCACTTCTTCACACTTAGCCACCACTAACCATTGCCGTTGCTAGTTGCTGCGCCCTTGCCACTGCCGACCCATCGATCTACAAGCTCTTCCCTCTCTCTCTAGCCACCACCCACTACCACCAACATAGCCACCGCGGCCATCATCAACCTCCACTACCACCCACTGCCACCACCATACTTTTTTCCCTCTTTTTGGTGTTCAAGTTTCTTTAATGTGTAAGTCTTTGTGTTTTAGCTTATGGGTTTGATTTGATTTGGTTTTTCTTTAATGGGTCATGGAGTCTTTGTGTTTTGGCTTATGGGTTTGCTTTGATTTGATTTTTCTTAATGGTCATGGAGTCTTTGTGTTTTGGCTTATGGGTTTGCTTTGATTTAGTTTTTCTTTAATGGGTCATGGAACTTTTGTGCTAACTTTTGTTGTTTTGGTTGATTTTGGTACAAAAACTCTTATTCAAATTTGGATTTTTGAGAAAAAGACCTGAGCATCAAAGGCTGAATCATTGTAAGTTTATGTACATGTTTGTAAATCTTGTATTTTTTTGAATTTTTTTGTTATTATTTTGTGGTTTAGCTTGCTTGAGATTAATAAAAAAAAAAAAAAGCCCACTATCCACTAATGTGTACAAGGAGATTCTTCCATTAGATGATGATTTCTACTTAAAAATTATATCTTTAATGTGTTATCATTATTCTTTATATATATATATATATATAGGCGTAAATGTACTTTTCGTCCCTACATTTTGGGGTCATTTCTATTTTGGTCTTTACATTTCTATTTTACCACTTTTAGTCCCTAATCTAATTAACGCGTGTTATTTTAGTCCTTTTCGTCAGCCAATAGACAGAAATAGTTGACGTGGCTAACAGACTGATTAAAACATTAATAAACTGTGGCTCTCATCACCCATGCCACATGGGTTTCCCGCCCCTTTATTCACACATGACCCTCATGTGACCCTCACTACAACTACCTATGGCGTGTGTGAACCCCCAAATTGGTCCACCTTCCCCCAAACTAAATTAGTCCACCTTCTCTCTCGATTTGAGATAGCCATCAAACCACCATCCCAGACAAACAAACCTAGAAATATATATACCTAAACCCATTTTTCTTAGAATAGCAGAGAAAAGAAAAGCAGTGAGATCTCTATCTCTATGAGATAGAGACCAAACACACAGGTATTAGCTCTCTGTGTGTGTATATCCTTATATATAGTTAGCTTTATATTATGCGTAGGGGCCACAATGTTGCTTTTGTATATTCATTGTTTGGGTTTTGACTTTATTATGTTTGTTTAGTTACTTTTAATTGTTTGTTGGTTCTTGTTTGGGTATGTGTTTCTTTGTGGCTTCTAATGTGGTCCCCGTTTTCCCCCGTTGAAGATAATGACTGATTCTGTGTATGATGTATACTGAATTAGTGGGCCAAAATGCTTATGATATATAATGTTAACATGTGTTTGTTTGTGGATTACCATGCTTATGTCTATTTTTTATGACATTGTTGTTTAATATGTGTTTGTTTGTGCTTTCCGATGTAGTCCCTCTACTCCCCTGTTGAAGATAATGTGCATTACCATATTATATAATTCAAAACAGCTGAGGTGGATTGCGGAATGATGAGTGCTAATGAGTGCTGTTTTGGAATGTAGTCAGTATTATCTATATATTACTAAAAGCTAAAGCGTAGCGTTTAATGCTGCTGCTCTCACGTTGCGCCACATCAACTGCCACGTCATTCTTTTTTTTCTTTTCTTTTTTAAAATATAATTTTCCTACAATTCTAAAATAATTTTTACAATTTTCAGTCCTATAAATACAGCTCACTACTTATTTATTTACTTCCATTACTTATTTACACTTCTCCAACCTTTCTCTCTCCCTTACCATTTCATCTCCCCACTACTTCTTCAATCTTTCTCCCTCCTTTACCTTTTCATCTCCCCACTACCCTCTACATTAATATCATTCTTCCTTCTGTCCCAATGCTCACTTTCATCCACTAGTATAGGATTATCCACAAGGTTTCTAAAAACACATGAATTTCTTCATGACCAATCACTAAATCTGTCATAAACATGACATCATCATTATCAACTATCAAATGGAAATTAGCCTCTCTAGATCATTACAGGCATTTTATACCCAAATCCTGTTCACAGAGGTTACCCAAACTCCTGCATATACCTCAATCTTTGTCTTGGACCACTTATCAGGGTCACAATTGTCCACTATATCTACTTTACCTCCCACATATTTTCGAGGTTATTAGTGAAATACCCACATTATGCACAGACAAACTAAATAGCTCACTCATGCTGCATGCAAAACACATATAACCATTAGTTAACAAACAACACTCATTGGTTAAAAAGTATTAACCATTAGTTAAACTAGCCGTGAACCCGCGCGTTGCGCGTGATAATTATTTTTATGGTGGTTTTAATTAAAAAAAATTTACAATTTAAACTAATCTAATAATGAGTAATGTATTTCGTAATTATATTTTTTATTTATTATAAGAACAATCATAAATATAATATAGGATCAATCCAAAACACCAAAAAAACATACACTAAAAAAAAATTATAAAACTTAACAAGATTAATTGAACCATATTAGGATAAATTTTGTTTTTGATAATCTATTAAGGTTATTTCTTTGTAGAAATTATAATTTCGGCCACTCAAAACATATTATCAAATAAACAATTATTAGCAAAATCTAAGAATTAAATTTCTATACATGAATTGTTATAAAATAATAATAATAAAAAAAAATTGCAAAAGTTAAAATTTGTCACCTATCCGAATTATTTTGTTGTTGGCTACCTTTGCTTTTCTTTCATTTGGCTAACCTTTGCTTTTCTTTAAATAAATGGCATTATAAAGTACTTCTAGTACAACTATTAGAGTACTTTATCTATTACAAAGGATTAGAAAATAAACAAAAATTAGTAAAGTCTCACAGTTTAACATCTAAACTCAGCACTATAAAAATATGCTATGTAACAGAATAATACCAAATTATCTAAATCATGCTATGTATAGAATAATATTATATTTGTATATGCTATATTTAATTCTTTAGAACGCAATAGGACACATTTAACATTCAAAGAGAAAAAAAAAAAAAAAAAAAACAAAAAAAAAAAAAAAAAAAACAAACAACAACACAACAACAACAACGACAATTTAAAAAACTAAACTAAATCACAATTTAAAAACTAAACTAAATTGCATTAACCAAAAATAGAGTTTTAAAGAATATAAAAAATTATCAACTTAAAGTAGAGATGCAAGAAAATAAAAAAATCTACCAAAAATTGAGAGAGAGAGAGAGAGGAACTTTTTTTTGTGAGGGAAAACTATGCATGGAATAGAAGAGATAATGACAAATTTATAGTAAGAATGTGTGAATAAGAAGAGACAAAAATAAAGGAAGATGAAGAGAAAGANATTAAAGTTCAAAAAGTAATCAACAAATATAACTCAAAAACTATTTATCCAAATTTTCAAAAAATAGTAAACACTTCTAATATGAATGCAAACCATTTTATAACACCATGCAAGTCACTCACTTGCTCTAACTCAATAATTCACCCCAACGCAATTATCATAATCACAAATATAGAATGCTTACAAGTATTGAAATTCAAAAAGTAATCAACAAATATAACTCAACCATATACATCCAAATTTCCAAATTTAATAAACACTCTCAATATTAATTGTAACGAACTTATAACACTATGCAAGCTACTCGCTCACTCCAACACAACAATCCACCTAATACAATTATCAATATAATAATATAGAATGCTCACAAGTATTGAAGTCCAAAAAGTAATCAACAAACATAACTCAATATCATCCAAAATTTTTAAAAATAATAAACACTTCCAAAATAAATATAAACCACCTTATAGCACTATGCAAGCCACCTGCTTGCTCCAACTCAGCAATCCACCCTAACGCAATTATCATAATCACAAATATAGAATGCTTACAAGTATTGAAATTCAAAAAGTAATCAACAAATATAACTCAACCATATCCATCAAAATTTTCAAATTTAATAAACACTTCTAATATCAATTGCAATGACCTTATAATACCATGCAAGTCACCCGCTTGTTCCAACACAACAATCCACTATGTATGCCAAATTTTCAACAAACATAACTCAACAACATCCAAATTTTCAAAAAGAAGTAAACACTTCCAATATGAATGTAAATTATCTTATAACACTATGTATGCCACCCGTTTGCTCCAACTCAACAATCTACCCTAACACAGTTATTAACAATTTAAGTACAAAGTTTTAAGCAAAAATTATTTATTATGCTAAAGCCAAGCAAACACCTTTCTAAAAATATGTCCAAACTTATCACAATAAATGAGTACTTAACCTACAAAATAAAAGAGGACAATTAAATAATGTGGAAGACAAATAAAGGTGCCATTGCAGAAAATTTTTTTGAGTTAATACTTGGAACAATTAGGCAAAAAAATTAAGGACCACTTTGCAGAAAATATTTGAAGTTTAATTGTATCCAAACTTTGTCATTTGCTACACATAAGGAAACTTACCCATTATGCCTAAATGTCTCAATTGAAAAGGTGCTCCAAATCATGCAAATTTTGCATATGAGAGTGCTATTGCAGAAAATTTGAATGAGTCATGGTGCATGAAAATTTAGTAACAATATATATATATATATATATATATATATATATAAAGCATTTAGTTGAGATTATTTACTCACGACAAGAGTGAAACCCCAACATCTAGGCCAATAACACCAAAAAAAAAAAAAAAAAAAAAAAAACCCATAACTTTCTTAATTTTCCAAGATTATAAAGAAATTACTATAATTTCATATAAAGTAATAATTGTAATTTCTAATATAATAACACACACAAATACAACTTAATACATAGAATAAAAAATCTTATCAAAATATATAAATAAGCATGAATACCACATGGCACCACACTGCTGGTTAAACCATTATTTAATCTAATCAACAATGAATTATGCTAGGTATACAACTTTGTGCCACAACTCGCCACATGGCGAGTTGTGATTGGTAAGGGTATGTTAGTGGACCATGTGGGACACATCCATAGTAACTAATATATTTGTCTTTCAATTTCTATTTACCAAAGAGCTTTTACAGGCCAGCCAACAAGGACGAAGCTAAAATTTGAATCTGAAGGGGGCAAGCTTAATATGAACTCACGTTCATTAACATCAATATCTCATATTTATAGATACAATTTCGAATTGCGCACCATATATATATATATATATATATATAATTAGAATTTTAAAATAGCTATACAAAAAATGAAATAATATAACAACGTAAATGTCTGTTTATTTTTCCATAAATATACACCAACTTGTAGTAATATATATTTTTAATAATATATGTCAAAACCAAAGTTAAATTTCTTTAGTAACTTTTACCTAACATGACAAAAACTCTTACTATCTATTGTCCTTGTGAATTGAAGAGAAATGACGTGAAATAATATTATCTAACATTAATAGTAGTAATGATTATAATCCAATGGCTCATTGTGTATGAATCCAACGGTCCCTAATCAAACCAACTCTTTATAGTGACTTTTATCTCACACTGCCTCCCTCTCCTTCATTCTCAATCATAACTAATTTTCTGTCATTCTCATTCTCTGCATTCAATTAAAAAATCAAAACTAAAGCAAGCATATATATATATATATATGGCGTAAATGCACTTTTCGTCCCTACATTTTAGGGTCATTTCTATTTTGGTCCCATTATTTCTATTTTACCACTTTTAGTCCCTAATCCAATTAACGCGTGTTATTTTAGTCCTTTCCGTCAGCCAACAACAGAAATAGTTGACATGGTTAATGAACTGATTAAAATATTAATAAAAATGCACCGTGGCTCTCGTCACCCATGCCATATGGGTTTCCCGCCCCTTTATTCACACGTGATCCTCACTACAACCACAAATCAGTACCAGAAACCCAAAATCCCCAAATCAGCCAAAAACTCTAAACTCCAAAAATTCGAGCTTCGACCTCCACCACACAGCTAATCCTCATCTCTCAAAATCACGATCAAAACAAACAATCTTCAAAGCCCAATGGAAGCAAGCTGTTCAACAAGTTCCAGTGTGAGGAGGAGAGCACCAATAACGTGCTACTATAATAAAAAAACCTGTCCTAGTTGTGGCGTGGACTGAGACAACCCTGCCAGAAGGTTCAATGGTTGTTCAAACTACTGGGTATGTCAATTTCAGTAAATTGTTTGGGTCGGTTTTAGTTAATTTCAGTATGTTGTTTCAAATTGTTGCTACAATAGTTTATGGATTTCCATTATTCATTTTTCAGAGCATTATCTATGTTTCAAGTGAGGCGAAAGTGTAGGTTCTTCCAATTGTGTGATGATGAGATATATGAATATGGTAAGGTGCTTATCTTACAGCAAAGGCAAAGGATCATCAAACTTGAGGTTGTGCTTGCAGACTAGAAGAAGAGAGAGAAGTTTTTGGTTGTAATTGTGGCATTGTTAGTGGTGATATTTGCAGTTCTATGTTTGCTTAGGTAAGGGGTGTAAATAACTTGTGTGAGTTGCTGTACTTGGTAGGGCATGTAAGGTTGCATTGTTTATGTATGGAGGGTTGGCAGTGTGCTCTATTTTGGTAGGATTAGTTATTAGCAATGACACACCTACTGCTTATTTTGTATTCTTTATGTTGAGAAATAAATGATTACCTTTCTCATTCAATGTGTGGATGTGTGGATGTGTGGATTGAAAATGTCCCTGTTGAACAAGTAACAAATTTCCAAGTGCATGCAACAAATAAAACAGTTATTAACAGATAATAT
This sequence comes from Quercus suber, assembly GCF_002906115.3. NCBI lineage: Eukaryota > Viridiplantae > Streptophyta > Magnoliopsida > Fagales > Fagaceae > Quercus > Quercus suber. The sequence goes on from NW_027069520.1 coordinate 1,511,292, forward strand.
ATTCCAAGAAAGCACTATACTACACATATAAAACAAGACAGAAGGAAACAACAAACTCAATCTTGAAATCCAAACATCTTAATTAACATACTGCCAAACTTAACAAACATCTTCATAGTTATCATCATTAAAAAACAAAGTATGTTTAAATAACAAAAGGGTATTGTTCAACTACCAATCTTAACCCAAACAGCAAGGCATTGTTTAACTAATACCAATTATACAAAATAAGGATTTGGCTATAATTATACAAAACACAAGTCATTCATCAACAGATATAAAACAACAAGCTATTCATTTTTTTTAGAGCATACGTTAATGACTAACTCCCAGTAAACTTGATAGCCCCCATGTATCTAGATGCATTCTTGGAAGCATTCAGAGGTATCTAATGTGGCCATCATTTCCTCCTTAGTTTTGGAATTGGACAGTTGGGTGGTGCAATTGGATTGGAGTTGGATTGAACTGGATTGGATGATCTTGTGGGGGTCTAGTGTGCACTTGGACTGGAGCTGTGCATGCTGGACTACGGTGGTGGAAAGGTGTGGTAAAGTTGTGCATGGTGTACTGGTATGGTGCACTTGGGCTGGATGAGAAGTGCATGCTGGTCTGGTATAGTGCATTTGGGTTGGATAAGAAGTGCATGCTGGTTTGGTATGTTACACATTGCCTGGAAAAGCTTGTCCATGACTAAGGAAATACACAAGAAGTGAAGGTGTGCATGGCTGGTATATATATATATTGTTACTAAATTTTCATGCACCATGACTCATTCAAATTTTCTGTAATAGCATTCTCATATGCAAAATTTGCATGATTTGGAGCACCTTTTCAATTGAGACATATAGGCATAATGGGTAAGTTTCCTTATGTGTAGCAAATGACAAAGTTTGGATACAATTAAACTTCAAATATTTTCTGCAAAGCGGTCCTTAATTTTTTTGCCTAATTGTTCCAAGTATTAACTCAAAAAATTTTTCTGCAATGGCACATTTATTTGTCTTCCACATTATTTAATTGTCCTCTTTTATTTTGTAGGTTAAGTACTCATTTATTGTGATAAGTTTGGACATATTTTTAGAAAGGTGTTTGCTTGGCTTTAGCATAATAAATAATTTTTGCTTAAAATTTTGTACTTAAATTGTTAATAATTGTGTTAGGGTAGATTGTTGAGTTGGAGCAAACGGGTGGCATACATAGTGTTATAAGATAGTTTACATTAATATTGGAAGTGTTTACTTCTTTTTGAAAATTTGGATGTTGTTGAGTTATGTTTGTTGAAAATTTGGCATACATAGTGGATTGTTGTGTTGGAACAAGCGGGTGACTTGCATGGTATTATAAGGTCGTTGCAATTGATATTAGAAGTGTTTATTAAATTTGAAAATTTTGATGGATATGGTTGAGTTATATTTGTTGATTACTTTTTGAATTTCAATACTTGTAAGCATTCTATATTTGTGATTATAATAATTGCGTTAGGGTGGATTGCTGAGTTGGAGCAAGCAGGTGGCTTGCATAGTGCTATAAGACGGTTTATATTTATTTTGGAAGTGTTTATTATTTTTAAAAATTTTGGATGATATTGAGTTATGTTTGTTGATTACTTTTTGGACTTCAATACTTGTGAGCATTCTATATTATTATATTGATAATTGTATTAGGTGGATTGTTGTGTTGGAGTGAGCGAGTAGCTTGCATAGTGTTATAAGTTCGTTACAATTAATATTGAGAGTGTTTATTAAATTTGGAAATTTGAATGTATATGGTTGAGTTATATTTGTTGATTACTTTTTGAATTTCAATACTTGTAAGCATTCTATATTTGTGATTATGATAATTGCGTTGGGGTGAATTATTGAGTTAGAGCAAGTGAGTGACTTGCATGGTGTTATAAGATAGTTTGCATTCATATTAGAAGTGTTTACTATTTTTTGAAAATTTGGATAAATATTTTTTGAGTTATATTTGTTGATTACTTTTTGAACTTTAATACATTTAAGCATTCTATATTTGTGATTTCAACAATTGTATTGGGAGGATTGATATGTTAAAGCAAGGGAGTGACTTGCATGGTGTTATAAGAAGATTTACATTCATATTGAGAGTGTTTATTATTTTTTGAAAATTTGAATGTTGTTGAGTTATGGTTGTTGATTACTTTTTAGACGTCAATACTTGTAAGCATTCTATATTGTTATATTGATAATTGTTTTGTAGTAGATTGTTTAGTTGAAGCAAGCGAGTGGCTTGCATTGATAATTGTTTTGTGATAAATTGTAGTTTGATTATTTCATTTCTTTCACATGTCGAACATGCAAACTAAATGGCAATTATCAAGAGATATTGATTAGTTACCAAATGCATTAATAAATTACTTATGAATTTTGACTCCTTATACCTACATTTAGGACTTTGGTGTGACTTGCAAGTCATTTTCTCAAATTTGAAAATTTTGCATTGTTTTCTTAGAAGCATAGGTTTGTTTTGTTAGAGTAATTGAAATATGGACTAATGGTTGGTTTTTGCTTTCATGATATCGTGCTATAGGTGTTTATTGTGTAAATTTTTTTATAACTATAAACAAGAGTTTGATGGACATTAGAGATAAGACATATGTGGAATATAGAAATGGAGTTGCACAATTCTTGAATTTGGGAAGAAAAAAGTTAATTTGACGAATAAGAGAAAAAGAGTAGAGGAAGTCTTGTGTATATAGAAGAAGAGAAGTATATTTTTTAACTTGCCTTATTGGGAGAACCACATGTTGCGTCACAATCTTGACGTGATGCATATAGAAAAAAATGTGGTTAATAATGTAATTGGCACAGTGTTGAACATGAATGGAAATATGAAGGATAACTTGAAGGCACGCATTGACTTAGAAGATATGGGTATAATAAGTGAACTTTATCTTAAGGAGCTTCGTAGTGATAAGACAAATAAACCACCTTCCTACTTTGAAATGACTACTAGTAAAAAATATAGTTTTTTTGCAAGTTTTGAAGGGTGTAAGTGTGCCGGATGGCTATGCTTCAAATGTATCCCGTTGTGCTAAACTTAAAGAACACAAGACTTTTGGGATGAAGAGCCATGATAGTCATATCTTGATGTAACAACTTTTTCCAATAGCTATACGTGAATTTTCCCAGTAGCAAGCATTTGATTGAGTTATCTTGTATTTTTAGGGAAATATATTTCAAAGTATTAAGTTTTGAAGATCTTGAGAGTCTTTAGAAAAGAATTGCAGTGACGTTGTGCAAATTAGAAAGGATGTTCTCTCCTTCTTTCTTTATAGTTATGGTACATTTACTCATTCATTTGACTGACGAAACTAAGATTGTTGACCTAGTTCATTATCGTTGGATGTATCCCATAGAGTGATAAGACATATATAGTAAGTCTATTCATTTGTTTTCATTCAAATTCAATGTTCCATTGTTGATCTTCTTTATTCACATAGGTACTTGTCGTGATTGAATTCTTATGTTCAAAATAAGACTTGTCTAGAAGGTTGTATTGCAGAAGGGTACTTGGCAGAAGAGTGCTTAACATTCTGTTCACGATATTTCAAAAATGTTGAAACTGCCTTCACTGAGCCCATAAGGAATGTTGAAGAATCTACATGCGAGGTGTTGAGCATCATCCTAGATTCAAAATCATGGACCCAAGCACATCGTTATGTATTATTCAGTTGTGATGAAATTACCTCATTTCGCATGTAAGTAATTAAGACATCATCCGGTATTGCTTAATGTCATAACATAGCTCAAGTTTATGATACTAATACACATTTTCCTACATAGTGTGCACATAGATCATTTAAAGGAACTTCCCCTAAATGTAGCTAATGATGTTATTGAAAAACAACACATGGAGAGATTTTTTCATTGGTTTAAGTACTGTGTAAGTGTATGACATATAAAAGTATTTTTTGCTGTAACTTTCTTGAGATTATACTTTTAATAGAACACATCGTTTATATTAGGTGTTGTCAATGGATGTTGATGAGAGGGAGAAACTTCCTCAATAAAGTTATTTGGCTTGCTCGATATCCAAATAATAAAGTTAAACGGTTCAAGCGTTATGTTCTAAATGGATTGAAATTTCGCACCAAAGATTCTAAGGCAAATAAGAAAACTCAGAACAATGGAGTTAGTGTCACCACTGAAGGTGGTGTTACTTACTATGGTGTCTTAATTGACATTATTGAGTTGAACTATTTTGAGAAGTTACAATATGTATTATTTAAATGTGAATGAGTTGATGTGGATAGTGGAACGAGATATATGATAGACAAGTTTGGTTTTCCTCTTGTCAATTTTACAAGATTGATACATAAGGGCGATCGATTGATTGATGAGTCGTATGTCTTAGCTTCTCAAGCTTCACAAGTCTTTTATGTGGAAGATTCAAGACATAAAAGATTGGATGGTTGTTGTTAAAACAAAAGCTAAGGATGTTTTTGACGTTGAAATTGGTGCTTCATCTGATGATGATGTAGATAACTTTTGTGAGAATGTTCCTTATAATATAACCATTAATAATGCATATGATGTAAATGATAACCTTGTATGGACTTGTAGAGATGTAGAAGGGACCATTTATGAAACATTGTTATTTATTTAGCGTGAATTGGTTGAAGATGACAATATAGATGATGAAGAGTTCATTGATGACGTGTATGAGTCCAATGATGAGTCTACTAATGATGAGAATGAAGATGGTGAAGAGCTCAATGATGGGTCAAATGATGAGTCAATTGATGATGAGAGTTAATATGTCATTCATTTTTCATGTGTATTTCTATTTGCTTTGCTTGTGAAGAGTTTTAAAATTATCTTGTGTAATCTTATTTGCATGTTTATGAAACTAAGTAGTTATGAAGTTGTTGTGTACTATATGACAAGTTTATTTGTAATCCTCTTTAGATGGTTATTGTTTATTTGTAATCCTTAAGTTGATTGGTTCATTGTTACAATCATTAGTAACATTTTGGAATTTAGTAGTTGGAATTTTATAGGTTTACTTTATACTAACAATGTAAACTTACATTGTAGACACATAAAATGTGTATGATGTTGTACACATTTGCAATAGCATGAGCTGTTGAGTTTAACAATCTCTTAACCAAGTAGAACTCACACTTAACAAAAGAAATACTACTATTAAAAATTCTTAGTTTACAAGCAATGCAAATTTACATTATAGACATAAAAAAAGTGTACAATGTACAATACATTGACATTGCTAGTGTGTACAACATTGTATGCATTTTGAATGTTTACAATGTAAGTTTACATTACTAATACAACGTAAACTAAGAATTTTCATTAATACTAGTATTTATTTTTTGTTATGTGTGAGTTCTATTGGGTTAGGAGATTATTTGTTAAACTCAACAGCTCATGCCACTTCCAAATTTGATGTTCCTATTAAAAATAGTTTATGTTATTATAACTCTTATCTTGGAGGCTTGCAAGTTAGATTATTGTTCAGCCTTTTGTTTCTTATCTATTTATTTTAAAATAAATGAATTAAATTTTGCAATATCATCAATCACTCAAACAAAAACAAAATTAGTAATAATCAACATTGCTTTCATCGTATGTTGAAGAATTGTCGAAAGTCTAATCTTGCTTAACAACAATATACGGCATCTTCATTCTCACAAAAAAAAAAAAAAAAACCAAAACCCAATATACAGCATCTAATCTCTAAGTAACAATATACGGCATCTTCATTCTCACAAAAAAAAAAAAAAAAAAAAAAACCCAATATACAGCATCTAATCTCTAAGTTAGGAAACATATAGTCTTAATAAAATATTTTCCACCTGAATTCATTTATTTTGAAATAAGTGGATATGTTTATCTCTTCTTTATATATTAAGGCTGTGTTTGTTTGCCGTAAAATATTTTTCGGAAAATAGATATTTTCCGGAAATGGTATTTTCAGGAAAGGAAAATATTTTCTGAGTGTTTGGCTACATTATGAAAAATTTTCTAGAAAATATTTTCATGTGTTTGGTTGTATACTGAAAATGCTATTTTCCTACACTTTCTCACATTTTCTTTGCTATTTTCTCAGTTCCCAAACAAATTTTATAATAGAAATTTCAACGTATAAACTTCAAAAAACAAAAATCACAACAACTCCATTCGATCAAATCCACATTCGGTCAAACTGAGAGAGCGAGGATGAGAGAGTGATCAAAAATGGATGGAAAGGGAGAGATCGGTCATAGGCGATGAGATCGGTCATGGGAAACGACAAGATCGAGCGGAGGCGAGATCGAGCGGCCAGATCGAGCGGCGCGGTGTGATCGGCGCGGTGCTGCGATCGACGGACTGGAGCTCGGGGTTCGCAGGCGACGTCGAAAAGCGTGATGCGATCTCGGTGGGGTGCGATCAGTCTGGGTGCGATCGATCTCGGTCTGGGTCGACGGTCGACGGTCGAAGGTCTGGGTCTGGGTCGAAGATCGGTGGGTCGTGGGTCTTCGTGGGTCGACGGCGAGTGGCGGTGGATCGTGGGTCTTCGTGGGTCGACGGCGAGTGGCGGTGGGTCGCCGGAGTTGGGCTCTGGGTTCGTGGCTCTCTCTCTCTCTCTCTCTCTCTCTCTCATTTTCCGGAAGTAAATTGAAGGTAAAATGAGAACGGAAATGATTTTCCGTAAACAGAGGGTATTTTTGAAGGTCAACGGAAATGATTTTTCGTTTGACCGAATTTTCCTTTACACCCAAACAGCCTATTTTACGGAAAATGCTTTCCTGAAATTGTTTTCACCCAAAACAAACGGACCCTAAGAAGATTCAAAAAAATAGTTATGGTTTTAAAAATATGAAAAATAGTCCTAATCTAATTAGATAATTCAAACTTTTTCCTTAAAAATTAGTGTTTTTTTTTTTTTTTGGGTGATAGAAGCATACTACTCCCTCCGTCCCATTTTTTTTGTCCTCTATTCCATTTTGAGATGTCCCAAAATATTGTCCTGTTTCTAAAAATAAAAGTCATTAATTTACTAATGTTCCTATTATACCCCTATTAATTTATTAATTCAATTTTTTAATAAATTTTTTTAAGGATAATTTTGGAAACTTATACATTTTTAAAAGGTAGACATATGGGAGAGACTAGAGCAGCAATGCCTTCTAAAGAGGAGGAGGTGAGAGTGCAGAGAATAAAAGAATGGACCTTATCTATAGGTTCTAGAATTTTTTTGCAGCAAGCAAAACTTCACAAAACAATCAAACCTGTAAAAAAATTTATAGGACTCAATTTTCCTAATATAGAAAGAGTCCAAATAACTAATTGAATTCAAAGATGGAAGCAAGAAAAAATATGAACCGATAATGATAGGGACCAATAATAATAAAACAGCTCTAACAACTACAATAAAGGAAAAATTAGGAAATTCCCAAACAAAGTTTCTAAGATGCAACCCCACATCAGAATTTTCACATCAAACATCATAAACTACAGACACCTTACAAGCTAAAGAGAATATCAACTACAAAACACTGAAAGAATTAATATATATATATATATATATTGCAAAACCCTTAAGTCACTCACTTCATCTGGTGGAAGCCGAAACAACTGACGATACTCTTCGCTCTTCAATGACGTTGGAGACTGTAATAAAAGTAGAAGAGCTATATAATGTTAGAACATAACATTCAAAACACATCTCCTTATCAACAAAACTGAACTCTGTCCTTCATTTGTTACATATTTCATATTCCCATCTATGAGCTATGTCCTTTATTTGTGACATGTTAAGTCTTGCAAAGTGTGTTTGGGTTAATCAATTTACCCTAACACACGTGCTTAGCATTTATACTAACAACTTTAGTACATTATTACACATTTACCTCTTAACCTAAGAAGCATGGACACAAACACGGCACAAGACATAGTGACACAACAATTCTGAAAAAAAAATAGCACAAGACACAACAGTAACATAGCAATTAATTAATTAAAATTTTGTGTATTTTATATTTTTAAACAACTTTAATGTTAGGCTTTTGTTAATGAGTGCTCTAAGAGCAAAAGCTTTTTTTTTTTTTTTTTTTTTTGATAAGTAAAATTTTAATAAATAATTAAAAATAAGCACTGCTAGAGGAAGGGCTTGAACCTTTGACGTTGTGGTTAACAGCCACATGCTCTAAGCTCTAAGAGCAAAAGTTAAGGTGCATTTAATACTCCATTAAATGTTATTTTTATACTTTTTCAAAAATTAGAGTTAAACTATGCACAAATATTTAGAAAATCACATATAACCCACATTAAATTTGTACATACTAAGTGATATTAATCAAAATAGTGTAACAAAACTTAGTAATAATGATTAATGATAATAATTATAAAACCTATAATAATATAATGCAAAAAATAATAACGACAATAGTTCCCTATTCTCCATTCAGCTTGTTTTACTACAAAAAGCCTTATTCCAAAATTTTGGGATTGGCTACAAATTCTCAACAGATTAGTTAGCATCGGCCACATGTATTTTTTTTGTTCACAGCTTGTTTAACGGAGAGAAAATTTGATAAGCCCAGTCTTCAAAAAGAAAATAATTCAAAGCCTCTTCTAGAAGCCACTGACTCTCAAACCATCCAAAGCAACCAAAAAGAAAATGAAAGAAGAAGAAGAAGGCAGAACATATGAAGGCAACTAATGGCAAGAATGCTGATGCAATGAGAGCAGCACTGAAGGTCTAAGACCATTGCCAATGGGCTGAGACCAGTGCTGGTCAGGTCAAAAATCCCACTCTCTTTTCCTTTTATATATATATGTATATATATAGGAGTTCTTTTGGAATTGAGCTCCTATAGAAACATATGGCATGACAATCACTCTATTTTCCACTTTTTCCTAACAAGATGGCAATCCACATATATGTGATTACTCTGCACATGAAATACAAGATTCAAAGCAATATGGATAGCTACCTGATTATCACAATACATACTCAAAAATAACCACACATTAAGCTTAATTCCTCAAGTAGGTGTTTAATCAATATAAACTCACATAATGTATGATTCATGGATCTATACTAAGCTTATGCATCAGAGTGAAACACAACACTCTACTTCTTATTTTCCCATGTAATCAAGTTTCCTCCAAGAAAGATGCAATATGTAGTTGTTGATCTTCTGCTTGAGGATGATCATGTCCAATTTGACTTTGTAAACACTTCTACCTATAAGTGACCATTAGCCCTCTATAAAAGTCCATGAATAGCATGGGCCTTCAAATACTTCACAATCCAAATAACTACCTAAAGCATATAACAAGGAATCATCATATACTAATTCACAACAAGCACAGCAAAGGATATGACTATACGAGCAATAGTGAGATGATTCAACTTGAAAACCAGGTGACGATATCTCTCAGGATTAAACAACAACTCCCCTTGATCCAAGTACAATTTATAATTGGGATCTACAAGACTCTCTACAAGTTTATAGCCTAACATGCCAATTTCTCCCAAACTATCCAACACCTATTTTCACGGTGACAATCGACAAACTAATTTCCTCTTTTAGATCAAGCCACCTCAACCTCCAAGAAGCAATATACCTCTACTTTCCTAAATCCCTAGTTTGGAACGAACTCCGAAGGAACTCTTTTAACTCCCCAATCCCCTTCTTGCCATCGACCGCGATAATAAGTGAAGACTGAGTCTGAATTATCAGATTAGCAGCGGTGGAGCTCAAACCTGACCACCGCTTCACTAAATTTACCAAATCAAGTTCTAAAAGACTGTTTAAGCAACAAATCGTAGCGGTTGCTCCCTGTAATTTCCACACCTTATACATATACAAACATATATACATATAAAAATCTTCAAGTCATGCATACTTGACCTATTTATTTCTGAATTCAGCAATGGAGCAATAAACGAGTAATGGAGAATCCCTAAAAGCGAAATCCGCTCAACTACTACTAACTATAGAGCTGTTTCACTAACTCTAAGCTAAAGTTTTCAATTCAAACTCACGGAACCTCCAAATTAGCGTATAAGAGAGTACAATTACAACAACTACTACATCTAACAGTAACAAATTCCTGATAACTCAAAATTCAAAGAAAATTGCAAAAAAAATTCAGACCTGAGGATCGCCATCTCTGGGAGAGGAATTGGCGGAGTCGTTGCGATCAGGCGAGTCGGCGGAGAAGGAAGGCCGAGCAACGGATGAGGCTTCGGAGACCACGTCAGCGGCGGCCAATCTCGACGGAGACGACGAGTCCATTGACTGAGACACGTCAACTCTCTCCGCGGTTTCCGATGCTACCGCCATAGCCAAAAACGTAGAGAGCGAGAGAGAGAGAGAGATCTAGGGCTTGAGTTCAACAATGGTGGACTTCGAATTGGAAATGGAGAGAGACAGAGAGAGAGAGAGAGTGGTAGTTGAGGGGTACGTAGTTTTACGGTTTTGAGAAGAAAGAAAAGGAAACGGACAGAGGAAGAAGCGTAGTTTGGTGGAGCTTCTTATTAAGTTGCAGCAGCTCCACGTCACCTCTCAAATGTCGACCTTCTCACATGTTCCTCGTCAAAAACATTTCCTTTTCTAAATTTATTTTTAAGATAATAATAATTACTGGTCTCGTCAGATGCTCTCCACACGTCTGATAATAAATAACAACTTGTGATTTATGATAAAAATATTATAAAATTATTGTAAACATATCATTTTTTTTTTAAGTTTAATGTAATTTTTCAATTTAAATTTATTTATCCGTTACATAGTAAGGGATTTTTAAAAAATTAAAATTTAGAATTTGAAATGGAGTAAACGACTGAATTTAGTGTGTGCTAGTTTTTAAAAAAAAAATGTATTAAATGAGCATGAGGTATATTTAAAATAGATACTCCCTCCGTCCCAAATTTTTTGTCCTGTTTGAAAAGTCAAACTTTTTAAGGGAACATCATTTATTGCCTTGTTTTTTTTTTTTTTTTTGATTAGTGCACCCAACAGGACATCAACCTGTGATCTTACCCACCACCCAACATGGAAGTGCCATCAAGCCCAAAGGCCATTGGCCGACGTGAATTTTTCTTCAATTCATATTTTTCTTTTCCCCATCTTATTCACTTGCATCCTCATTTTGGTTGTGTTTACTCTATTAGCATTTTGTTCCTTGCTTGTATAGAATCCCCTACTACAGGTATAGCTACTTTTGTAACTGGTTGTATTGTTTTCACATAAATTCTGAAATTTGATCATTTCAAAGAAATATAAATTAAAAAAACACCAAAGGACATAGGAATCTCTATTAATGCAATGGAACAAATTGTCAAGATTTGTTTCTATAGAGTCATTTTTTTTTTTTGATAAGTAAGAAAGATGTATATTCAAAAAGTTACTTTATGCAATAAAAGCACAAAGCAGACCAACATTTACAAAGAAGAAAAAGTAACAAAGATGAGAAAAAACAAAGAAGAAAACTAAGTACAAAAGATGAGAGAACAAAGGAATGAAGGGAGAGAATCACTAGATGTGAGTCCCCAAGCTTGAGACTAATTGAATAGAGATCCACTAAAAGAAACAAGCAACTGATCTTCAGAGCTATCGAAGTCCTCTAAAGTCCGCTGATTGCGCTCTTTCCAAAGACACCACAATAAGCACAACATAACTAAATTCCAAATTTTAGACAAGTGCTTCCCCAACCAATTCCATCAACCAAAAAGCAGATTAGGAACCGTTCTAGGTAAGACTCACGAAATCCCAAAAGATTTAAGAACAAAACTCCACAACCGATGAGCCTGTTCACAATGAAGCAGTAAATGACCCGTAGTCTCCCCACAACAACGACACATAATATACCAATCAACAAAATCAAAACCCCTAAGTCTCAAATTATCACCTGTAAGAATCTTATTCCAAGCTACAGTCCAAACAAAGAAGGAAACACGTTGAGGAGCCTTAACTTTCCAAATACCTGTCCAAGGAAAGACAACAGAAGAAGAACCTCGTAGCTTATTATAGAATGAACAGATGTCAAAATCCCCATTATAGTGTCATATCCATGTCTGAGCTTGTGTTTTAGGAATACTTTGTGTACACCTCCTGTTTGCATAAAAGTCATAAGTCCATGTCTGAGTAGTTAAGAGAGCAGGGTAAGCTGAAATGAGTTTTTTTTATTTATTTTTTTTTATTTATTTTTTTTTTTATGGGTAAGAATAAGTTTATTGAAATGAGACTACTTCATGAAAATAGACATGAAGTAGTTTAAAGAATTACAATTGGGCTGAAATGAGTTAGTACGCCCTTTTTACTTTGGATAAAACTAGGTTATAGTTGAGTTCTGATTGAATCGGTTAATTTACTTTTGGTTGGTTCAATTTCAAATGTAAGATCTTCCCTATCCCACCAACTCCTCCTTTAATTGGGTTCACAGTTTAATTGAGTTGAGTTGTATATGATGTCATAGACGTTAATGTTAAATCTGATAGAGTAGTTCTAATTGTTAAAACTGCTGATTATTTGGAAATTATTGTTCTCTCTCTCTCTCTCCACACACACACACATGTACATGCACATAATGTACATATTATTATTTGAAGACATGTTTAAACTTGTTAAATTTCTTTTTCTTTATAGGTTCTTGTTGAAGATTTTAATTGTGCTTACCAGGAGAATATACTTATTCAGGTGATCTTTATCTATATTCAAGGTTTGAGTTTGTGAGGTGCATGATTTATTTCATAATTGCCTTTGTCCTTCATCTTATTTTTTTGGTAGGCATCGTTAAGTTACCATCATTTACTTTTTTGGTTGGTAGTTGCATATTGGTTGTGTTTTGGGACTAAGGCTTTGTTGTTGTAGTTGTAGTTGTAGTAGTAGTGGCATATTGGTTATCTGCTACCAATTCTGTTTTTATGCATCCATTTTAACTTCTTGATTGTAGGATTTAATGCTTAACTTTCTGTATTTTTTTGGGTCTAATTTCCTTGGATGTGTATTGGTTGCAGGGTCATATGTACCTGTTTGTTCATTATATTTGCTTTTACTCTAACATATTCGGATTTGAGACGAAGGTAAGACGATGTATCTCTTATTTAACTTTATTTCAAATGAATTCTTGCAAACTACTATATTCACCTGCTCTACCACATTTCCCTTTTTCTTTGTATTAGTTTGCTATCATGATAGAAAGTCCTCAAACTTGGAATGGTTGCACGCTAACAAAAAACATTCAGAAAACCATTTAGGGCAGAGACATCCTGCTCTGTGCATGTTCTTTTTTGCCCAGAAGGTTTAGCTCATCCTCAACCTCACTGGCTTATGAGCTAATAGGATTAGAGGAAATCTAAAAATTTGTCAGGAGGTTTGTGTTTCTAATTTCATGTGCTTGGGAAAGATGGGGAAAGGAAGATTAGTTGCTAGTCTGAGTATTGCATTTGGTCTACTTACCCAAAAGAAATAAAAGGTGTCTCACTTAGGACTTTTTATGCTGTATTGTATATGATAAATGGGAAGGCATTGGGAATGTACCTACACTTGTTAGTATTGTTTTTAAATCTCTGTATATATATAAAGAGGAAAAAAGAGAAGGACGGATGGGGTGGGGGTGCTTTGATATTGAAAGTGACCAGTTAGACCAGTTTCACTCAGATTTCAGTAAATAAAGCTCATGCAATTTTAGAGCACCAAGCTATAGTGGATCTTGTTGGGTTAGATTTTGAAAAATGAAACCAGAGGGCAATTGACATTGAGTCTCTCTTTTTGACAGTATATAATATGTTTGAAGGTCTTTACTCCGTTCAAAGATCCCTCGGCTTCTTTACTGCACGTGTGAGAGTAAGGACCTTAGTCAGTGTATCTTAGGCTTCAATAGTTCAATACTTTCAGTGTTCTTAGCTATGGCAGTTTTTTAATTATAAAAAAATATAACATCATAATCAACCCAGTTCAAGCTCTCAGAATATAGCCCTCATGTTTAAATATATGGTCCAAGTGGGATCATTTCTTTGATTTGAAACAGTTTATTGAGAATTAACTTTGCATGTTTGTCCTTGTTTTACTAAAAATGGGTGTAAGATAACATTGGATTGAGGTCATTCTTGCCACTGTGAAGCTTACCATGTAACTATGCTGAGGGGCACAGTTAAGACCAGTGTTTTAAAAACCAGCTGAACTGGTTCTCTTTTTGGTTTGCATATTGGCTTGAAAGGGGTGGCTTGAGGCAATTAATTTTAGTGGGGCCTTTTATATTTCCATATCAATCAAATAAATTTATTTAATTCTAACCAAACCACCAAGGTTAATCTGAAGAATTAAGCACATAATTTATATAGAGAATCAAAGATCATGGTTCAAGCATACTTACAAAAAGAAGAAGATCATGGTTCGCCCATAAAATTTAACTAAAAGAAATGAAAATTTATTATTTTTTAAAAAGGTGGTTTACTTTATCTTAGATAAGGTGAAAGAGAAAGAGAACAAGATTGTTTGGTGCGTGGCCATGTGGGATGTTAGATGGCTAATGTTGACAATCTATTGTGTAAGATGGTGCTTTAAAAAAAACTAAACCTCAAGCCGTTAGGGAAAATTAATCCCCCCCAACACCACCCCCTGTCTAGGCTTTGAGCCTGCACTGAGGCTTGAAACTACTTTGTGCTATATATATATATATATATACAGATGTGCATGTATAAGCTATTGGGATATAAGATATTGGTTTACAAAAAATAAACCTCAAGCCATTAGGGAAAATTAATCTTCATTGATCAACACATTTTCAAACTTGGACCATTTCGCTAGATTCTGTCAAGTGAACTGTTATGAATTTATAATTCAGAACACAATTGTATCTCATGATTTTTCATTTGCCATTGAGTTTAAGTGCTTTTTTGTTCTTGATCTTGATTGCAATGAACTTTTGAGCATATGCTTCAGAAAATAATTGCTTTCCAAGAAGTGACCAGTGTACGAAGGGCAAAGACTGCGGGCATCTTCCCTAATGCCATAGAAATTTTTTCTGGGGGCAAAAAGGTAATTCTAGATGTGAAATATCATTTCTTTCTCTTTGGCTTTGTAGTGATGATGCCTATAAAAATGGCCTGAACATTTTCTTATAATCTTTGTGATTTCAGTATCAGCTGCAATGTCTTAATCCACTTGTTGATTTGGCAGTACTTCTTCGCATCCTTTCTCTCCCGTGATGAAGCTTTCAAGCTCATAAATGATGGATGGTTGCAACAGAGTAATGGCACCAAAGCAGCTACAGAACAGCAGGTATTTTAATTATATCACAGTTCATTAGTGGTGATTAATTTCATTTTGTTAAGAATGTAAAGTCACTGATAACATGCAACATCTATAATGTAATCTTTTATGAGAAAAATAAAATTTATCTTCTTATTATTGAATTTAAAAAAATTTCTAAAATAAATTATTGAAGTTTTAAAAGTTATGCTGTACTCTTATTTAAGTTAGAATTTATTTATCCCCTTTCATCTCTGCGTAGAGAATATTGTAAATTGATATTGCTCTCTATGGGGCTTATGTGCAGTTCGACTTCCTGGATGAGCGACTTGTCAATCGATTGGATTAGAGGATGTTTTTATTTTTGTAATCTTGATATTTGTACGAGATCACTAACATAATTTGTGTATGTGCTAGAATGGCTATTGCTTATTAGTTTCTTGGTAACAATTTGTCAATATGGGATATATATATATATATATATATAAGGAAGGTGATTGTTGCATTAATTTTCATATCATGAAAAAGTTCCAGCATACTAGGACATACAAATAGCTTAGCCGTGACTTATGTAGGCATTCACTTTTAACTTCTTAGCAGAACCTACATGCTACTTAATTTGATCCTTCTATTTTTATTTGCCTACAATATGTGCTCTATATGTATATGAGATTTCTCTACCTACTTGAAGTTTTGATTAATTATCATTTCTTCTTTCTACGTCCAAATTTATGCCAATATACTGTGATATATCTAACTTAAACCTAAAATATACGTACAGGACACCAAAATTGTGTGCATTATTCAATAATGAGATTTAAGAACCCCAATTAATTTGAAATTGTTGCATTGGCTTTGATAAAATATTGCTAGTTCTAAAAGCTTAAGCTGATAAGAAAATGTGAATTTAATTACTTGATCATTATTATTCTAACACTACTCCTCATGTGTGGGCCTAGACTCCCTTGGGGCTTGAATTTTTTAATTTTAATTGGAAGGTAGGATGGAGACATGGTTTGGACTCAGGACCCCAACCTGTTCTGTACCATGATAAATTACTGCTAGTCCCAAAAGTTTAAGTTGATAGGAAATAGTGAATTTTATCACTTAATCATTAGTATTCTAACAGGCTTATTCTTTTTGCATATGTCCTGATTTTACCTCAGGAATCAATATCTGAAACTAGCAGCCAAGAGAATGGAGGGGTTCTAATTGAAAGGGTCAAGAGCTTTAAAAGCTCAGCCAATGAATTGGA
Organism: Quercus suber; assembly: GCF_002906115.3. NCBI lineage: Eukaryota > Viridiplantae > Streptophyta > Magnoliopsida > Fagales > Fagaceae > Quercus > Quercus suber. The sequence continues at coordinate 1,527,776 of NW_027069520.1, forward strand.
TTCTACTGACAGGTTTACATGAGCAATAATCGTGATACTTCAGTGTGGATTATTGTTTTCTTTGAGAGTCTCATTTAGGCTCTACTGCATGTATGTGAATCAGGAATACGGATGCTCCTGTAATGAATGATTCGCTTCCTCTAAATGTTGAAGATGAGACAGTGTTAGCAATAGCTTCTGAGCAGCAAGATAATGTAGAGAAGGATACAGAGCCACTTCCAAATGCTGAATCTTCATCTTCAAAGAAGACTTGGACATGGAAGGAGGAAAATTTTGATGCTCCAAAGAGTGAGTTTATTCTTGAATTCTAGGATTGTTGCTTTGGTGTGTCACTTGCCTGATTTGAGCCCATTTTTTAATTTCTAGAGTTCTATTATCATTCTAATATTGTGATGGTTTTGCAGCTTTTGCTACCACTTTTCAGTTTGAATTACAGTTCCTCAATCTCATATCCTGGCCTAAAAGTTTGTCCTTGTGTTGCTTGGCCAACAATTCTGTTCTTAAGAGTGTTGCTTGACTGGCTGACAGTTACTAGTAGTTTATCTTCTTCATCAATTTTGAAATTTCTAGACCTTCATAATTTTATATCTTAATTTTTTAGATCTTCTAGAAACTTATCAAATTTTTTTTTTTTAGATCTTCTAGTAGTTTTTTTTTTTTTTTTTTTTTTTCAGAGGAGAGTGATTAATGTACCAGTAAGAAAGAGTAAATTAATCTAAGTCAAGGGAATGAAAAAAGGTTGAGGAAAACAAAAATAACATTAGTAAAAGTAAAAAAAAGGACATATCAATTAGGGAAGTCTTTCTCAAAAAAAAAAAAAAATTAGGGAAGTAACAAAGAGTTTGACTTTAGATAGAATAGAATGAAAGAAAAAGAGTTCATGTGGCCGACTCCAAAAATTGGCACTAAGGCTTTGTTGTTGTAATTTTTAGTCTCTTGCATGCTCCCTGTACTAGTATGTAGCCACATTTATCAGAGAAGAGAAAGTAGCTCATCACTACCTTGTAACTTAGTCTACGAATTGGGATCAAAAGGAGCTGGCTTGCTTTATTTATGTAATTGGAAATGAAACTAATTATTAGAATTTAACTAGGCCCAAGGTCCGTGATGTGACAATTCATAATTTGTACAAACTATTTGGGATTGCTCTGTGTCTTTGAATGATGTATTTTATGGATGTAAGTCGCTAGAACATCTATATTTTCAGGGGAAGATATATAATGGAAAAGTAGCTCACAGATGTGGTGTATGCAGACAATTGCAATTGTGTTCGTGTATTGTTTATGAGCAAAATTTTTAAAAAATTAAGTGATAGATCTTTTTCTACTTTTGTTGCTATTGTGCTTACGGTTGTAATTTATGTCCTGATTATTTGAGGTGTTTTTACTTGACTTGCAGTACCAGAATTTTATACAAGGGTTGCTGAATCGAAGTTTCCGGTATTGTTAGATTTTCTTGTTCTTTTGAAATTATAATATATGTTTTCAAGCTTAAAAGTGACTTTGCTTCAATTGCCAGTGGCATTATAGCTAGGTTAGGTTGAAGTTAACTCCAATTTATGAATTGCAGATAAAGGTTGAGGACTTCTTTAATTTCTTTTTCTCAGATGATGCTATTAGTTGTACTGAATTATTTCATAAAAGATGCGGAGATAAAGGTAGCCTTCTTGGAACTCCTATGAAATTTTCGTATTCAAATGTGATCTTTTTAGTTTCCTTATTGAATTTTATGGGGCAGATATTTTTTCATGTTTTTTATGTTGTGAATTTTGTTTTTCTTTTCAGAATTTCGGTGCAGTTCTTGGTATCCTCATGAAAAATATGGGCATGCCCGTGATGTATCATTTCAGCATCCAATAAAAGTCTATTTTGGTATGCTTGTGTGTTTTTGGACCTCCCCCACTCTATTTTATCTCAGCAATCTATAATAATTCATTTAAATGTTCAGTAAACTATGCCTCTGTAACACATTGGCTATTCCTCACCAAAATATGTTCTATAAGTTTTTCTTTGTCTTGTATTCCAGTGTGTTTTGGTATTAATATTTTGTTTTGCCATTAAGGTGCAAAGTTTGGTAGCTGCCAAGAGATCCAGAAATGTCGAGTTTATAGAAACAGGTAGCCAACATGTTCTGTTGATTATTCCAGTTAAAAAATACACCTTGAATTTGTTGTTAAATTAGTAATTTATTGCTACTTTTACTGTGTTGCATATCTGTAGTCGGTACCATCTTCTTTGTCAATGGTGTCATCATGATAATTCCTTTGTTGGGGTTGGAGTTGTGGTTGTGGTTGTCTTTGTTATACTTGGAATGAGATTGAGCCATATGTAACAAACGTGGTCCTGAATAAATAGATCACTTTTGAAGGAAGTTGAGCACGTAATATTTTAGAAAGTTCCTAGTCAACAGAGTATTTATATGAGTTTTACTAGAGGTGAGATAAACTGTATTTGTTTCCCTATTTTAAGGGCCCCTCTTCACAGTTAGTACCCAATTGGAGAACTATTGATTTGATCATTGTATTGAAAAGAAAAACCTATTCAAGTTGATGTAGTAGAATGGCAGGAGAAAAAAGTTGATTAGTGGATACAATAGGGAAATTGTGAGTAGTTATATGAGTGTTAATTCCATGGAAGTCCAAATTTGCCTGTGACTGTCTTACATACCATAGAAGCAATATATGACACAAAATTTTGTAACAATAGATTCATGGAAAGTTTTTGAACATAAAATACACCTAGAAGAGGATAAATATCAAACTATTAAATTGGCAGTAGATCCCTGTTTACATGCATGAAGATGCAAACTATTGCAAATAAATTTTTATACTGTGGATCAATAAGAACATGATGACCAGATTTCATGTTTTACAAGTAATGCTTGTTGTAGTTGGCATAATGGAAGCTGAATATCAGCCTTTGCCCAATTAACTGCAAAGATATAATAAAAAATTGCAGAGTGAAAGCCAGAAATCTGGGCTCAACAGGATTTGAGAAGTATTTAATTCCATATTATGCCACAAAATTGTACAGAAAATCTAAGCAATGATTTTTGATTGTGGATTGGTTGATGCTAATCCTAAAATCAATTGGATATTCAGCAAGAACTCATGATCTTGGTAAACAGCTCCAGATGATAGAGGGTGGAGATAACCTTGTATCTTGAATCCTTATTGTTCTGAAGCAGAAACAAGAAAGCTGAATTGGCAACATATCATGTAATCGATTTTTAGGAACTTCATATTTTGCAATATGAGGATATTTTAAGCTACAAATGGGCAAATTGATATGAGTTGAGAGTTTGAAGATGGAGTTGCTAAATTCAAGTTAACTTGTTAGTTAAATTCATGATTACTGTTTGAGATTAGAGTTTGAGTACAAATGCCTCAAACTCTATGGAAGCTAGAATAAATAGCTTTCTTTTCTTGGTGTGGAAGGAAAGTTTACGTGGTTACTTTTTTGGGTTTTTTGTGTGTGTGGAAGGAAAGTCTATTTCTTGTTAAAGAACTAATTAATATTTCTTCTCTATTGAGGAATAGGATTTGAAGGCTTATATATAGACAACAATACTAATGGTATGTTTGGTATGATGTAATAGCTCCTGTAATGGAATAGCTATTCATGTATAATAGTAATTCGGTTATTTGATAGCATCTTTATTATATGGATTAATTATTACAAAGGAATAACTATTCTTTAAATTGAATAATAGCTATTCCTCTTTAAAATAGATGTAATAACTATTCATTGGTGCATATAATAGGTCTTAAAATTAATATATTTCAAAAAATATAAATTTTTCTTATACATCATCTTTTACAAGATTTCCATATGTAACAATTAAACTTATGAATGGTAATAATTATTCCATTACAATATCTTCTATTCCTAGTAATAAAAATTACTATTCTTAATGTAATCTTTATTCAGTGTACCAAATGTGCCCTAACAGTTTTGGTAGCATTGGCTCAAGGGTCCTCTTGTATGGGAGAAGAGAGAACTTGTAAAAAATAAGTTTTCTTGATTTGATCATTGACCTTTATGATGTGTGTTCACTAGAGTACTTATTACTAGAATTGAGTAGAGATTGATTATTGATGCAAGAATGTGAACATGATAATACTAGTACCACATTTTGATTATTGATGAAGTCTTGTTTTGGCTAAGGTATATATAAAGCAAGTTGATTACTTTTTCTAATCTGTCCCCTTCCAGCCAAGCTTTTTTTTAAATATCTTTTTTGTGAATTCAGCCAAACAATATTGGGTAGGGGACTGCATTAATTGTGCTGACATGATTGATTGCAATTGCTAGTGAACTATTTCTCTTCACTTGCTTTTATTACTTGCCCATATTTATCAGTTCCTTCATTCCTTGATGTGTTTAGATCTTGGTGTAAATTATTGTTATTATTATTGCTATTATTTTCTATAATTAATGGGTGTAACTTATCTGAGGTTACTTTATCTAGTCCAAGATGGTGCCCTTACCAATTTTTATATTATTTTCTTGATATTCTCACTTTTACTTCTCCAGTCATTTGGTTATGGAGACATCACAAGAAATCAGTGACGTGCCTTATTCAGATTATTTCCGTGTTGAGGTATAAGCTATATCTAATTTATTTCGACATATCTACCTTACATTTATGAAACTTTCTTTCCTATAATGTATTAGTTTGCATCTTTGAGGCATATCCTATATTTGGATATATAGTTGAGTAAGATATTAGAGTTGGTCTGTATAAAGATGAAGGAGGAATTCTTTAGCCTTGTACAAAAGCATTAAACAGATTGTGATATAATACATTCATATCTCTTTTACTTAGTTACTGCTACTATTAACAAAATAATAAGGTTGTGGAGCTGCACTACAATAATGTGATTGTCTGTTCTGTGAAGCATGGCATGCCACTGCAATTTAAGTTACTTCTTTATTTAATATCTTTTCAAACTATTTTGTTCCTATTAATGCTTCTAGTTCATATGTGGGTTTATTAATGGGGCAGAATATTTTACGCCTTGGTCTATACTGTGCATAGAAAATGATGACTGTCCTCTATTAGTTGTATGGAAATAATCTCCAAAGGCTTAAATATAAACACCTTGCTCATTTAGCTATGTTATAAACATCTAAGTAGCTTTCTTCTTTAATAAATTAACTTTTGCCAACCAATCAAGTGATTGTTGTGCAGTTGTGTTGTCTCTTGTGAATTTATTTATTAATTGTAATCTGTTTGCTCTACTGAAAGATTTCCATAATCCGTTGACATTGTAACTAAGTTTATATTACTTTTTTTTTCCTGGTCCAATATTAGGGACTTTGGGATGTCGAAAGAGATGCCGATGGATCAAAAGAATGCTGTAGTTTGCGTATATATGTAAATGTGGCCTTTTCCAAGAAAACTGTGTGGAAAGGTTTGCCCTGCCAATACTTTGTTTGTTGTATTTAGTTCCCTACAATTAAATTGACTGAGGAGTGATTTTATTTAAATTTCATTAAAAAATAGGTGTTTTTTATTTTATTTTTTATACTTCTTATATGTATTCTAAAGTTTGAACCAATGTAATAATATTTAAAAATTGAAATGAAATCTCTTGGTGTTTCCAATGGAGACATTTGGGTTCAAGCCCTCCATCCCCCATTGTAACTGTTGAATTTTCAAAAAAACAAAAAAATGAAATGAAATCTTATATCAATTAACTACCTTTTTCTTAGAAGTTTTCTGTTTTGAAACTGTTATATAGTTTTTAGAAGGCAACCCTAGATGTAATATACATAAGATTCCCGAGCTGAAGGCAGAAGTATATAAAATATGACAGTTGAAAGTTCAGAATAAACAATTACAGGATTTTAAGCAGACTACTTTATTGGTTAGTGACTTGAAATTAGTACTTTCTTTTATGTCAAGTGAAATCTCAGGACCGTGCACACATTTTACTGAAGGCGAAAAACCTTTTTCATGTTCCTGAATGCATTGCGTGTGCTGGATTAGTCAGGGTGTTTGAGCATGGATGCGTAAGGCATTTGAATCTGTCTTGGGTTTTTCTCATTTTGTACACCTGACAAACCTTATAGTACAATGCTTTTTTGTTTGTGTTAAAATGCAGATTTTGAACATGTGCTTGCTAAAAGACTCTCTCTTCTTTATGTTAGAACACTAATAGGAAAAAAATATATCTCTTTTCCTTTTTGGTTTGTGGGTTTATTTATTATTTATTTTTAATTTTAAAAATTTTAATTTTACTTATATTTTTTTGGTGTGTGTTGAGGCTTGCTATTATCTTGATTGGAAGTGTTGCCATGATTTACTGACTTGATTTGATGCAATGTTGATGTTGTGGTCACAGGCAAAATAGTGCAGTCAACTGTTGAAGAATGTCGAGAAGCATATTTGATCTGGATTGATATGGTATTGTCTTTCTGTTTTATTTTGTAGATTTTTTGTTTTTTATTTTGCAGTTTAATAAGTGCAATAATGTCAACCTTAAGAATTTGTATATTCATTATTCTTTCAGGCTCATGAATTGTTGAAGCAGAAGAACCTTGAAAACAAAGAAGGTTGGGCCTTAGAAGATATTTGTATATACAAGAGTTTTTCCAATGCATGATATTTTATGCCCTGGTGGAGATGCTTACTTATTTCAACTAATCATCTCCTTATTTCATGGGAGCAGAGGGAGGTGCTGCTGCTAATGTGATTCAGAATGGTCAAGTTCATATTGAGGATGAAGTAGAAACTGGGGAATCCTCCAAAAGTTCATTCGAGTCAAGTGACCATATAAGAACGCAACAGATATCTGATTCCACAAATGCTAACCAACAAGCTGGATGTCTCTTGCAAGAAAATTTCATTGATGCTACACCTCTAGCATCTTGGTTAAGAGAATTTATATTGACGTTAAGATCATTGAAAAGTCAAAACCATGTTTCAGTACTTGCAGCTATCATCTTTGCAGTGATTTTCTTGATGCAGGTATGTACTTTTCAAGCCTTGTTACATTTCTGCTATTCATCTGATCAATTTAATTTGAGCAGTTTTCTCCAAGAAATAAATACTACTTTGATATGATTTGGTTCCTTTGGGACTGTGAATTTGCAATTTACACTTTATGCTTCTTATCAATGGGTAAGGGATAGTCTCTAGGAGTGTAGTTTCTTGTAGCAATTTGATGATGCCAGATGACAAGATTATTGCCAATTATTACAAGAACTGATACGCATGCTGTTGGGTGTTTTAACAATAGTTTAAACATGTTCTTTAGCTTGTGCAAACTTCTATTAGACACCTGCCCTTGTAGGTTTAAACTTTGTTATTGGATTTCTTGGATTAAATATGGTTGATCTTGGTTGACTTGCTGGGACAGCTAGAAAAGACTGATTTCCAGCTTAAATTTTCCTGGAGGTGCTTTGTTGAATTTTATGTGCATATATTACATTATGCAGGCCTGTTTTTGATCAACTGTAGTAGCTTCTGAAGAAAATCCTAACCGGAATAAAGGGGAGAAAAAAAATAATTCTTACCCTCATTTGTGGTATGTTTCATATTTGGAAAATGAAATGAATTGACGGTCTAAACGACTTTGATTTTCTCTGACACTATTAATATGATATTAAAGACTTAAAGACTTCTTGAAAAAGGAAAAGAAATGATGCAGTCTCATTTTTTTTTTTTTTTTTTTTCTTGAAGGAAGAATAATCAAGATTGAATTTTCATTATATATATGTTTCCTTTTGTTAGAAATAGTGGATAAATGATTAAATTCATCATTTAATATCAGTTTAAGCTTTTGGAATAAGTTTGTAGTTTATCATGGTATCATAGCAAGTAGTCTCGAGTGTAAACTCTATCTTCACTCTACCTGACTACCTCCCATTTAAAAAGTAAAAATTCTACTTGTTGGATTGAGGGTGATTATTGGGCCCACATGTGAGGGGAGTAATAGAAAATAATGATCAATTGATCAAATTCACCATGTCATATCAGTTTAAGTTTTTGGGACTATTTATAGTTTATCACCTTTTGATGTTTGTCAGACCAAACATATCTCAAAGTGTTATGTTAATATTCTTTTGGGATTAATGAATTTTGGTCTGACTAGTTAATTAACATGTTTGAGTCAAGCATTCTTCTGAATGTTATTGAGATCATTCGGTAGGGGTCTCAAGGGGGCTGTTGCAGATATTTTGGCCGCAATAACATTCCAAATCTTACTCTGATAGTATATATTTGATTCCTGGAATTTGTGTCAACTTTATCCTTTGTAGAGGCACAATCTTATTATGTCCAAATCATTCTGTTTTGAAAACAAAGAATCTCACTGCTTTTAATGAAGCAGTTACTAACAGTGCATACAGCAAGTGATTTATCTTTAATCAATTATGAAAGAGCCTGGATTAGCATTTGATATCATATAGTGTTTATAGCATTCACGAAACCATTTATTTATTTATTTTTTAATTGTTGAACCATTTTCCCAGCATTGAAATAGGCTTTTAAAATTTCTTATTTCGGGTTGGTTTAATGTTAGGTTGTGGGTTCAAAATTGATTGTGTGTGTATGACTTATAAATTATCAACCTGGTGGTTTTTCAGCGTTCACCCAAATTTGAATTAATTATTCTATAGTATTTTAGGTAGCAACCATACTCATTTTTTTTTTTTTTTTTTTTTTTTTTTTTTTTTTTTATAAATTGTAAGGGTTAAAAGGATAAACCTTTCTACTCCATGAGACAGGGTCATAGTTTGTTTATTTTATTATATAATATTTTTTTGTCACTGCAGTTGAGCATTGTTGTGCTACTAGTAAGACCGCAGCACATCCATGTGAACCCTCAAGCTGATTACATGGCTAGCATGGGCGGTGGAGTAGGTGGAAGATCACCTGAAGCAATTGCTTGGTTGGAGAAGCGAGTTCACCATCTTAAAGATGAGATGTACATGGTTGAGGCTCGGCTTGAGAGGATGCGAAATGAGCATGCACTATTGAAATCACAACTGAAAGACCTAGAGAAGCTTAGTAAGCAAACATAGACATTTTGTATATCCTTATTTTTGTCATGGTAAATGTTTTTTCTTTTGTAATTAAAAAAAATGTATCATAAAAGGAACTTGTCCATTTGAATTTGCAAATAGTTCCCATGTTGATCACAAGCAATAACATTGGGGAAGCAGGCCATGCTGATTGGGCCGTAGCCTTTCATGACTCGAAAACTACCAGTATTAATACATCCTTGTGCATCAATTTACGCTTAAGGGGAAAAACTAATACATATTTGTGCATCAGTTTTCTCTCAAGAGGAAAAGCGAATTACAGCCTCTACAAATGCAATGTCCGTGGCCTAGTTGGTTAGTTAAAATACCTAAACAGCGAAAACATAAACTACATAAATGTAGGTGGATGAAAAATTAAAGTGGAAGTCAGTCTCAGAGTTCCAGATGAACTGCGTGCTCTTTTTCTTGGTGGTACTCTTGACGGTCCGGTTAGAGGCAAATTACGGGTAGAAATTTTGACAGGGTTAGAGGCATATGAAGATCATTCCTAAGTCTGAGTCTAGTGTTGAGTTTTAAGGTGATTTTCCCATCCTTCAAAATTCAGGTGTCAGGTATGACACCATACACCCCCCACACCCACCCCCCTTTCGTAGCATTTAATGCGATTGACATAAGGTGTTAGCATTAAACATTGAGGCAAGAGGGCCGGTCCTTGGAACCGTTAACCAGTAATCTGTTTGATCAGAGTGGAAGGGCTTATGAGATCTGATTGGCTTGTCATCCAATCTTGTTTTTTGGATGCAGGGACTTTGTTCGACCTTTTATGGGGATGTAGGGATTGAACTGATTATCTAGTTCGAGCAATTGTAATGTAGGTCGGCAAATCTTTGCCCATGATGCCAAGCAAGAAAGTGAGTGCAGGCTTGAGCATGGCTTTAGGGCTTTTAATAGTTGTATTGGGCAGCTTGGGATGGACCTGCTCATTGGTGTGCCATAGCCTATCAAACTTCGCAACTTTTTCGGCCTTAAACACCTACTAATATCAAAATTTAAAGAAAATGATAACAGTATTACTAATTATACCACAAAAAGCTTTTAAAAATGACATGATAATAAATATGGTTAGTGTTAGAACAATACCATAATAAATTAATTTCTTAAATATATTTTTGTTTTGGGTTTAAAAGTTGAAACATCTATTTTTAAGGTTTAAGGTTTATACAGTATAATTGATTCTCAAAAAAAAAAAAAAAAAAGGTATAATTTGTTTTGAGTTTTAGTTTAATTAGTAAAGTTTCTTGTTGTCAAATAAGAGTCTTGAGTTTGAATCCAACACATCAAAAATCACCAATATATATATATATATATATTTAAAATTGTATCTCTTTATCATAATTATTAAAATTGTATTCAACATCAACTCGAAGGAAGATTGGTTTTTAGTAAACTGATTTACCTTTGTTTGAATTGTTATTGACGTAATATTTATATTTTTGAATATATGCAAAAAATATATATTAATAAATACAAAAAAAAAAAACGTTTTTTTTTTTTTTTTAACCCAAGAAGTCTTTAGTAGTAAAACCTTTTTTTTTTTTTTTTTTTTTCATTTAATTTTGAGTTTTGAGGTTTTAATTTTTAAGTGAGTAGTTTAATTTGGCCAATCAGTCAGTTTATTGATAGCTTTTAGTGTTTTTTTTTTTTTTTTAATTATTAAATAGATTCACTCAATCAGTTTTTCCCAGGTTTTGCATGTGGTTCTTTTACAACCACAATTTTTACCTTGGAATGGAGATACTATATTTCTTGTTGACATATTGATTTTTATTATACTTATAATCAATACACTACTATTATTGTATCTTTTATATGTCAAATTTCATTAAAAAGAAAAAAAAAATCTTTCCTATTTTATGAACATTTTTAAATACTCAAAACCTATGGAAAGAAATGGAAGATGTCAGAAAAAAAAAGGTTGAGAGTTTTAAATGATTTATTCTATAACCATAACGGATATTTCCTATTATATTTAAGGGTGGTGATTGTTTCACATTGAACAGTGTCCACCCTATTTTATATCATATTTACATTCTTTTATGTCATTTGTAAAATATTAATATTTGATGTGAAAAAAACGATGTCTTTGCACATTACCCTTACTCCCCCTTATGTATAACTCAGCCACTTGATATTTCAGCATTATAGTGATGATGTTTCCCATCTCAAAAAGCACAGGGTGGAAGTTCTATAATGACCACAATTTCTGACTTTCCTATCATGGAACCCATCATCTTATAAGACCCTATTAGATAAGGTTATCGATAAATTAAGCAATATTTGTATCTAGAAGAAAGAACACATCAAGATTGAAGAGGACGCGTGCATGTTAGAGAGAAGTCAGCTATAAATGATATTATATATGCTTTATGCAAGGGTGACCTTAATTTGAGGATATCCTGTATCTCCCAAATATCCTATTAATATTATTAGGAGAGGACCACCGACCTTCCAAGCCTCAATTTTCTTCCTACAAAGTACACACGGCCTATACTCCTTTTGCACTTTGCTCAATTTTTGGGGTCTCAGAAATGTTTGCATTGGTCCTCAAAGATTCTGATAATGATGGGGATGAAGACTTGTTATAGTCAGAAATATCAGATCCATATATGGATTTATTAAAAAAAAAAAAAACGCAGTGCGAGTGAAGTCGTTGTTCAATACTGATTTTCTAACTCAAAAAAAGATTACGTCTTTTTGTAGCATGTTCCACATTGTTTTTTGTTTTGCGTAAAAGGGATTGAATTTTTGGAGCTATCTTTAACCTAATAATAGTCCTTGATGATGGTTCAACATCAACATAAAATTTCGGGGTGTTCAATTATTCATTCAAAATGGCGGCGCAGCATAGGAAATGTCCTACTCGCTCTAACCGTCCACTCCTTGATTTTTTTATATTTTATTTAAAAAAAATTATTTTTAAAAGTTCTATTTTGAAATTATTTTTGTCCAATTTGGATAGCCAAACAAAAGAAGAATACTTCTTTTCATGTTGTTTCTTTTATGATTTACTGAAAAATCTTTTAAATTGGAGTGTTTACAAGTCAGGTTTATGCCCAACTCGCAATTGACACGACTAAATTTGGTTAAGGAGTTTCAGACCCATTACTAACTGGCGAGGCATTCAGTTCGAACGGGACTAATTATGCGTCAAAGTATGATGGATCCCACCAGGTCTAGCAGAAATCTTGTCAAATATGGTGGATCTCAATTGATTCATCGTCGAAAAACATTAGATGTCGCTAGATTATTAATTTTTACGGTCAGGTTAGGTGGCTCAAGTTTTGCAAGAGAAAACCCGCCAACCAACCCACCGTTGTCAAATTTTGAAGGTGGTGGGCGGTTCGAATTTGGCTTGGTGTGGTGGGTCACTGGTGGGTTAGCTTACCGCATGGCTTGAACATCCCTAGTTGTAAGGTTGGGAAGCCCCTAGTAATACAAAATTACCATAAGAAATAGAAAAAAAAATAGTGATTCTTTGTTGAGATTTGATGTTCTCCTTTCTGTAATTATTTTTTTCTATGTAAAATGTAGATATAAAAGGTGACTCATGTCACATGTAGCAACATAACTTTACTATAGTGTCCATTTATCTCAAGAAATTTGAAACTTTGTAGCTCATGAAATTTCATTAGATGTCACAAATCAACACTTATTACCATGTTGGAATTTCTCTCCAGCTCATTGGTCGGAAAGTAGGCTGTAGGCTGTAGCAATCACAAATTCACAATAAAGTTTTTTCTTAGAAGAAAATTCACAATAAACTTGAGTGGATAAATTAGGTGAGAACCATGCTGATGCTATCCCTCACCACTAAATATGGGACCCAAGTCAGTCATATATTTCAGATTTCTCACTTCTCACTGTCACAGATATGCATTAGGCCAGCTTACTGGGGCTTTAATTTTTTTGCTCCTTTTTTGCTGCAGATACTTCACACCTTCTCGGCCAGCCTTTGTGCAAATCCTATAAAGCGCGCAATACGAGGAATAGAGCATATTTGAATATTCTTCTATTGGGTTGTAATTCTTCTTTAAGATGTATTTGAATATTGCTTATTTTGCTAAAACTGAAAAATTATTGCTGAAAGTATTGTATATAAAGATAAAAGTTAGTTAAAAAAGTACAGTAGGACCTATGAATAGTGCCAAAAAGTGTAGTGGGGCTTATTAATAATAGCAAAAATAAACTAAATAGTAAAATAATTTTAATTTTTCATTTCAATCCAAATGCACACTTAATAATTTTTTATTAATTGAATTAATATTTTAAAATTCTCAATATTTATCCATATATAGCATTTTGAAGCTATCCCTATATTGATATGCCCAAATCTAAGATAAGCTTCGGAAATTTCAATATATTAATTAAAGTATAATATATGTGGTCCATACTCCATACGGGTTCAACTTAGTGATAATAAAATTTTTTGTAGTATTATCTGTTTATAATTCCAACTTCACTTTCTCATCTCCCACTATTAGTATCTATATATATGAGAGAGAGAGAGAGAGAGAGAGAGAGAGAGAGGCCCATATTTAGGGGATTATCTCCCACTATTAGTATCTATATATATGAGAGAGAGAGAGAGAGAGAGAGAGAGAGAGAGGCCCATATTTAGGGGATTAGAACATAAATTTTAAGAATAATGTTACAGTCACAAACTATTTTACAATATCTTTATAAACAGTTAATATGACTAGCTTTTTATTGGTTTTCATCGAGGCCCACCATTAGCATCACTTTTTCATTTACCAATAACTATTACCACATCAGCAGTTTGTAAAAATTTTATAAAAAAGTTTGTATCTCTAGTATTACTCAAGTTTCAATACTTGGGATATAAATGATTGAGAATAACTTTTGGATTTTGACTTTATTTTTCCCACTTAAATATGCATCAATGATAAATGACTTGCCCATAATTTTTTTTAATAACTTTGAATCTTAAATATTAAAGTTTATAAACTAATAATACCAACTATATAAAATTTGTAATCTATGTTTTTAATTAGATTAATTATTATTAATATTCTTCAAATATTTTAATCAAAACATTTTTGTTAAATAAATTAGAGATTGAATTATTAGAGTATAATTAATAACGGTTTTAGAAACTATAAAATTTTTTTTTTAAAATTAATTAATGATACTATAAATAATAAAGCATCACTTTTACATGGCTATATATAAAAGCTTAAATAAATAAATAAATAAAATTAAAGGAAGAAGCTGTGTGTCTCTGCGTGTATGTGTTTATTATAGATAGTAAAGGCAAACGAAGAAGCCAAGTAAAAGTGAACAAAAATATCTTAATGCCCCCATTGATGCTCTTTCGAATGCAAAATGAATTGACATTTGATGCAATAATTAGGACTATCACACTATATAATACCACTTTTAATAGATGAGAGAAAAACTTGAAAAGTTTACTTTTAATATCAATGCTTAAATTCAAACTTTTTTAACATTTTAAATTTGTTGGGGATTGTTATTAGTTACACAGAGTGTAATAGATTTTGCCTCAATTTTTTTTTCTTTTTACTTTTTCATTTTAATACTGTTTACCTTTGTTGCTGCTTGCCAGGGGCGGCGCTAGCCATAGCCCAGGGGCTTAAATGAATCTTGACTTTGTAAAAAGAAAAAATTTGTATATAATATTTTTATTTTTATTTTATTTTGACCCCTCTAAAATAATATTTTGAACACTTTTACCCTAATTTTTTTTAATCACAACTATAATAACCTTGAATATGATCCTCTTACTAATATCTTGACATTTATAAACAAAGAAAAAAACCCAATAACAAACCAATTTGATCTAAAACCTTGAAAATAAATATTAGTTGTTGAAATTGAATATGCTTTTAATTTGTTATTTGTTGAGTGAAGACTAGGGCGTGAGATAGGCCGAGAGTGATTGAGTGAAAATAAAAGTAAATGTTAACATAACAAAAAAATTTTTAGTATGCGTATGGGAACAACTTATCTAACTTTTTATAAAAAAATATAAAAGAAGTAAAGACTCACATAAGACCCACAAAAAGTAGAGGAAAAAGGCAGTAAGTTGGCGTATAATCAAGACTCAAACACACGCTTAATACAATTACAAAGAACAATAATTGTCAAAGTCAAGTTGAATTATTAAATAAAAGAATTGTAAAGAGTAAAAACAAACTAATAGATAAAAGAATTTTGAGAAATAATAATTAAAATTCTCTTAGCAACAATAATAAATATGTTTATTATATTTAAAAACAATGAATGATTTCCAAAATTTCATCTTAATAACAATAATTAGTATATTCATAATATTATGAAACAATATCTCAAATGAACTAATAATTTATTTCTATTCACTACCCAATAATATGAACAAATTTATAAGAAAGATAGTAGTGCACGACAGGATTTATCTCCTCTCTAAAATATATCCTTTTATCGGTTCTCCTAAGAAAAAGATTTCTAGAGTCGCCGTTTCTACAGTATTTTGACACTTTCTTTGTGAATGAAAACAATTATAAAATATAATAGTCCAAAATGATAGCATACACACAGTAACTATTTGGGACCTATGTTGTTGTATGTACCTGGCGTACGATGAAGTAGTGCAATCAAGCTAGCTATGATAGTATCATATCAAAGTACACTATATATTCTGACACGACCTGTATTGTAAGAGAAACTAGAAAGTAGGGAGGAGAGGAGCCGCATTTATTGCCATTATTGAAAGGCATAGTATTTGTCATATCATACACCAACATTTCTTTCCTTTTCTTGATGAGTTTCTTCCGGTTTCCTTTTTATTCATACCTCACGTGTTTTTTTTTATTTTGTATTGGACATGACCTTCATGAAATTATCTGTTGAGATTAAAGTTGGTCATTACTTTTTAGGAGATCAATTATCGGATAAGGCAAGATGGGTCTTTCCATTATATCTAGAGTAGTGTTCCAATTCTATCTTAAAGTTGTTTCAATTTTCACATCACATTATGCTTTATTCGATTCATCTCATTACCTAAATTTTTGACAGTAGACTTATTCTCAAGTTTTTTGAGATGGTCCATATTTACCACATTATCACGAAAGGAATCAATATGCGAACTTTTTAGCTAAAGAGAAATCTTTTAGTAGTGATAGCTTTATTTTTTATTAACACTTCCTCTCTTTATTTTGTACAAGTTATTTTTGGATACTAGGAGTATATCATCCTTGAGACTTTATAATCCTTAATTTTGCTTAATTAAATTCTTATTTACCAAAAAAAAAAAAAAAACAAACAAAACAAAACAAAAGAGTAGTGTCTTTCCATTTTGAAAGGAATGTAATTAAATAGGAGTGAAAGGGGTGTAATTGTTTTAGTTTTTAATTTGGAGAAAATAACCATGTAATTTTTAGACTCTTTTTTTTTAATGAAAGATTACATAATCTTTTGAAAACCAATCAATCAGAGCTGGTTTGTCTTCCTTTTTTATTGGGACCAGTCACAGGTCATCAGGATAATTAAAGATGTATTTCTATTCCCTTTTCTTTCCTTGATTTTATCCTTAAATAATCAAGGATAAATAATGAATTGTGGCAACTTGAAATTATGAAATCCTGAATATAAAGGGTAAGGCATCTATATTGAGTAACCATTTTAAGACCCATTTGACCTCGCATTTCGGGTCACAGTTCTCACAATCGCAACTCTATGGGTGTGTTGAGAGCTAGACTCCAAGTAGGATTTAATGTCAAAAATTTCTTCTATGTTACACTTGGATGCTATTTTCTTTTCTTTTCTTAAATGTCATTGTTGGTATGTTCATGCATGCATATGTATATTTTGTAAATAGAGTTGATTTTGCATGCCTAGCCGGAAAGCCCGCTAGTAGTAGTCACAAATCGCAAAGGCGAGCCTACCACATCATTAAATTGTATCATTTGAGTCTTTGACCATCTTGAGTAGGTATATTGAAGGAAAAATTATATCATTTGAACCAACAAGATAATTCTTGCATCACAAGTTGTGAGTACAACATTCTAACTCGTGGGTGACCTTAAGCCAACCTTTACCTACATGTAAAGGCCTTTTAAAACATTCCCTTAGATAGCCCCAACCCATGCAATAAAATTCAAGTTCCATGTCTTGTGGTTGGCCATTAGTTACCCTAATTTAAACTTCGATTGAACATTTTTGTTGTTGTTGTTGTTGTGTTGTTGTTGTGAATGAGCTTAGGCCCAATAATCGAACCCATTATTGAATAAAGTGCTGAAAACCTTTATTAATAAACTTGCCAGTATCGGTTAGAATATACAGCATTAAGGCGTGAAGAAACATCCTTTATATCCATACCGAAAATCTATGATAAGACCACTATCTGGTAAGGTTATGAGTCATATAAATTTTTGAGAAGCTTAAGATTGAAGACATCCAGCTTCATAGGTAATTGTTGGAGGAGCCATGCATGTCCATAGGTAATTATTCCTAATTCCTTATTACTCTGCATTATGTTTTTTGTATAGATTTTTTGATAAGTTTATAATGAAAATTTAAAAAAAAAAATGAAAAATGTCTTGTCTTAACTTTAACCTTTTAAGTATGATATGTTTATAAGTAGATTTATGATCAGTCATAGATTTGTCTCTTGAAATAGATGTTTAATCATGGATTCGCATATGGTTTAATTTAGGGCTTTGTGTAGATGACTAAAATAGATTCATAGGTCTTTGAATCAATATGTTTAGAATGTAAGTAAACTTTGTTCCATTAAAAATATGAAAATTTTCACATGAAATGATGTTTTTTCGTGAATGGTAATGAAGATTCTAGCATATGGTTATTTATTTTCATCTCATAANGTCATGGTCGCATATGTGTTAATTTAGTGCTTTTTGTAGATGACTAAAATAGATTCATAGGTCTTTGAATCAATATGTTTAGAATGTAAGTAAACTTTGTTCCATTAAAAATATGAAAATTTTCACATGAAATGATGTTTTTTCGTGAATGGTAATGAAGATTCTAGCATATGGTTATTTATTTTCATCTCATAAATTAATAGGAAAAATAAAGATACAATTTATTTTCATTCTTACATGTCATTTATGTGTCATATAGAATATGGTTCATGCATTTTCCTCACATAAACTATGGGAAAATCACATGAAATAATAATATTACCCTCAAAAGGTCAAAAAACCAGCATGTGAATTAATGAGTAATAAATTAATAATATGTATATATATATATATATATATATTTTTTCTTAAGAAAGCACCCATAGCTTTTATATATCAAGCATCCATGGGCACCCAATTTTGGTTAGGCTCAATTTATAACAACCTTTCATTATCTACCTCCCTTCCAACGAAGTTGATTATGAATCATCTCTCTCAAAACCAAGGTAAAAAGAGGTTAAATACTCACACAAAAGATAGAGCTTTACACATGAAAAAAAAAAAAAAAAAAAAAAAAAAGAAGAAAAGGAAATACCGAAGTGGAGTTTGATTTCTTTCTAGATGGTGTGTGTCTTCAATTGAGATGGGTGAATTTCAAGTTACCAAGTAAATTTATACGCCTAGACCATTAAATTTTCCCATTCAAACAGCTCTTGGATTTTTCTTTTCAAGTAAAGAAGAAAAAAAAAAGAAAAAGAAAAAAAGGAGAAGAAGAGAAACATCACTTATATCTTGTATTGTATTCTCTACTTTTCTCTTAACTCACTCAACAATGTGTTGGGCTCAAATATTGGCTTTAATTTTCAGCTTAAAAACTCAAGTTTAGCTCAAAAAGGTTGAACCCACGACCACAAGTATGTTTTTTAAAAATGGTAACAGTATTCTTCTTGTTGCTCTTAGCCACGTGATATTTTCTCTCTCCACTTTTTCATTTTTCTCTCTAAAAATGTAAAGCAAACAATAAAGGGGCATAGCAAAAAAGCAAGAAAAGCAAAAGGACGGAAAGTGGATCAAACACAAGCAGATCATTCCATGTTCCACTATACAATTAGTTCATATGTACACACACCACAAGGCTACATTTTAAACTAATATACACAGATACCCATTTTGAATCAAACCCCAAAACCCAAAACAATTTTTTTTTTCTTTCTTTTGAAACCCTAAATCCAAATTCCATATTTCAAACCCTTATAACCTAAATCAACCAATTCCCCAAACCCATGAACAATTACAAAGGAAGACACTTTCAGCCCAAAGAAAAAAGGGAAAATTGAACAAATAAATAGAAAGAAAATAAAAGAGATATATAGAGGGTATCAAAAATGAGGGTGGAGCTTGAAGTTTCTACTATGGTGATTCAATTTAGAGAGAAAAGCTGAAGGTGAGAGAGCAAGAAACCACCGCTGGTGGATGTAGTGGTGATGGCAGCTCTTAAGAGTTTTGGCCCACTTGGGTTGAATTTGAAACGAGAGACTCGAGACTAAGAATGACCTTGCGAGTGAGAGCCATCTCATGATGGCTTGTGGTGGTGCCATGTGATGCTCATATAGCGGTGAGTGGTGGTTTGTGGAGGTTTTCACAACTCTAACTCAATCTTTTAAGTAACAAGTTATGGAAATTGAGAACAAAAATTAAACCAAACAACATAAATTAGAGTGGGGTTCATGAAATTTGAGTGATAAGTGATGAAAACTGAGTAATGAGTGATGAAAACACATCAAACCAAACCTGGCTTAATTTCTTTGATGAATTTTTTTTTTGGCTTCATTCTATTGTCGGTATTGGTGCTATAAATATTCTGAGGATGATGAGAAAAAGAATGATAGTGTGGGGCTTCAGTAACAAAAGGGGTTTGTGTAGATGACTATAATAGATTCATAGGTCTTTGAATCAATATGTTTAGAATGTAAATAAACTTTTTGTTCCATTAAAAATCTGAAAATTTTCAAACGAAACGATGTTTCTTGTGCATAATTATGATGATTCTAGTATATGGTTATTTAATTTTCATCACATAAACTAATAGGAAAAATAAAGATATAATTTAGTAATTAAAATTTGTTTTTGATGTAGATGAAATTTATTTTCATTCTTACATGTCATTTATGTGTCATATAAAATATGGTTCATGCATTTTCTTCACAAAAAATATGGAGTAAATCACATGAAATAATAATATTAACATCAAAAGGTAAAAAAAACCAGCATGTGAATTAATGAGTAATAAATTAATAATATGAACAAATTTTTTTTTTCTTAAGAAAGCACCCATGAAAATAGCTTTATATATCAAGCACCCATGGGCACCCAATCAAGTTGGGTTAGGCTCAGTTTTAACAACCTTTCATTGTCTCCCTCCCCTCAAACCAAGCTGATTATAAATCATCTCCCTCAAAACCAAGGTAAAAAAGGTTGAAGATTCACACAAAAGATAGAGCTTTACACATAAAAAAGAAGAAGAAAAGGAAACACCAAAGTGGGCTTTGATTTCTTTCTAGCTAGATGGGGTGTATTTAATTGATATGGGTTAATCTTTCAAGTTACCAAGTAAATTTATAGCCCTAGACCATTAAATTTTCCTACACAAACAGTTTTTGCATTTTTCTATTCAAGTAAAAAAAAACAGAGGAGGTGGTTTAATTTCTATGATTTTTTTTTTTTTTGGCTTCATTATATTTGTCGGTATTGGTGCTAAAAAAGATTCTTGAGGATGATAATAAAAAAAGAATGATTGTGTGGGGCCATTAACAGAAGGGCTGCTGGCTTTTTCTTTTGGAATGAAAATCTACCACATTCTTATTGTGGCATTTTCCACATTGTTCTTTATTTTGCGTAAAGAATTGGAAGAGAGTTTTAACTTTTAATTCGCTCCCAATAGTGCAACATCAGAGCAAGCATTTGGTCTTCTTTTTTGGCATCACAAAAAAAGAAAAAAGAAAAGTGTAAGCATTTGGTTTCCATTCTAAGCAATTCCTTTCCTTCAAAAAAAGTCACCACGGAGCTAACGTGTTCTACTCGCATTAGACCGTCCATGCGTACCACTCATTTCTATTTTTGACTATTTAAAAAAAAAAAAAACCTAATATATTCTATCACAAGTTATTTTAAAAAGAATGATAGTGTGGGGCTTCAGTAACAAAAGGGGTTTGTGTAGATGACTATAATAGATTCATAGGTCTTTGAATCAATATGTTTAGAATGTAAATAAACTTTTTGTTCCATTAAAAATCTGAAAATTTTCAAACGAAACGATGTTTCTTGTGCATAATTATGATGATTATAGTATATGGTTATTTAATTTTCATCTCATAAACTAATAGGAAAAATAAAGGTATAATTTAGTAATTAAAATTTGTTTTTGATGGAGATGAAATTTATTTTCATTCTTACATGTCATTTATGTGTCATATAAAATATGGTTCATGCATTTTCTTCACATAAAATATGGAGTAAATCACATGAAATAATAATATTAACATCAAAAGGTAAAAAAAACCAGCATGTGAATTAATGAGTAATAAATTAATAATATGAACAAATTTTTTTTTTCTTGCACCCATGAAAATAGCTTTATATATCAAGCACCCAAGGGCACCCAATCAAGTTGGGTTAGGCTCGGACCAAGCTGATTATAAATCATCTCCCTCAAAACCAAGGTAAAAAAGGTTGAAGATTCACACAAAAGATAGAGCTTTACACATAAAAAAGAAGAAGTAGAAAAGGAAACACCAAAGTGGGCTTTGATTTCTTTCTAGCTAGATGGGGTGTCTTTAATTGATCTGGGTTAATCTTTCAAGTTACCAAGTAAATTTATACCCCTAGAGCATTAAATTTTCCTATACAAACAGCTCTTGCATTTTTCTATTCAAGTAAAAGAAAAAAACAGAGGAGGTGGTTTAATTTCTATGATTTTTTTTTTGGCTTCATTATATTTGTCGGTATTGGTGCTAAAAAAGATTCTTGAGGATGATAATAAAAAAAGAATGATTGTGTGGGGCTTCATTAACAGAAGGGCTGCTGGCTTTTTCTTTTGGAATGAAAATCTACCACATTCTTATTGTGGCATTTTCCACATTGTTCTTATTTTGCGTAAAGAATTGGAAGAGAGTTTTAACTTTTAATTCGCTCCCAATAGTGCAACATCAGAGCAAGCATTTGTTTTTCTTTTTTGGCATCACAAAAAAAGAAAAAAGAAAAGTGTAAGCATTTGGTTTCCATTCTAAGCAATTCCTTTCCTTCAAAAAAAGTCACCACGGAGCTAACGTGTTCTACTCGCATTAGACCGTCCATGCGTACCACTCATTTCTATTTTTGACTATTTAAAAAAAAAAAAAACCTAATATATCCTATCACAAGTTATTTAAAGGTGATTTCACAAGATATAATATATATATATATATATATATTGAAAGGTGTAATTGTATAACATGATTTACTTTTACAGTTGTTTATTTTGTTATAAAATGTTTTACGGAAAAAAATATTTTTATCATTTTATTGTATTTATTTTATTGTAAAATTTGCTTAAATTTGAAAAAAAATTCCGTTTAACCTAAAATACTTTATAAAATATTGTAAAACATTTTATTTTAAAAAATTTAATATAATATTTTACAAAAAATAAATAGTAACTCTCTCTCTCATTTGTGGTTGGGTTGCCGGTGTTTGCAGTTTAGCCACCGGACCACCATCTTCGGCCATCAAATTTGTGGCTCCAATTAGATTGGTGATGGCAGTCGGTCACCACCAAATTGGAGGCTCTAATAGATCAGCAGCAAGTTTTGTGATTTGTACTTAAAAAATTTACATATCCACATCAAACACTTAAAAATGTTTTCATTGGTTTAAAAAAAAAAAAAAAAAAAATTTCATTGAAAATATTTTATATTTGAAAACAAACAAACCACAAGGTATAATTTTATTACGACTCTTTTAACATAATTTTTTTCTAGTCTATAGTGACAAATTCAAAAAGTTTCACCAATTTTAGTTAAAATAAAAAAAGAAAAAAAAAATCTTTAATTGTTCTGATGGAAAGGATTACTATTGGTTCTTTACAACGTGCAAAATTCAGAATTATATAATGTTTAGGAGGGTGGTTTAAAGTTCTACTTCTGCAAAGTAGGGCCTCATAAAATCCCATTGTTTATTATGCAAACAGGCACCTAGTTGAACTAGCTAGCTACATTTGCACAAACTCTTTTGCAGAGTAGGAGTTAAAACTTAAAACGAGGTATTAATTATAAGATTCAAACACATGATTCAAGAGGTTCCATATAGAGGTAATTCAGAACCGGTGCTTTTACTCTTTTTGCTGAAGCAGAGCTTATATTCAATGAATCGGAGTACCCACAAATGGTCAGTCCAAAAAGTACAAAAATGACATCGATTTCTCAGACGAGACCACCATGCACCCATCTAAGCATATTTTACACACTTCTTATCACTGTTTGACATTTTGGCCTAAGAGTCCCATAAATTTCCTTGCTGTCAATTTTAGGGCAGAGTTTCTATTCTTGGAATGTTCGAAATTTCTTTATGTGATACACGTGTCATCTATTTTTTCTTCCAATAATTAATCTCACCTATAAGCCTAGATTGGAGAACTGTTAATTACTATATTATGAAATCATTAATTAAAAATGACTTTGTTGAAATGGATCTATGTCATTTTACTTCCAATCATGAATGTTAATTGGCCCATATTATGTCTTAATTAAGAACCAAAGTGTTTGATGAAAGAACGGAATCACTATCTCCCACAACCATAATGGTTAGAAGATACAAAAGAAATTTCCCCTCGTGGTTAAGACGGCTGATACTTGCCTAACAAGTCATTTTAATCGTGTGAATATTGCCTCCAAAAAGATTGCTTAAAAAGGGCTCATTAGATACGTGGAACAAAGCACAAGAGAAGGTCTTTGGCTATCCCTTTATTTCCATTCATAATGTCCCTGGTTAGTTTATTATGCTATAAATTTTATGGTTCTTTTGTTGTGAAAGAAGCAACTTATGCAAGATTAAAGATGAGGGAAGAGAGAAATCAAAATATAAAGAGAATTTATGTGGTTCAACAATATGCTTACGCGGCTATGCCCATAGAAGCAGGGACGGGAGTTAACTTTTTTTCCCCACTCCTATGCTGTATCCACCATGTTTATATTTTAAGAATTAAAAAACAATTTTTTATTGGTTTTTTTAATTAGGCTAAAATGTGCTTTAAACTTTAAATTCATGATATCTTTTGATTTTTTTTTTATAAGGAAATTATATTTTTCTGTTTTATGTTTTAAGATTTATTTATTTTTAAATTATTGTATTGTTATGTTTGAATTGTTTTTGTATTTTTTATTACTTGAAATGTTGTATTGTTATTCTTCAATAAGATTTTGTAATGTTATAATTTTTTTTAAAAAAATATTTTAAGAGTTTTAATTTACTAAATGAAATATTTTAAATCAGGTTTTAATAAATTATATATAAAAAATTGTGTTTGACGGAACGGGTTGATACATGCAGCTGTCCGTTAGAGTTGGATAGAGATTAAAAAAAAAAAAAAAAAAAAAAGGAATCACCTCAAAATGAGAGTAGGTGAAAGGATAAGAAATCCGCCTCATACCTGCATCATCTTTATATTGATAGCTGGATTCACATCACCACCACTTATTTTATTATCATGGCCCTACCAAACTATAAATCACCACAAAATAAATCTAGCTTTTTGACAAATCAAACCTAAGCTAACTAAGCCTAAATCTTGGGTTCTATCCTTTTGTTTTCACATGATCACATCTAATTAGACTTTTGTTCATATGATTCTACCTTGCTTGGCCTAGGCCAATTCCGCTCACAAAAGGGTATTGAATATGGACATGCTTCACAAACACAAAACCATATCTCTCTGCTTTATCAAAAGGTAAACTATATAGAACCACAATCTACAAACTCAAGCTTTATATATGACCAAGAGATGTGTCAAAATTTGCCTCATTCAACAAAACTTAACAAACTATTCTAATCATGAATTATTAACAAGTATACTTTCTTTTTTACACTAGTAACTCAGTATATGTACAAATCCTATACAAAGTTGCACCAATCTATTAATTTACTCACAAACCATTCACAAGGTGAAGGTAAGTCTTGAGGTCGTGACACGTGGCCATATCCCTCTTGTTGAGGTACGGTGAGACCTTGCTACTAAGTCTAAGCTCTTGTCCCACATCAGCATAAACCCATTGCATGTCTTCCACGCACTTTTGAACCCAACCAGAAATTCCAGTCGCCACGTTAACACTCTCTTTGCTTGCCATGTCATCATCTCGAAACACAAATCCAGGCACTTTAGTAATAACATCCTCGGAGTTCACAATCCTGAGTATCCTGGTCCCACTCTTTTCCAACCGTGACCTAAACCCTTTGTTACCCACACGTGGCCCACCAAACGAAATCACAGTCACCATTGGTGCATTTTCACGAGTGGTGGTGATATCATATGCTGTGAGCGTAGCCAATGCCGCACCAAGGCTGTGACCAGTGATCGTGAAGCTTAGTGGCTCATCACCGTACATTTCGATGACTCTCTCAATCTCAGCCCTCACCATTTTTTGCAAGCTTGGGCACGAGTCAGTCTCAGAAGTGTATAGACTCAAAAACCCACTCTCAACCATGGACCCCACTTGATTGGGAGCCACATTGGTCAAATTGGCACGTAAATTCTCTACCCACTCTAGACACGTGGCGGTTCCCCTATAGGAAATCACCACGTCACGTCTTCCAAGTCTTTGTATTTCTCTCTGGTCTTGACATACTGCCACGTATCCAATCCAGCTAGATTGGGTGGACATCCACGCTGGAGCCCGGTCGATCCAACGTGGCAATTGGACCCCACAAGTGGCTCTCAAGTTCTTGGTGATTTTGTATCCGGTTTCCCCTACTCTGGTCCGAGTAAAAAGAGAGCTTCTGGGGTGGCGACACGTGGCATAAGTCGGGGACTCCGGGTCAAAGTCAAAAGAACGATAGGCTGCCTCAACAAACTGGCCGTACCTTAGAATTTCGCTGCGTAGGCTGTCATCTAGAGGATCAAGCAAGCCTTCCCAGTTGTTGAGTCCCTGAAATTCCATCCACCTTTTTCCAAGCTTAGCTGACTGAGTTGCGAGGCTTCGTTTTAAGGCACCGTGCTTGATTGAGCTGCAAGAGATTTCTAAGCTTCTCATCAATTCACAGCTGCTGCTGCTACGTTTATTATTGTTGCTGGCAATGGCATAGTAGTAGTGCATGGTGGCCACTATGTTTTTTGATATAGTTGGTGTGCATGGACGAACAGCTCCAAAAACAAGCTTCATTTGTTTTTCTTCTTTGTGGGTTACTCTCTCTCTCTCTCTCTCTCAAAAGAGAGCCTAGTTGCCTTTTTTTGTGTGGAGGGGTGTCTCTTATGTTTTATTACACTGACTCACACGTTGTGACACTGAAGTGGTGAATGGCTTTTATAGAGAGAGTGTGTAGGTATGGACGGTGGTGTTATAGGTATGATGTATGTAACTTTGTTTGATGTGAGAGATTATATATACATGAAAATGAAATAACTGAAAAACGGCTACGGGATTTTTAAAATGTGAGTGTAAGAGAGGGAGATAGATCATAGATAGTTCAGTGGACTAGAGCTCAGAAGTGGGTTTGAAGTGAATTTGACTAGTGGGTCCCAATTTATTAAAAAAAATAATAATAAAAGAGGTAAAGTACTAAGTAATTTGACTTTCCGACCAAATGAACTTGCTGTGGCACTTTTCACAAGACGCGTCTACAGTCAGCTAAACTCAGCGTGCCCTGACTCCTGGCTCAAATTATTAAAAAAACTGAAAAAAAATGTATTTAAAAAAAAAATATATTCATCTTATAATGTGGTTTTATAATAATTCAAGAGATATACCTAATTGCCCACTTAATTCGTTTATATATTAAAAAGAAAATTTGCACACTTAGGCTGTGTTTGGGATAGCTGAAAAAGTCAGCTTATTTTACTTTTGATCTTATTTTTTCTACTATTCATGAGTTCTATAGTATTTTTTGATACTATTCATCAGTTTTACTGTACTATTGTAGCTATCTTTTAACTTTTTCTACAATACTTTCAGTAAAAAATTTTCAGTTTCAACTAAATAAAACGAACTGTAAAAAAAGCTAAAAGGGAGCTGAAATAGTACAGTGGGACCCATGAATAGTACCAAAAAAATGCAATAAAACCTATGAACAGTAGCAAAAATAAACTGAATAGTAAAAAAAGTTGGTCTTTTAAGCCAATGCCAAACGCACACTAAAGTTTTTTTTTGTTACTATTTATGGGTCCATTACACTTTTTGGTGCTATTTATGGGTCTTATTGTACTATGTTAGTTACTTTTTAGTTTTATCTATAGTACTTTTAGTAAAAAAAAAAAAAAAAATAAACAGACCCTTAATATCATAATTTTCTCCTATTAAAAAAAAAAAAATTGTGCAACTATGAGTAATCAACATATTCTACCACATGTGAATCAAATTAACCCATATGTTTGAATGCACTTATTATCATAGGAGGGAATAGAATCATCTCTATTTTCATTTCACTTAAAGTTAAAAGAATTTACTTCGCAATTACGATTTTATTGATGATGTATACAGTAGTACTACATCATTTAAATTTTAAATGACATGATACTAAATACACTTTTAATTTACAATATTTTATTTCAACCAAGAAATTAATTCATTTCAAATGAGGAGTGTTAACATATGTGTGGCACCACATCAACGAAAAAGAACAAGAAGTAATCAATCTTTTTTTTCCCCCTCAAATGAAACCAAACTCTAAAATGAAATCACTCCATTTTTACTATGGAAAGAACACAAATCTCAAAACATGGTGTCATAATTGTAAATAAAAGCCACCAAGACTTCGAATCTTGTTGCGCCCATTACCTTTTTTCCCCCTACTATTTTCTCTTCTTCTTCATTGTTTCTCCAATTGTGCCCACCTTTTTTTATTTATTGAATTTTTTTTTTTTTTTTTTACATCATTTGATGGGTTTGAGATCTTGAAGTTGAAGCCACAAACAATGCCAATTTTGAAGCCAAACGCATTGATAAACAACGGAAGTAAAAGACACATATTATCATTTATTCTTCATTTCTTACCGAGAAAATTATCTTATCAGAAATCTATCTCATATGTGTGGATCTCATATGTTGTGAGAGAAGTCTCATTATGAGACCGTTTCATGCGATACATTCTCTTCTTGCCGTGAGTCTTGTAACGAACTCGCAATCAGTTAAATTGTGAATATTGACTTGGCTTGGTGACGTACAGGGAGAAGAGGATGGAACAAAGACACAAGGAAACTTTATAAATTGGGTTGTTGGTCTGTGGGTGACTTTGAATTTTTGTTGTGTGTGAATTGAACCGCCAGTGTCAATATTGTTATTGGCCATGCATCGGCACCAGTTTGAGTGTACATGTATCGATATTGCGTGATGAGAAGGATAAGGGGGATTTGGTTTGAATGAATTTTTTTTTATATGGGATGAGTTTTATGAGGTAATGGGTTTTGGTTCGATGGGTCTATTCCATTATTGGTTATTGTTTTTGTGTATCTTGAAATTTTTCAGTTTTTGTTTTAGACAAAATTGTTTGGTTAATTCATATTGATTAGTGTTTTAATGGTGTTAGGATGGAACCAAAATGGTTTTAGTGTTTAGGGTTTTTTTAATTACTATTATTTATATCAAACAAATTTTTAGGTTATTATTCCGAAAAAAAATTATTTTAAATGAATCTTCCCAAATACAATTTTATTTTAAAATTATCAAAAAACATTTTGTTTCCATTCTAAAAAACAGTTTTTGAAGCTACTATCAAATAGACCTTTGGTTTGTTGTTTTGTACGCAGGAGCCACCTTTAGAAAAGGTTTTTTGTTCTTTTCTATTTAATATGTCCATATGTTTTTAAATTGTTTCAGCAAGCCTCTCATAATTGACCCCACATAATTGTTTTTTTCAACGGGTTTGATTGCAAAAAATAAATTTAAATCTGTCCTAATTTCTATGTATAACCAAATATGTTTATAAATTTCAATGGGTGCAAGTGTAGGTGTAGGTATAGCTACTAATTAAATAATGGCTGTGCCACTGTTTATTTCTCTCTAAATCCCTCTTTACAGATACAGAAGTTTGGAAGTGACATAAACAATTACTATTTCTGTCTAAATCCCTCTTTACAGATAAAGAAGTTTGGAAGTGACATAAACAATTACTAACACACTCTTTCATATAAAAATAAAACTTCTAATTCACTCTTTGTAAATTATCATTGAAAAGCATCGTTACTTTTGTAGAAAAAACTAGCAGAACACAACAAACTAGAGTAATAAGATATAATTTATTCATCAGGAAAGACAAACAGTACTTTTTTCACATTGCTTTTTGGAATACTACAGAAGATTTATTCCAAAACCCTTTTTTTATTATACACTGATAACAACCTGGACTAGTAGTGAAACATATCTGTTTTGAAATTTGTTACTATATCTTTTAGTTATTGTTTTACAATTGTGTGTGTAAGTTAAGACTGAAAACATTAATAATTCAAAATGTTTAAATTAGGTTTCATTTATTCGATTATTTAATTACTTGACCAAAAAAAAATTATGTAATCTATTTATTTCAATGTACATTGAATAGTACAAAATTTTAGGTTTTCCATTTATTTAATTTAACTACAACTAAAACTTATTATAGAGAATTAATATTGAGATGAGAATTTCGTCTTTAAATAATAAATTTCTCAATCATATAAGATTTAAATTGGTTTAAGTGTTAATAAATTCGTTTCTGAAAAATAGTAAGCTAACAAGCATGATTATTTCAAAAAGAACGAACATTACTTACTCTAGAATTTAGTAGTCAAGGAATTGAAAAGTAATTTTTTTTTTTAAGTTCTCAATAAAATTGAAGTTTACTTTAAAAAGAATTTGGAATAAATCTTGGATTACGTACTAAAATTTTAGATTATCATAATTGATATCAAGGATATTTCAAATTTTATTACATAAATTATACAAATTGACGTGTTAATCTTTAAAATTAAAATAAAAAGTAAGAAAAATATTTTTTATTATTAATAATATGGCTTAAAAAATCATATTTTATTAACATTTGGTAGCAAAATCGAAAGGTGCTTTTAGCATTTTTCATTTTTTTTAATTGATAAGTTTTATTAACAAAAAAGAGGATAAATATTAGGAACTTATTACAATATATCCGTGGCATTTTTCAATCACCATATCAATAATTGACATAAACATTAAAATATAATTGTTCCTTCCATATCAATAGAAAATTGTGTCTCACCACTATTGTTATAAACTCTACAAAAAAAAGTTGCCTATAGTAGCATTTTTTAGTGGCATTTGAAAAAAAACCACTATAAGTACCCTATAGTGGCGTTTTATAAAAACCCTGCTATATGCATATCACTGTGTCTATCCTAGCGTTTTAAAAACACCAAATGTCTATAGTGGCATTTGTAAAACGCTACTATAGGTCCTTCTTTTTTTTTTTTTTTGTTGGGCTATAACAGCGTTTTACAAATGGCACAATAGGCCTAACCAGAACCTATAGTGGCATTTATTCAGGCCTGTCAAGCCTATTGTGGTGTTTGTAAAACGCTGTTATAGCCCAAAAAAAAAAAAAAAAAAGNGAGAGGGAGATAGATCATAGATAGTTCAGTGGACTAGAGCTCAGAAGTGGGTTTGAAGTGAATTTGACTAGTGGGTCCCAATTTATTAAAAAAAATAATAATAAAAGAGGTAAAGTACTAAGTAATTTGACTTTCCGACCAAATGAACTTGCTGTGGCACTTTTCACAAGACGCGTCTACAGTCAGCTAAACTCAGCGTGCCCTGACTCCTGGCTCAAATTATTAAAAAAACTGAAAAAAATGTATTTAAAAAAAAAATATATTCATATTATAATGTGGTTTTATAATAATTCAAGAGATATACCTAATTGCCCACTTAATTCGTTTATATATTAAAAAGAAAATTTGCACACTTAGGCTGTGTTTGGGATAGCTGAAAAAGTCAGCTTATTTTACTTTTGATCTTATTTTTTCTACTATTCATGAGTTCTATAGTATTTTTTGATACTATTCATCAGTTTTACTGTACTATTGTAGCTATCTTTTAACTTTTTCTACAATACTTTCAGTAAAAAATTTTCAGTTTCAACTAAATAAAACGAACTGTAAAAAAAGCTAAAAGGGAGCTGAAATAGTACAGTGGGACCCATGAATAGTACCAAAAAAATGCAATAAAACCTATGAACAGTAGCAAAAATAAACTGAACAGTAAAAAAAGTTGGTCTTTTAAGCCAATGCCAAACGCACACTAAAGTTTTTTTTTGTTACTATTTATGGGTCCATTACACTTTTTGGTGCTATTTATGGGTCTTATTGTACTATGTTAGTTACTTTTTAGTTTTATCTATAGTACTTTTAGTAAAAAAAAAAAAAAAAATCAGTTTTAACTAAATAAGCTGTTTCCAAATAGAGACTTAGTGTCCGTTTGGCATGACTTAATTTTGTTAGCTTATTTTACTATTCAACTTATTTTTGCTACTATTCATAGGTCTCACTGCACTTTTTAGTACTATTCATAAGTCTCATTGTACTATTTTAGCTAACTTTTATCTTTATCTACAGTACTTTCAATAAAAAGTTTTCAGTTTCAGCAAAATAAGCGGATTCCAAACAGACCCTTAATATCATAATTTTCTCCTATTAAAAAAAAAAAAATTGTGCAACTATGAGTAATCAACATATTCTACCACATGTGAATCAAATTAACCCATATGTTTGAATGCACTTATTATCATAGGAGGGAATAGAATCATCTCTATTTTCATTTCACTTAAAGTTAAAAGAATTTACTTCGCAATTACGATTTTATTGATGATGTATACAGTAGTACTACATCATTTAAATTTTAAATGACATGATACTAAATACACTTTTAATTTACAATATTTTATTTCAACCAAGAAATTAATTCATTTCAAATGAGGAGTGTTAACATATGTGTGGCACCACATCAACGAAAAAGAACAAGAAGTAATCAATCTTTTTTTTCCCCCTCAAATGAAACCAAACTCTAAAATGAAATCACTCCATTTTTACTATGGAAAGAACACAAATCTCAAAACATGGTGTCATAATTGTAAATAAAAGCCACCAAGACTTCGAATCTTATTGCGCCCATTACCTTTTTTCCCCCTAATATTTTCTCTTCTTCTTCATTGTTTCTCCAACTGTGCCCACCTTTTTTTATTTATTGAATTTTTTTTTTTTTTTTTTTTACATCATTTGATGGGTTTGAGATCTTGAAGTTGAAGCCACAAACAATGCCAATTTTGAAGCCAAACCCATTGATAAACAACGGGAGTAAAAGAGACATATTATCATTTATTCTTCATTTCTTACCGAGAAAATTATCTTATCAAAAATCTATCTCACATGTGTGGATTTCATATGTTGTGAGAGAAGTCTCATTATGAGACCGTTTCATGCGATACATTCTCTTCTTGCCATGAGTCTTGTAACGAACTCGCAATCAGTTAAATTGTGAATATTGACTTGGCTTGGTGACGTACAGGGAGAAGAGGATGGAACAAAGACACAAGGAAACTTTATAAATTGGGTTGTTGGTCTGTGGGTGACTTTGAATTTTTGTTGTGTGTGAATTGAACCGCCAGTGTCAATATTGTTATTGGCCATGCATTGGCACCAGTTTGAGTGTACATGTATCGATATTGCGTGATGAGAAGGATAAGGGGGATTTGGTTTGAATGAATTTTTTTTTATATGGGATGAGTTTTATGAGGTAATGGGTTTTGGTTCGATGGGTCTATTCCATTATTGGTTATTGTTTTTGTGTATCTTGAAATTTTTCAGTTTTTGTTTTAGACAAAATTGTTTGGTTAATTCATATTGATTAGTGTTTTAATGGTGTTAGGATGGAACCAAAATGGTTTTAGTGTTTAGGGTTTTTTTAATTACTATTATTTATATCAAACAAATTTTTAGGTTATTATTCCGAAAAAAAATTATTTTAAATGAATCTTCCCAAATACAATTTTATTTTAAAATTATCAAAAAACATTTTGTTTCCATTCTAAAAAACAGTTTTTGAAGCTACTATCAAATAGACCTTTGGTTTGTTGTTTTGTACGCAGGAGCCACCTTTAGAAAAGGTTTTTTGTTCTTTTCTATTTAATATGTCCATATGTTTTTAAATTGTTTCAGCAAGCCTCTCATAATTGACCCCACATAATTGTTTTTTTCAACGGGTTTGATTGCAAAAAATAAATTTAAATCTGTCCTAATTTCTATGTATAACCAAATATGTTTATAAATTTCAATGGGTGCAAGTGTAGGTGTAGGTATAGCTACTAATTAAATAATGGCTGTGCCACTGTTTATTTCTCTCTAAATCCCTCTTTACAGATACAGAAGTTTGGAAGTGACATAAACAATTACTATTTCTGTCTAAATCCCTCTTTACAGATAAAGAAGTTTGGAAGTGACATAAACAATTACTAACACACTCTTTCATATAAAAATAAAACTTCTAATTCACTCTTTGTAAATTATCATTGAAAAGCATCGTTACTTTTGTAGAAAAAACTAGCAGAACACAACAAACTAGAGTAATAAGATATAATTTATTCATCAGGAAAGACAAACAGTACTTTTTTCACATTGCTTTTTGGAATACTACAGAAGATTTATTCCAAAACCCTTTTTTTATTATACACTGATAACAACCTGGACTAGTAGTGAAACATATCTGTTTTGAAATTTGTTACTATATCTTTTAGTTATTGTTTTACAATTGTGTGTGTAAGTTAAGACTGAAAACATTAATAATTCAAAATGTTTAAATTAGGTTTCATTTATTCGATTATTTAATTACTTGACCAAAAAAAAATTATGTAATCTATTTATTTCAATGTACATTGAATAGTACAAAATTTTAGGTTTTCCATTTATTTAATTTAACTACAACTAAAACTTATTATAGAGAATTAATATTGAGATGAGAATTTCGTCTTTAAATAATAAATTTCTCAATCATATAAGATTTAAATTGGTTTAAGTGTTAATAAATTCGTTTCTGAAAAATAGTAAGCTAACAAGCATGATTATTTCAAAAAGAACGAACATTACTTACTCTAGAATTTAGTAGTCAAGGAATTGAAAAGTAATTTTTTTTTTTAAGTTCTCAATAAAATTGAAGTTTACTTTAAAAAGAATTTGGAATAAATCTTGGATTACGTACTAAAATTTTAGATTATCATAATTGATATCAAGGATATTTCAAATTTTATTACATAAATTATACAAATTGACGTGTTAATCTTTAAAATTAAAATAAAAAGTAAGAAAAATATTTTTTATTATTAATAATATGGCTTAAAAAATCATATTTTATTAACATTTGGTAGCAAAATCGAAAGGTGCTTTTAGCATTTTTCATTTTTTTTAATTGATAAGTTTTATTAACAAAAAAGAGGATAAATATTAGGAACTTATTACAATATATCCGTGGCATTTTTCAATCACCATATCAATAATTGACATAAACATTAAAATATAATTGTTCCTTCCATATCAATAGAAAATTGTGTCTCACCACTATTGTTATAAACTCTACAAAAAAAAGTTGCCTATAGTAGCATTTTTTAGTGGCATTTGAAAAAAAACCACTATAAGTACCCTATAGTGGCGTTTTATAAAAACCCTGCTATATGCATATCACTGTGTCTATCCTAGCGTTTTAAAAACACCAAATGTCTATAGTGGCATTTGTAAAACGCTACTATAGGTCCTTCTTTTTTTTTTTTTTTGTTGGGCTATAACAGCGTTTTACAAATGGCACAATAGGCCTAACCAGAACCTATAGTGGCATTTATTCAGGCCTGTCAAGCCTATTGTGGTGTTTGTAAAACGCTGTTATAGCCCAAAAAAAAAAAAAAAAAAGGGACCTATAGTAGCGTTTTACAAACACCATTATAGGCCCTTGTAAGACAAAGGGTTGTATAGTGTCATATGTAAAACGCTGTTATAGCCCAACCCCAAAAATAATTGAGGGACCTATAGCAGCATTTCATAAACACGACTATAAGTCCTTAAAAAAAAAACCAACAGAAAAAAATTTTAAAAATTTCCTCATATATATATATATATGAAGGACCTCTAACAGCATTTTAGAAATGCCACTATAGGCTCTTGTCTTACAAGGGCCTATATTGGCGTTTGTAAAACACTACTATAGCCCATCCCCCCAAAAAGAATTGAGGAACCTATAGCAGCATTTCATAAATGCCACTATAG
The DNA here is from genome assembly GCF_002906115.3 of Quercus suber. Taxonomy (NCBI): domain Eukaryota; kingdom Viridiplantae; phylum Streptophyta; class Magnoliopsida; order Fagales; family Fagaceae; genus Quercus; species Quercus suber. The sequence continues at coordinate 1,563,196 of NW_027069520.1, forward strand.
GTCCTTTAGAAAAAAAAAAAACCAACCGAAACAAGAAAGTACCATGAGTTGCCTTGAATTGATTAACCCAACTAAAATCCTTACACTAGGCACTTTTCACTGCTTCACAATCCCACAAAGCACGTTTTGTACCCTCAGGACATCTGCCACAGAGATGATAAAGAGGACCTGATAGGATTTTCCTCTTCATCAAATTTACTTTGGTTGGCAAAATTTTTGCACATGCCTTCCAAAGAAAATGTTTGATCTTTCTAGGCATCTTGAGTTTCCAAATTCCAGACCATAAACCTGAAGCTGCAATCCTGGTTGAACCCGAAGCCTCCTCACTCATTGAATCTTCACATATACACTTATAACTTGATTTCACCAAGTAAACAACATTTTTTTTTTCCAATGACCAGTAGAGGAAATCTGATTGAGCTGATTCACCTAAAGGAATAGCCTTAATCTGCTGAGATTTGAAGGGAGAAAAAAAATGCATCAATCACTTAAGAATTCCACCAACCCGATTCTTGGTCCATCAAGTCTGCCACACAGGCATCACTGCCCAAAACCGAGGGAGAAGAAGCAATTCTTCCACTTGAATTTCCTAGTAAACAACTGTCTTTGAAGACAAGAATGGACCTTCCATCACACACTCTCCATTTTGCACCCATAGTAATTACTGTTGCTTTTAATATACTCTTCCATGCAAAAGAACCCGAAGATTGTTTTGCATCAAAAATGGCACTATTGGAAATTATTTTGACTTAAAGACATGATAAAAAAGTGAGTTTGTATCATGAATAAGCCTCCATACTTGTTTTGCCAACGTGGCATCATTGAACTTTGCAAACTCCTTAAAACCCAAACTCCCCTCGTTCTTCGGTTTACAAAGTGTTTCCCAATTTTTCCAATGAATCTTCCTTGGCTCCCCACATTGTCCCCACCGAAATTTCCTAATTAGCATCTCAATGTCCCTACAAAGGCCCAATGGAAGTTTGAAATGTCCCATCTAGAATGTGGGTATAGCTTGAACTAATGCCTTCAAACGCACTTCTTTCCCAGCTTGAGATAAGAGTTTTTCCTTCCACCCTTGTAAATTACCCCAAAATATATCTTTTATATAATTCAAACTTGCTCTCCTATTTTTTCCAACCACTACTGGCAGCCCCAAGTACTTTTCATACTGTTTTATCTCTGACACACCAAGTAGCACTTTTATGGAATTTTTTGTTGACTCACAAACTGATTTGTCAGAGAAGAGGGTAGTCTTATCAGAATTTATTTGCTGGCCATAAGCTTTTTCATATGCCTTCAGGATGCCTTGGATGGTGTTTACCTCTTCTAATTTTGTTCGACAAAAAAGGAGGCTATCATCTGCAAAAAAACAAGTGAGAGATTTTTGGTCCACCCCTACAAAGAGAGTATCCCTGAATCCTTCCATTATTCACATCATTTTGAATCAACCCATTTAGACCTTCAAAGCATAAAAGAAACAAGTAAGGGGATAAAGGTTCCCCTTGTCTCAAACCCCTAGTTGGTACAATGTGGCCTCTTGGTTCCCATTAACCATAATAGAGAAAGATACAAAACTTATACACTCATAAATCCACCCCCTACATTTTGTATGAAAACCCATCATCTCCATAATTTTCATAAGGATTTGTCATTCCACCTTATCATAAACCTTACTCATATTTAACTTCCATCCTTTTTTTTTTTTTTTTTTTTTTTTTTTTTTTTTTTTTTTTTTTTTTTTTTTTTTTTGTGCGCCAAACATCAATCTATTCATGAATCAGAATAAGGCCCTACTGCTTTCTTTCAGCTTTTTTTTTTTACAGATGGAAAAGGGAAAGTCCATGAATCTTCAATGGAACGTACAAAATAAGTAGATATAACAGTGAAAAGAAAATAGCACCCAATATCTGTGATGGGTTCCCCCACCTCTTGTTGGTAGCTAAACAGTACCAGCATAAAATAAATAAAACAATATATTCTTAGACTAAAAAAATATCATATTTCAAAACTAAAGCACTCGATCTCTGTGCTTTTCAAATTTTGGAGTTTTTATTTTTTTATTTTTTTATTTTTTATTTTGACCCTTTATATTTCAAAATTTTCATCTTAATCCTTTATTTTTTATTTCGCTTTCATATGGGCATTGCTATCTATTTCCGTTCATAATCTCACTATTCATAATATGTTTTTTTGCCTATAACAATAAAATTTCTACATTTCACAACAATTTAGAACTAGTATTTCATAAAATAGTTAAATGTGAAGAGTATTTAATGATTGTATTATTAACAAAAATGGACGGCACGACTAATATGAAAACATAATAAAAAATAAATGATAAAAATGAAAATTTTGAAACATAAATAACCAAAATAAAACTCCAAACGTTAAGGGCCAAGAAATCATATTTCAAAGTACTTCAAATTGCATCAAGATAATTATTACACAATGCTCATTTGTACCAAACCATTGATGCAATTTTTTTTAAAGCTAAAAAACTTTCTATCTAGTAGGCTAGGTGTACAATGAAGTGGAGAGAGCTTTTTGAACTTTTTCAAAAAAGAACAAGAAAAGAAGGAAATTGGATAGAGCTTTTTAAACATTAAAAAAAAAAAAAAAACTTATTCTTCCTCATGGCCTGTATTTCCTCTAGAGATACCAGACATAATTCAACAGGTGATAAACGATGATAAGCACTCCATGTTATGCTCTATTTCATTGTTGGAAGAAATCAGAGGGTTAGTCTTTAGAATGAAGTCCCACAAATTTCCAAGTCTTGTGGTATGTCAATATTAATTTTCGAACATTTTTGGAACATAGATTACCATTAAGTGGTAGTTGTAGTCATAAGATTTTTACACAAAGTGGAAGTTGTTAGAATATAAGTCCAATGCACTTAAGCCCATAGTGTAGAGTTATTTGTACATCACACACTGTCTACCTACACATAAGGCAGACCCTTATACTTTATTATTCACAGATATATTGAGAGAAACCATTCACACCAACCTAACTTTGATTTCAAAGGTAGAAAGGCTTCAACTATTAACAACTTATTTTCTTTAAGTCCCTGAAATGTTTCTTAGAAGCTAATTGCAAAGATTATGGCTTCAAAAGTGAAATCACCCACCAAAGATCATTTGCTCTTGACAAGAATCTTTTGTTTCCCGATTGAGAAATTCAAGATTAACACCATCATAGCTCAAGAGGTGATTTACTCTACCTAAAAGAATGCATCTTAACCACCTCATTCTAAATTCTGATTAATGAATCCACATTTGGTTTTTTAAATCCCAAGATGAGACCACATATCTCACCCTTTCTCTTCAATTGGACTCTTAGTACTTCTGTATAGAGTTCTATTATTATAATTCCTTGATACCAGTTGAGATTTACTAAGAGAATCTCTTACATTCTACCATGGTTTGAATTCAGAGTAAGTGTTTTTCTTTGCAAAGAAAAATACTAAATGTACTATCAATATTATTACAAAAGACTTACAATCTGACATGATAATGAATATGATTGGTGACACATCAACAAGAAAATAAATGAAATTTTCAATTACTTTTTTTTTTTGGTTACATTTAAAATTTAATCCATCAATTATAGACTTATATGTAATAAAATTTGTGATACCATTAGCTAATCTCCTTCACAAAAATTATCATTGGATTGTTTGTGTCATTTCAGTTATTAGAATTTCAATTTAAAAAATTAACTCCCAAGAGATTAGGTCTGTGACAAATCCAACCTTCTATTAATATTTTCCTAAAAAAGACTAACAAATATAATCACCTTTACATTTTTTTCATCGCATCATCAATAATTTTATTATGTGCAAACTATGTAATTTTTTTTTCTTTTTTTGGAAAATACCAAGTATTTTTAACACACATACACTAGAAAAAGTGAGAAGATCTTAAAGAAACTGTTAATGGTATATATTCAAAAGAGCCTGCAAACCATGTAATTAGATTCATTAGACCTTAACAAAAAAGACTAACATAATGTTTGATTTGTTAATAAAGGTGCAAATTATGTAATTAGATCCATTAAACTTTAACAAAAAAGACTAACATAGTGTTTGATTAGTCACAAACATTATGTTTTGGGAATCAATTATCTCTCCAAAAAAAAGCTTTGCACTTTGCAGGCAAATTCATGCCCAACAAGAGAGCGGTACAATTTTTGGGGGGGTCTGATCCATCACTACTTTGGGCTTGAGCTGGTCAAATGTCGGGTCCAGTTGTTTTCGGCCCTTTAGTCCCAATGTTTTTAACAAACACGTGGTAAAGTTGTGGGCTTCGGTTTAAGTCTTATTCCCCAATCACAGGCCCACAAAAAGGAGCAGGAATAAAAAGAAAATTATTCCTTTTTTTTTTTGGTAGAATAAATTATTGTTTTCTTCTAAACTTTAAACCAAAAGAAAAAAAGAAAAAAAGAAGAAGGTGAATTCCAGTTTACTTAATTGGTAAAATGTCTTATAGTCGAATATAGAGATTTGAGGTTCAATTATAACCTACATCAAACCATACATTAAAACTATCTCTAAAAAACAAAAACAAAAACAAAAACGGATCCTTCCACCAAGCCCTCTCCAATATTTATCATTTAGAGACAAACTTTTTCTTTTTTGGGTGGGGGGAAGGGGGGTGGTGGGTGGTGGGTTGTGATAAACCAATTTTATAGACAAACTTTTTCTTTTTTGGGTGGGGGGAAGGGGGGTGGTGGGTGGTGGGTTGTGATAAACCAATTTTAATACACAAAACATTATAAGAGTACAAAAGCACTCTCAGTAGTTCTGATTAGAACCAACCTTCAATAGCATGTAATTTTGAGGGAGGAATGTTTGGCAGTTCTGTGGAGATGGTATTTGAGACTTCAATACATTTATAGATATATTTTATTTTCCACAATTCTTAATGTGACATGTTATGATGGATGTATAATGAAAAAAGTATCAATGATGGACCAATATGAATTGTGATAATGAAATTTCTCTAATCATAACTTATCACATTAATAAATTGTGAAAAAAGTTTCGAAACTCTAGAGAATTAGGTGTTTGATCAGTAGAAGCCACTTTTAGATTAACCTTGGTCTCTTATTAATATTTGCTAGTTGCTCAGATTGAAACCAGGGCCTAGGGTTTAGAAATTCCTCACTTAATTGGATTTTTTGACAAATGTGTGAGTTAAAAAAGAAGAGTGAAAAATCCTAAGTGACTAAAGTTCCTAAATGACTAAATTGAATTATCAAGCCTAATTTGTCTCCATTGCCATAGATTTGAAGTAAATTAAATTTATTTGAAGTAACTTTTATTCGAAATAAACTTAATCTAACTAATCAAATAACATCATTACGAAGTAAACTGGATTGAAGTAAATCATCTCGAAGTAAAGTTAATTGTAGTAATCACAATAGATTAAAGCCAAAGTCATTAGTCTAACATATAATTGATTCAAAGCAAGTAGGAAATCAGATCAAATATAAATAGACACTTTAATATTGCATCAAACTTAACTAATAATGACTAAACAAGATCGCAAGTATAAAAGAAACAACGGACAAAATGGGCTTCTGCCCTTTTTGGGCAAATTATATAGGGAAATGCCCTCCTTCCCAAACTAAATAGGGAAATACATCTCTTTTAAAACTTGATTTTTGATAAATCGAGTTAGGCCCTATAGTGGCATTTTTAAAGAGCTTATAGTGACGTTTTAAGGACCTATAATGACATTTTTTAACTCGACTTCAATGAAATTGAATTAGAGGCAATGAAATCGACCTATAGTGGTGTTTTTTTTTTACCTATAACTCGATTTCTTTGAAGTCGAGTTAAAAAACGCCACTATAGGTTTTTAAAATGTCACTATAGATTCCTTAAAATGCCATTATAGGACTTCAAATTTTTTTTTTTCTAACTCGATTTATCAAAAATCGAGTTTTAAAAGAGGAGTATTTTTCTATTTAGTTTGGGAAGGGGGGCATTTCCTTATATAATTTGCCCGAAAAGGACAGAAGCCCATTTTGTCCAAAAAACAACATTCAACAAAAAGTCTTCTATGAGGCCTAAGAACTAATAAAATTTCCTAAGGATCTAAATACAAATAATCTCTAGTATATTTTGGATTGTGCATGGTCCCTTTTTTTGTAGAACGAACTGCTATTTATAGTTAAGGTCTTGTCAGTTATGCCCACTTCCACTTTTCTGTGTTGCTTCTTGGTAGGTCTTCTCTACCAAGTGTCTCACTACTTACCAGACTTGATAACCTTTTGTAACTAATTGGGATATGTTGCCCAAGATCAATGCTTGATAGTTGAATGCAATGGCGGAGCAAGGGGAGCAAAAGGGGGCAACTGGCCTCCTCGACTTCTCAAAAAACACTATTCCTGTATGCCTCAACCTATGTCTTGCCCCTCCTAATATAAAATAATTACAAAAAGCAACACTCTTCAATTTTGAGTAAAATCAACCAAACCTGAAGGTGCAAATGTGCAATTAGAATTTTTTTTTTTTTAAAAAAAAAAGATAGTAGTAGCACCATACAAAAAAGGGCGCAAAAAGCTCCTGACAAAGTCAAAAGTTTGTTCCAGACTTTTCACTTTTCCCACCAAAAGTCATGCTTATTCCTCTTTCTTTTTTTTTTTTAATTTTTTTTATTATTTATTTATTTTAGACACAACAATTTTTATATTATAGTAATTAAGTTGGTAATTTTTTTTTTTTTAAAGAAAAGGTAGGTAAAGTTTAGTGGTTCTTATTTTGGTCCACTGTTTAATTATGAGAAGTGCTACGTTTATAATATTTTTACAAAAAAATTATATGTGGTAAGTTGTTATTAATTCTAATTTGAACTTGAAATAAAATATTACTTTTTCGCCACCAATAGTAGTCAATAACAACATTCTACTTAGAATTTGTTGTGAAAGGGTTATGAAAATATTGTGGATATAGAATTTTTCTATAATTATTTTTATTTTTATTTCCTATTAACATCTAGTCTCCTTAGCAACTATAAAAATATTTTGTAAATTTTATTTGTGACTCTAGAATTATTGCAATTTGTTTATGTCTCATGCCATATTAATTAGTGAGTCCCATATTTTACACATAAAAATAGTAATAAACTACTTAATGCTCTTTAAGACACTAAAACTATCTCTATTTTTTTTTCTCTTCCATCTCTTGGTTTTTTTATGATTCCAAACTCTGGATTTTTGTTATGAATCCAAATTTTAAATACTCATAAGAGTAGAAAAAAAATGTTCAATTCTATATTTTTTGATCAAGTACACCTATATACTATTTTGTACGTGTATTGCTATACTCTTAACATTTTTAGATTGAGAAAATATTATGATTTACATTTATATTAGATTTTGTTTGACAATTACATTAGTTTACAATTATTTACTTATTTTGTTATAAATATTGAGTAATATTTTTTAGATTAGCTTTATTTTAATCTTGTCCCCTAAACTAAAATCCTGGCTTCACTTCTGGTTGAATGGTTCACAAAATGATCATAAATTTATTTAGGTCCGAAATGCTAGAAGTGAGCTGATTATAGGGAAGAAGAAATCAATGATGACCAAATTTAATGTTTTTTGGGTTAATTGAACGTTAAATATTCCTATAGAATTTGAACTGGAGAGTTGAATTAAAAACTGGAAATTCTGACGCTGAAGTGGGTCGAGTTAATCACCTTAAATAGCTAGAGTGAAAAGGACTTGACCTAATTAAGACTTTGCAGCAGAGATAACATAAAAGAGTTAGGTAATGAATGGTCCTCTTAGGACAAAAACACAAGAACAGAAATGTAAAGTATAAATGGTACCACTAGCTTTGTGGTGTATATCTCTGGTGTGGGTGTAAGTAACCTACACCATTCTTCAAAATCTCAAAAAGTCTTACCATCTTTGGATGATTTAAACCATTTGTATGTATCTTGGGCAGGACCATGCCTAATATTCATTTATTAACATGCAAAACTTAGTCCCAGAAGCGACATATTGACAGGCAACTGCGACAAGCGGATAAAAAAAGAAAAATTCTCACTTTTTGAAAAGTTAAAAAATTTCCTAGAGGGGGAAAGCATATGTGTGATATGTGATCTAACCTACGTTTTTTGTGTGTACAACATAATATCATTAGCTTATAATACATTTTAACATGTTCTAGTACTTGAAAACGTGCAGATCTGACTGTTTTTAACTGGTGTTCACTGGAGTTGTGTACGTTGTTAGGAAAATTATCTGATACCCAAGACATGTGGAACACGCCTCTCACAAGCACGTAACAGGAACAAGATACTAACACGCTGTATTGACTCGTAGATCCGTGTTTTGGTCATTGATAGCAGTAGATCACTGTTTCTGACACAGTGCAGCATGCATAACAATCTAATTCCCAACCAAATCATGAAAAAAGAGAAAATGGGTATAGTAGGGTTGTGTACAAGAATCGAATCGGTGCAATGGTTAGAGAGGTTAGACCGTCTCTTTGCTTTTACAGCCTCCAATGTCCTTTAGAAAAATATCTAATTTCTCTAACACGGACCTCTGTACTATAATCTGATGATTACAAAGTTGTACTCCTGGGACCAAAGACTACAGCAGCCACCATGCATACAGGGGCAGAGCCGCAGAGGTACATTATGGCCCCTCAAATTTTTTTAGAAACCCTCTAATAGTTGATAAATTTATATTTCACCCCATTTTTTAATAGCCGGCCCCACAAGAATAAAGCTTGGCCCCCCTCCTTCAACACATCAACCAAATTTGGTTCCTAAAATCCTAATTTTCACCATTTGTCTTTTTTTCATTCCTTCTCTTAACACTTCAGCCATATCTCATGTAGTTTTATGAACTTCTTCTAATTTTTAGTTTTAGTTCCATTTAGAAGATTTATTCATTTTTTTTCTAAAAGGATAAAACTTATATATAGTATATTAAAGTCCCCAATTAAACTCAACTATATTAAACACAATTGATCTTGAAAATGAAAATAATGTTTGTGTTTTATTGGTCATGGTAAATAGGTGGTTAAGTTTCATTAGGAAATGTAATGTACTACACTTAAAAATATATCGTATTTAAGTTTTTCACTTTCCCAAAATTCTACAATATGCCCTTCTATTTTTGAGAGATAGTTTCAACTTATGACATCCGTTCATGATTATTACTCTTTATCATCAGACCAAAATACCAATTGCTGTTTTTTTTTAGACGATGATCAAACCCTAAATCTTTTCACTTGGTCGTTTAGTTTTTTTTTTTTTTTGAAGATACACTTGGTTGTTTAGTTTGTTAGTATTTTAGGTGCTAATGAGAATTACACTAATAAAAAAAACAAAATTAATGCATGAAGACGCGTATGTATGTTGAAGTTTGAATTTTTCTTGAATTACAAATTAATATGATAATTTTACCTCGACCCTCCAAACATAAATTCCTGACTCTTTCCCTTGATGTGTTTTCTCTCTCTCTCTCTCTCTCTCTCTCTCTCTCTCAGAAAGAAAGTACGTATAACTGTAGCCACCGCCATGCATGATTGATGCACACCTTTGGAGACTGCTTCAAGAAGTTACACATAGAAAGGTTATGAATAAAGTAGTCAAAGTAGGATAGGTGCTCTTATTACGAGGGTTAAATCTTTATTACAAGGGTTACCACCGCACACCCTGGCAATTGGTGAGATGATCACTTCACAAGTATAAGTGTTTGTGAGATGTATGGGGCAAGAGCCGGGATTCAAGTCTTTGGAAGGGAACTTTATACACATATACGCTTAGATTAGACTAGAGTAGAATTTCTATCTTGTAAAAAAAAAAAAAAAAATCTTTATTACAAGGGTTAAGTCTTCTAAAAAGCCTAAGAACTATTGGATCTTCTAAGGATTTACATACAAATGATCTCATAATTATTCCTTGGTTTATTCTTGATTGTGTGTGGTTCTTTCCTTGTAGAATAAGCCTTTATTTATACTTGAGGCATTGTCAGTAATGCCCACTCCCACTTTTCGTGTGTTGCTTCTCGATAGATCTTCCCTGCCAAGTGTCTCACGGCTAACAAGACTTGATAACCTCTTGTAACTGATTTGGGGGAATTGTTCCCTTGTTGCTTATGGCTTCTGGCTTCTTAGCCTTGTCATTATGGTTGAATATTTTCTACTACTGCTCGAGGTAATAGTTTGTAACTTCTTGGAGATTTTTTTTTTTTTTTTTGAGAGAGTTTCCACATATGGTTGGTTAAATCAGTTTTTGGTGTAGGCAGGGATTGAATCCCAGATCTCTTATACAACTATCAGAGACTTTACCAGTTAAGATAACTAGAATTCACTAGTATATAATAGGTTATATGTGTTATATGCCTATATATATATACTAGACTCATCACACGCACTTTGTAGGTTTAATAATGCTCTTTTTTTATTTATGTGTTTTTGTGGTTTAGTGTTATAATGTTTAAAGGTGATATATAAATAATTGTGTGTAATTTTTTTTAAAGAAAGAGGTAGGGTAACGTAAAATAATGTTTAAAAATGAGATAGAGATAGTGTCCTAAGTTTTAGGCTAAATGGAGAAGATAAAAGAAAAAACCTAAAACTTAAGAACAGTAAATTACTCTTTTAACCAATTTGTGTTTTTTAATTTAAAATTATTAAACTAAAAGATAGGGCTATTTTAGAGAGTTTAAAATTTTTTTTGAAGGTATTTTATTTAGTACGCAAAATGTTGAAATCCAAACAGAGAATTTTGTTGTTATTATTTACTAGACTCATTACACGTGCTTTGTACGTGCAATAAAGATATTTTTTATTTTTTATTTTGAATTTAGTGAAATAATATTTAAAAGTGAGATAGAGATAATGTCCTAAGTTTTAAAATCTTGATAAAAGTTTAAAAGTCTAAAACTTAGGAACTCTTTTAAAAATAGTAAATTACTCTTTTAACTAGTTTGTATTTTTTAATTTAAAATTATTCATCTAAAATATAGAGGTATTTAAGAGAGTTTAAAAATTTGTGTGAAGGTATTTTATTTAGTACGCAAAATGTTGAAACCCAAACAGGGAATTCTGTTGTTATTATTTACTAGACTCATTACACATGCTTTGTGCGTGCAATAAATATCTTTTTTATTTTTTATTTTGAATCTAGTGAAATAATATTTAAAAGTGAGATAAAGATAATTTCTTAAGTTTTAGAATCTTGATAAAAGTTTGAAAGCCTAAAATTTAGGAACTCTTTTAAAAATAGTAAATTACTTTTTTAACTAATTTGTATTTTTAAATTTAAAATTATTCATCTAAAAAATAGAAATATTTTAGAGAGTTTAAAAATTTATGTGAAGAAAAGTGATAAAACCTAAACAGGAAATCGGTATAGGTATTATGTGTCCAAATAGTTGTCTAAGACAGTAAGGCATCCTCCACGACGCCCATTCAATCTTTTGCCAAGTTGAAATCTTGAAAGCAAGCCCAATATTGTGTTCTAAATCTTTTACACAAGCTTGCTTTTTGGTTGAATTGGGATATGTAGCCCAAGATCGATGCATGATAGTTGAATGGGCCTATGTTATTTACTCCCTTTTTTTTTTTTTTTTTTTTTTTTGAAGGTATTTTATTTAGTACGCAAAATGTTGAAATCCAAACAGAGAATTTTGTTGTTATTATTTACTAGACTCATTACACGTGCTTTGTACGTGCAATAAAGATATTTTTTATTTTTTATTTTGAATTTAGTGAAATAATATTTAAAAGTGAGATAGAGATAATGTCCTAAGTTTTAAAATCTTGATAAAAGTTTAAAAGTCTAAAACTTAGGAACTCTTTTAAAAATAGTAAATTACTCTTTTAACTAGTTTGTATTTTTTAATTTAAAATTATTCATCTAAAATATAGAGGTATTTTAGAGAGTTTAAAAATTTGTGTGAAGGTATTTTATTTAGTACGCAAAATGTTGAAACCCAAACAGGGAATTCTGTTGTTATTATTTACTAGACTCATTACACATGCTTTGTGCGTGCAATAAATATCTTTTTTATTTTTTATTTTGAATCTAGTGAAATAATATTTAAAAGTGAGATAAAGATAATTTCTTAAGTTTTAGAATCTTGATAAAGTTTGAAAGCCTAAAATTTAGGAACTCTTTTAAAAATAGTAAATTACTTTTTTAACTAATTTGTATTTTTAAATTTAAAATTATTCATCTAAAAAATAGAAATATTTTAGAGAGTTTAAAAATTTATGTGAAGAAAAGTGATAAAACCTAAACAGGAAATCGGTATAGGCATTATGTGTCCACATAGTTGTCTAAGACAGTAAGGCATCCTCCACGACGCCCATTCAATCTTTTGCCAAGTTGAAATCTTAAAAGCAAGCCCAATATTGTGTTCTAAATCTTTTACACAAGCTTGCTTTTTGGTTGAATTGGGATATGTAGCCCAAGATCGATGCATGATAGTTGAATGGGCCTATGTTATTTACTCCCCTTTTTTTTTTTTTTTGGTGATGAGAAATAAAACTTCATTGAACTGAAAAGGAGTACAATAGAAACTCAAATAAGTTACAATGCTTTAGGAGCGGTCAAGTTGGATAAGATGTCGAACCATCGGAGGGCTACATCTTTTCCAGACTTGATCGAATTCATTACATTTTGCATACTGAGCAAGGGTGTGAGCTACTGTGATGTAATCCCTTTTTAAGTGACAAATTTTCCAGCTGCTAAAAGACTCAAGAAGGGAGCAAATGCCTTGATATAGATGGCCTAAGCTGCCATTGAATTCCTTTGCCTGAATGTCTTGGACCACAGTGAGAGCATCTGATTCAAGGATTACATCGGTGAGCTCCATTTCCTTAGCAAGAAGAATTCCTTGTTCAAGAGTTTGTAGATGTAAAGGAGAGAGTTGCTAAGAAATTGTCTGGTTGGAAAGAAAATTGCTTTCCATTTGGGAAGAGAAGTGCTCATAAAGGCAGTAGCTCAAGCCATACCCACCTACACCATGAGTTGCTTCCTACTTCCTAAGAGTCTTTGTGATGATATTGAAGGTATAATGAGAAGGTTTTGGTAGGGGCAAAGAGATCAGGAATCAAAAATAGCATGGGTTAGTTGGAAGAAGCTTTGCAAGTCTAAATTAGAAGGAGGTATAGGTTTTAGGAACCTTCAAGCTTTTAACCTTGCTATACTAGCAAAGCAAGGTTGGAGATTGCTCTCTAATCCTTAGTCTCTAATTGCACGGATTTACAAAGCAAGATACTACCCTCATGGTGATGTGCTCAATTCAAAACTTGGCTGCAATCCTTCATATGCTTGGCGTAGCATCTTTCAAGCATTGGAAGTAATAAGAAAAGGCACTCGATGGAGAGTGGGAAATGGGCGACTAATTCACATTTGGGAAGACAAATGGCTTCCAACCCCTCGACCTACAAGGTAGTAACTCCCCCTAGGCCTTAATGATTTTCCTATGGCCTTGGCATTGATTAACTCTGATACTAAAAGATGGAAAGCTGATGTAATCAGATCTGTCTTCCTTCCTTTCGAGGTAGACTCAATCCTAAATATTCCTTAAAGTTATAACTTACCAGAAGATAAGCTCATATGGATTGGCAATAGGAAAGGAGAGTTCACTGTTAAAAGCGCCTATTATCTAGCCCTTAGTTTGGTGGAAGCCAAGGATGGTTGAGAATGCTCATCTGAAGACTCGAGAATCCCCCTTTGGAGGAAATGTGGCATCTAAAGATTCCAGCAAAAATCAAAATCTTCGCATGGCAAGCTTGCATGAACAGGCTCCCAACTAGACTGAATCTTAACAAAAGAGGGGTGAACATTAATCCCATGTGCCCAATTTGTGAGAAAGAAACAGAAACCGAAACCATCACCCATGTATTTCTTCAATGTGATCTAGCTAAACAAGTATGGGACAAGTGGGATGGGTGTCTTATAAACCTGACAGCAAGTCATTTTGATTTCATTGATATAGCAATGCAATTTCTAAATAATGGAGCTATGAATGATCTTGAAATGTTCTTTGTAACATCTTGGGCGATATGGTATAATCGAAATCAAAAAGTTTTTGAGGATGCATGCCACTCCCCTGACCAAGTATGGTTTTCTGCTAATACAATCAGATTAGACTACAGAGAAGCTGCTGCACTATGTAGTCATTCCCAAAGTGATAAAGCAAGCAGATGGGAAGTTCCTCCCACGGGTATGTACAAAGTTAATGTGGATGGAGCTACATCAAGAGGTGCGAGATACTCTGGGGTAGGAGTGGTGATAAGGAACAACATGGGAGAGCCTATAGCAGCACTTTGTAAGCCACTACCAAGGCAATTCTCAAGTCTAGAAACAGAAATCCTTGCTCTTGAACAAGGAATTCTTCTTGCTAAGGAAATGGAGCTCACCGATGTAATCCTTGAATCAGATGCTCTCACTGTGGTCCAAGACATTCAGGCAAAGGAATTCAATGGCAGCTTAGGCCATCTATATCAAGGCATTTGCTCCCTTCTTGAGTCTTTTAGCAGCTGGAAAATTTGTCACTTAAAAAGGGATTACATCACAGTAGCTCACACCCTTGCTCAGTATGCAAAATGTAATGAATTCGATCAAGTCTGGAAAAGATGTAGCCCTCCGATGGTTCGACATCTTATCCAACTTGACCGCTCCTAAAGCATTGCAACTTATTTGAGTTTCTATTGTACTCCTTTTCAGTTCAATGAAGTTTTATTTCTCATCACCAAAAAAAAAAAAAAA
>NW_027069520.1:1588620-1595096 GCF_002906115.3 Quercus suber
GGTGATCATATCTTGTGTTATTTATTATTCCGCTGCTATATATTCTTGATATGATTGTTTGATTGTTTTAACCTAGAATTGCTTAATTTGACTAAGTAACAACTTGGCTAATTAACTAGGCTACTCAATCTGGTTGTGTGTTAAGGGGTCTAAATTTTCTATCAGAAACAAAAACAAAAATTACTATCAAGATTACAAGATCATTGATTTTTACGTGATTCCAAATTAAGGGGAAATGTTAGAGAGAGTAGAGACATAATTTTTTTCACAAGCTTACATAGATTATAGATTTAAGTTTAACCATCTAAAAAAATGGTTAAGGTAATATACCAATATCATTATTATTTTTATGATACATCGATCAAAAAAATTATACTTTGTTAATATGGTTTGTAAAGTAACTATTAACATTCTATTTGTTTTAATGAAAAATTTTATGTGAAGATAGTTTTTCACATTTTCTGTGTTTGATAGTATTAACTATCAAAAAATATTGGTAAAAAAAAAAAAAACCATCTTTAATCAACAGAAAATTCTATTAAAAATATGAATTATTTTTAGATATTATTTTCTGCTAATTTTTTTTTTTTTTTTTTGGAAAACAACTCTATCTCACACCACAATGCTTAAGTCTAACAAAATAAATCCAGATAGATTCAAGTTACACCTACCGTTAGATTTAAGTAGATCTAACTGTAAAAAATATGAACTCGTTAATATTGATTACCATATCATTTATTATCCCTTGTTTTTTGAATTGCCATATCTGTGTTTACTTCTAAAACTTTTTCACATTATCTCTCTTCTCTCATCCTCCTACTCAATATAGTCATCACAAAAATATGTAATTGAGTTTATAGTTTGAGTTATAAAGATTTGTTTTGTTTGTATAAGTGGCAAAACAAATTTAAAGTCCAGGACTTTTTTTTTTGAATGCTAAAGTCCAGCCGTCCAGGACTTTGAGATCACAAAAGAAGCCTTTGAATTGGTTTCAAGTCTTTGTATAACTTGGAGTAGAGGTGGTGTTGTCCTTTGAGGATGCAATGACACTGAATTTTTTAATGTAGATTTGTAGGGAACTAGTACTTAGAGGTGTGCATGGGTCGGGTTGGGTCGGGTTGAGGAGATTTTTTGACCCAACCCACCATGGTAGGTAAAAAAAAATTCAACCCAACCCAACCCATCACATAAGTCTAACCCAACCCAACCCAACCCATATGGGTCGGGTTGGGTCAGGTTGAACCCATGGGTTTGACAAATTATTATTATTATTATTATTAAATTTATTAAATATATTATTATTAGTATATATTATATATTTTTTTAAATATATAATATTATTATTAGTATATATTAAATTTACAACTGATTTTAAAAAAATTATTAAATATATAATATATTTTAAATATATATTAAATATGGGTGGGTCGGGTTGAGTCAGGTTGGGTTTGACGGGTTGGTGGGTTTTCTGCACACCCCTAGTAGTACTAAAGTCTTTATCTAAGATTCAAAATTATTTTTTAAACTATTCCTAAGGGTCACGATATGGAAATTCGAAAAATATGGAAATAGAGACAATACATGAAAATAAAAAGTTTCAGGTATTTTGGTTGATATGAATGTAAGCACATTTTGGGAATAGAGATAGATATGGAAATTCAAAAAATAAGGGATAATAAATGATATGGTAATCAACATTAATGGGTTCATATTTTTGACCGTTAGATCTACATAAATCTAACGGTGTAGAAAAAGTGTAATTCTAAAGAATTACACCAGGTGTAACTTGAATTCATCTCAAATAAATCATAGGGTAATTCTTTGTTAACCACTTGGGACTTGTAAATACCCTAATTAAAGAAAGGTAACAGGGTTTTTTGATTTCATTGTGAAAAATTCAAAAAAATAAAAATAAAAATAAAAGATTGATTCCCAATTTCATATACAAGAAAAGAAAAAGAAAAATGACAAAGTAAACAACTAATTTCCCAGTGAGGGTGTATTTGTAAGACTAGAACCTCAGTGTAGCTAAAGCCCAGCAACGATTTGCACCTTTGTTCTTTGTAGAATTAAAAGGAAATAGAGAAATAGAAGATAAGCAAGGCCTCCATTCTCTTCCAACCATACTACTCTCCTTCAACCAATTTACTTCTTGAGGCCTCCAAATTCCCCAGAGGTCTCTCTGGCTTTCTTTCTATCTAAATCATTGCTAAACATTATTTATTATCTTCATTTCAAAATCTCTACCTTTTAATTTTATTTTGAATGATTTTTTTTCCAATTATGAGCTAGATGAGTGATAGAGATCATGGCCATCATTCAAAATAAAATTGATATTGGACAAATATTTTTGATAGTATATAGGTTCTCAAGAACTTAAATTTCACAGATTATTGTGATATTAGAATGACATCCCTTTCGTCATAATTTTATTTGAATGACCAAATTCATATTTGGATTTTTAATTTATAGAAAGCTTTTAAAAATATTTGTGCATACCAAATACCAGAAAACATTTTTAAGCTCATTTTCATGGTTGCTATCAAATACAAAGAAAATGAGATAATTATTCAGAAAATATTTTTTAGAAAATAACTCATTTTTAAGAAAACATTATTGTTGAAACAAAAAGCATAAGGTTTTTGTAACTCATGATTAACGTTGTCTCATTTCCTTTACATTGTAATTATCAAATCAATAGAAGGGGGAAAAAAAAGTCATGAAAAACTTTTGTTCCTAAACTTATTGATTTGAAAGTGATTGGAAATTGACGTTAAGGGGAGAATAACATACTAAAAATCATATAATTCTTCCTTACTATCAGTAGAAAGATATAATTTATCAATTTTAAGTAGATGAGTTGTACTTCCTCATGGCCTGTATCTCCTCTAGAGATACCAGACAAAATTCAATCGCTGATAAACGATGGTAAACACTCCATGTTATGCTCTATTTCATTGGTGGAAGAAATCAGAGGGTTAGTCTTTAGAATGAAGTCCCACAAATTTCCAAGTCTTGTGGTATGTCAGTATTAATTTTCAAACATTTTTGAAACATGGATTATCATTAAGTGGTGGCTGCATGTGGTCATAAGATTTTTACACAAAGTGGAAGTTGTTAGAATATAAGTCCAGTGGATTTAGGCCCATAGTATAGAGTTACTTGTATATCACATACTGTCTACCTATATGTGGGGCCCGTGGGCCTGACAGCCACAGCCCATCACGTAGTAGGCCCAAGGCCAACGCCGAGGAGGACTGACCAGCCAAGGCTAAGTTAGACAAACCCTCTTTTTCTAACCCACGCCGAGGACCTCTTCGTCCTCGGCATACTAAGGATAATTTTTGGAGGGGACAAGCCCAGAGCAAGCTGTCACATTCACACTTAATGCATTCACCTAACCCCTCTGGCCGCATTAATGGGGATATAACCTCTTAGCAGGGCAACATTGATCAGAGCGAACCACTTGAGTACCGATAAGGCCTCTGATGGGACGGATGGCCAGAAGGGAGGCGAATGGATGATCAACAGATGGAAGAAGGAGATAGGAAGATGAAGACTATATAAGAAAAGCAAGTAAAGTAAAGAGGGGGGGGGGGAAGAAAAGGAAGAAAAGGGGCTCCTCGGCCAGGGGCCGAGGAGCATTCCCCCAGTTGTAAATTGACTCTAAGTGTTTCTTAATAAAAGAGAGTTCCTGCTTGGTGAAACGACGGCCAGCGCCTAAACCTTTAACCCACTCTCTACAAATTTATTGTTTGGGCTTGATTGGGCTGAAAACCCATTTGTAATCAGGGTCAAACGCAAATTGAGTCCTTACAATTGGCGCCGTCTGTGGGAAGGATTAGGGTGCTGGCCGGTGCACCAAGCGGTTGTTCTAAGTGGTCGATTTACAAAAAAAAAAAAAAAAAAAAAAATAGAAGATTCAACAGCGAAGAGAGAAATCTTGATATTATTATTTCATAAACAGAAACATTACAAATTACAATCAGAGGCTCAGGCAGGTATGTTTCACACACAAATTTACAAGCTAATCCTACCAGCTATTTCTACAATCAGAGGCCCAGGTGGAGCCGCCCTAAAAAAGCTAGCCGGTGGGAAGTGTCAAGCCGTCCTTTATTGGTATAAGAGAATGGGAGAGCTTGACACAAAAGGCAGGGAAGGGGAGGGCCATCATGTTTCCAGGCCACCGACAACTCCCATCTCGGCGCGGTGGAGCTGGAACAAAGAAAGGAGCAGATGCAGTGGCTCCGGGATACCTTCCCCCATGATGTTCCTTGATTCTCTCCAATCCTCGCGAGTGTTGGCCGCTGGAGACGACAACACTCGAGCACCGCCCATGAGATGAATTCGCACGTCTTCTTCGTCGGGGGTGCGCTCCGAGGAGAGACGTTAGGTACTCTAACAACATCCCTCTGGGTCACCTTGTAGGGGCATCGGGGTTACGCCTAGATTCTGCCGCACCGGAAGTCCAGTGGGGGCTGCGACCATACCGGCTTTTGCCAATTCTAATCACAATTCGCGGGTCGTTAAAAGGGCTTGGGGAGCTGGAAAAAGGTGCTTTTCTGTTTATGTTGAGAAATCCATGGATTGTGGAGAAACCATCTCCCCACCTTTTAATGGGGATGGAGGTTGGTAAGAATTAATTCATGTGGAGTTCGAAAAGAGAATTATCAGCTGGGCTAATAATGAAGCCACCAATTTCCAAGGAGGCCGTAGACCGTTGGACTTGTGTTAATTCACAAGGACATTAATGAAGGCGCGTTTCGCGCACCGAAGCGTCAAGCGCAGAACACAAAACAGACAAAGGGCGCTTCATAAATGAAAAGATAGGGCCTCGAGCTGGAAGCGAGATCAACGCCACGTGTAAAGATCATAATCCGATCCAAGGAGGAATCACCTCCAGTAAAGCGGTTCGAGGACAAACCTCTACTTACAGAAAAATAGAAGTGGTAGACAGAGCCAAGGTATTGCATGGTCCTCGGACCCAAGCCTATGGTAAAACTATTCACACCATTATACCTGGGTACTAGACAGAACCAAGGTATTGCATGGTCCTCGACTCAAACCTATGGGGAAACTAGATACTTACAGAAAAATAGAAGTAGTAGACAGAGCCAAGGTATTGCATGGTCCTCGGACCCAGCCTATGGTAAAACTATTCACATTATTATACCTGGGTACTAGACAGAACCAAGGTATTGCATGGTCCTCGGACTCAAACCTATGGGGAAACTAGATACTTACAGAAAAATAGAAGTGGTAGACAGAGCCAAGGTATTGCATGGTCCTCGGACCCAAGCCTATGGTAAAACTATTCACACCATTATACCTGGGTACTAGAAGAACCAAGGTATTGCATGGTCCTCGGACTTAAACCTATAGGAAAACTAGATACTTACAGAAAAATAGAAGTGGTAGACAGAGCCAAGGTATTGCATGGTCCTCGACCCAAGCCTATGGTAAAACTATTCACACCATTATACCTGGGTACTAGACAGAACCAAGGTATTGCATGGTCCTCGGACTCAAGCCTATGGGAAACTAGATACTTACAGAAAAATAGAAATGGTAGACAGAGCCAAGGTATTGCATGTCCTCGAACCCAAGCCTATGGTAAAACTATTCACACATTATACCTAGGTACTAGACAGAACCAAGGTATTGCATGGTCCTCGAACCCAAGCCTGTGGTAAACTATTCACACCATTATACCTGGTATAGTACTAGACAGACCAAGGTATTGCCTGGTCCTCGGACCCAAACCTATGGAAAAATAGATACTTATAGAAAAATAGAAGCACTAGACAGAACCAAGGTATTGCATGGTCCTCAGACCCAAACCTATAGAAAACTAGATACTTATAGAAAAATAGAAGCACTAGACAGAACCAAGGTATTGTATGGTCCTCGAACCCAAACCTATGGAAAACTAGATACTTATAGAAAAATAGAAGTACTAGACATAACCAGGGTATTGCATGATCCTCGGACTCGAACCCATGGAGAAAATAACTATCTGGAGAAAAACCAAAGTGTTACCTAGAGTCAAGCTATAATACGGTCTTTAGATTTATATTTAAGGATAACAGATGGTTTCATGAGGCTAACTCCAGAATAGAATACGAATATAGAGCAGAATATTATAGTAAAGCAAATAAAAAAGAAAACGTCACAAGTTGGAAGCAAAGTATTAAGTATTCAGTTCAAACGGAAAGTATACAACTTCCTTACAATGCCACTAGGCAAGAAAAAAAATGAGGTAAAAGAGAAGATAAAAGAGAAAATAAACAAAATTACTCTATGTCGTTACTAGTCTCCCCAACTTAGTAGGCAAATTAATTCGATAAGCAAATCAAAAGGTTTTAAGCCAAGGCCTAAGGGCTTGGTCTCGAAAGGTCCGCCGGAGCCTCGCCACGTCTTGTGGTATTTCCTGACCCTCGGTTATAAATCCCCAAATTCTGTGGGCTCAACCTCCT
>NW_027069520.1:1607767-1636033 GCF_002906115.3 Quercus suber
GGTAATCTGCACAGTGAAGTGAAAATGTTAGCATAAAATAAGCAAAAAATTAACATGACAACTGAAGAGCTGGATAAGTTCACTTACCATGGCCAGGTCCCTATTTAGGGACATGAAGAGTTCATACTGGCTAAAGTGCCTGTATGACTCCATGTCTCAGGGGAGGAGCAATGGTTGCTCCAAGGCTTCAGCTACCAGCCCTGCTCTTCCCCCATCGTAGTTTCTGATGGAGGTCTTCCAAGAAAAAGGAGCGCCATCCAGCTCAAATCTGGGAGACCATGTGCGTTGCCCTCGACGCATGTCAGCCGCAGGAGGCTCTTCCCGACTCTCTACGGATGAGGCCTTCTTGCTCCTGTGGTCCCTCACCACCTTCTGTTGCTTTGTGGTTTTTGGTGGCACCACCACCTCCCTCTCCTCAGGTTCGAGAGATCTCTTTTTCTTTAGGTCCGGTACTGGCTTTAAGCCGAGATCAGGAACCTGAGGTGGTGGTGGAGGCAAATTCACCACGGGTTAGGAAGTCCAGTGCCCTTTGGCTCGGCCTTCTTGCCCCTATTTCTCATCAGGGCCTTCAAGTCTGACATATCTTCTTTCGAAGAGTCTTCCAGAAGAGCAGTTATCAGGATAGGAGGATGAACGCTGGACTGCCTATCAATATCCTCCTCAGAATCGGAGGATGGTATCACCTGAACCCCTCTTGAAGCTTCTCCCTCAAACTTAAATTTATCTATTTGCTCCTCTAGGGAGGAGGTCGAAGAGCCAACCCTTTCGCCTACAACCACCGGCTTAAGGGGGATTTACTGAACCGGCTGGATGAGCAGTGGTACGCCCTGAGGGTTTGGGTGTGGCACTGGAGGGAGATCAAATGGGGCCAAAAATTCCTTCCGACCGACGTCGATTCGGTGGAGGCGATGGTCTCCTTGCCTTATCGCATTCCCGACCGGCTGCAAGTCGGATGGTTTGGTGTTGTAGCCGAGGATAAGAGGGACTAATCGGAGTTGCTTGTCTTCACTTACAAAAATCTCCGATCGCAACAAATAGTTGAGCGCGGCAACGTTGGTAAGGCTCAGCCGAGGAGTAACGTTTCTGTTATCTGTCAACACCACAGGAAACTTGATCAGAAAGTTGGCAGCAATAAAACTGAGAAGACTAAATTGCAATAAAAGTCAATCCTACATCTAATGTTAGCAAGCCTAAATCTAAGGTGCCCTTACCTGGTTCTCCTAGTGTGGTTGGGCAGTGAAAACCATCATGCCACACACCCGAGACGATCAGATAGTCGTCTTTCATTCCCTTGTTAGACTTGGGAAGGCAGGAGATGAGCCTCACAGCGTCGGATCGGGATTTCAAATAATATCCCGCTGCTTTTTGGCTATGGCACTCGTACATATGTACCACGTCTAGCCAAGTGAGTCCCAAGTTCAAATGGCGGTTCAGATCATCAACGGCCCCTAATATCCTAAAAACGTTGGGCGCACACTGCTCGGGGCTAAGCCTATGGTTTCAAAGGTAGTTAGTGGTGATAGGGCCCATGGGAATTGTCATTCCTCCTTCCAGGAAGGCGATGATGGGGATTATCACTTCACCCTCTTTCCGATCTGTTAGAACTTTTTCTAGGGGGCTATATCTCAAACCCACGTCTTCAGGAATGCAGTATATGGCTCTAAACTTCTCCATCTGAGCGGGACTATCCACCAGATATTGATACTTACCCATCCTAAACAAACGAGATTGGAGGAATTCTAAACGCGGCGACTAGGGGTCGACTACTTGAAGGACAAAGAGAGTGTCCGAAGAGAAGAATAAAGGCAAGAATATGAGAACTTACACGTACCGGATCAGAAAATGATATCTGAGCTTGTAAGGATGCTTGGAAATTTTGGATTTGATGATTGTAGAGTCTGGTCGATTTGAATGCTTTTGAGCGCTGGAAAAGTCTGAAAGTATGTAAAGTAAGGGAGAAAAAACCTCCTCTAGGGCTTTATATGGAGACAAGGGAGGGAGAAGGAGTTATCCCGCCCAAATTCCAAGGAAGGATCGCGTCCGTTGGATTAGTAGTCCACCGTTAGATTGCAAAGACAAAACGCCGCCTGGAGTAATTAATGGCGCTTTGGAAACCTTGAAATGGCAGCAGCAATTATGAGGCGCACAAATCCATGCCACTACACGTGCGAAA
This sequence comes from Quercus suber, assembly GCF_002906115.3. Taxonomy (NCBI): domain Eukaryota; kingdom Viridiplantae; phylum Streptophyta; class Magnoliopsida; order Fagales; family Fagaceae; genus Quercus; species Quercus suber. The sequence continues at coordinate 1,609,941 of NW_027069520.1, forward strand.
TTTGTGCATTTCTGATTTTTATTGTATAGCAAATCAAAATCTCATTTTTTCTCTTCGGAGGCGAAGGAAAAATTAAAATTTTGAGGGGCTATTTTGGGGGAGTAAAGCCCAGCCATACGTAGTGGGCCTAAAGCCCAAGGTGAAGATTAGTCTATATCCGAGGAGGCTCAAATTGTCGAGAGGTATTTCATGTAAAAGGAGGACACGTGGGGATGAATAAAATCCGTCCGAAGAGAGCATCGTTGTTCCAAAGAGACGATCATCCTCGGATGAAAGGATTTTGGGGTCATGTGAACATCTGGGGGGTCTAAAGCAGTTTACTAGTGACTTCAGCAATTCGAATAAACTCTAGACACGCTTGGAGATAAAAGGAACAGAGAAATATTTAAAAGAAAAAGCTGCCACCACCGTATTAAATGCACAGCAGAAACTTTTCTGGCCGCATTTATGTGAAGAAGATCTCTGAATAGTACAACTGGAGCTATCGTCATTCACAAAAGCTAAGGGAGATACATGAAAGGATATGCACTCAAGTAAGGGGCTGGATGAAGAACAGGTGGACGATGGGGATGGTAGTGGAGGAAGATATATAAAGAAGAGGGGTTCCTAATCAAAAAGGGAGGAGGAGAAAAAATTGTAACCTGTATCCAATTTATCATAAGCCTCTTCGGACTTGAATTTACTTGATCTTTACGTGTACTGTTTTGTTGGTTTATACTTGTATGCTGTGATCAACCGTTGTTAGCTCCATAGTTTACCTAGTTCTATCACCCACACTCTATAAATTTATTGTTTTTGGGCTTGGGCCACAAATCCTAACCCTACAAAGTCATCTTGTATCTTTATATATAATTTCATATTGACTTATAAGGAATTTGTTATTTTTAATTCTAAAATTTTTATATTTTCTTGTAGATGTAATTGTTATATTTATATTTAATTTCTTGAATGGTTTGAACTTATGGTTGTTAAAAGGACTAAGAGAAACTTAGAGGGGAAAATGAACTTAAGATACTTAATTGGTCATTTAGTTTTTTTAAGTGCTAATAAGAATTGCATTGATTAAACCAATGCACAGAAACATATATGTAGCATTTTGAGTTTTTCTTGAATTGTGACTTACTATGAGATAGTTTAACATTAACCCCCCCAAACCAAAATTTCTAGCTTCGCCCTTTCCAATATGAATTGTGATAATGAAATTTCTCTAGTCATAATTTATCACATTAATGAATTGTGAAAAAAGTTTCGAAACTCTAGAGAATTAGGTGTTTGAGTAGAAGCCACTTTTAGATTAACCTTGGTCTCTTATTAATGTTTGCAGGTTGCACAAATTGAAACTTAAGGTGCTGAAACTAACTAGAAGTAAAAATCTAACTTCAAAGATTAGGGCTTACGAAGTTAGGATTTAGAAATTCCTCACTTAATTGGATTTTTTTTTTGGAAAATGCACGAGTTAACAAGAAGAGTGAAATACCCTAAGTGACTAAAGTTCCTAAATGACTAAATTTAATTATCAAGCCTAATTTGTCTCTACTACCATTGATTTGAAGTAAATTAAACTTATTTGAAGTAGTTGATTCTTACAAAGACTAAGTCCAAGTGCTTTTATTCGAAATAAACTTAATCTAACTAAACTTATTCAAATAACATCATTTCGAAGTAAACTAGATTGAAGTAAATCATCTCGAAGTAAAGTTAAGTGTAGCAATCACAACAGATTAAAGCCAAAGCTATCAATCTAACATATAATTGATTTAAAGCAAGCAGGAAATCAGATCAAATATAAATAGACACTTTAATATTGCATCAAACTTAACTAATAATGACTAAACAAGATCGCAAGTATAAAAGAGGCAACATTCGAGAAAAAGCCTTCTATGAAGCTTAAGAACTAATAAATCTCCAAAGGATCTAAATACAAATGATCTCCAGTATATTCTGGATTGTACATGGTCCCCTTTTTTGTAGAATGAACTGCTATTTATATTTGAGGCCTTATCAGTTATGCATACTTCCCACTTTTTGTGTGTTGCTTCCTGGTAGATCTTCATTACCAAGTGTCTCACTACTAACAAGACTTGATAACCTCTTGTAACTAATTGGGATATGTTGCCCAATACTTGATAGTTGATAGTTGAATGCAATGGCAGAGCCAGGGGGCGAGAGGGGGCAACTGGCCTCCCTCGCTTCTCAAAAAACACTATTCTTGTATGCCTCAACCAATGTCTTACCCCTCCTAACATAAAATAATTACAAAAAGACAACACTCTTCAATTCTGAGTAAAATCAACCAAAACTGAAGGTATAATTGGATATTAAAAAAAAAAAAAAATGAAGTTAGTGGTAGCACCAGACAAAGGGGGCGAAAAGCTCCTAACAAAGACAAAAGTTTGTTCCAGATTTTTCACTTTTCCCACTAAAAGTCATGCCTATCCTTTTTATTTTATTTATTTATTTAAATGCTATAGACACAACAATTTTTATAATTACAGTAGTTAAGTTGGTAATATTTTTTAAGAAAAGGTAGGTAAATTTTAGTGGTTCTTATTTGGGTCCACTATTTAATTATGAGAAGTGCTATATCTGCAACATTTTCACCAAAAAAAAAAAAAAATCATATGTGGTAAGTTGTTATTAGCTCTAATTTGAACTTACAATAAAAAATTACTTTTTCGCCCTTAGTAATAGTCAATAACAACATGCCACTTAGAATTTATTATGAAAGTGTTATAAAAATATTATAGACATAACATTTCTCTATAATTATTTTTATTTTTATTTCCTATTAACATCTAGTCTCCTTAGCAATTATAAAAATATTTTGTAAATTTTGTTTGTGACTCTAGAATTATTGCAATTTGTTTATGTCTCATGCCATTTTAATTAGTGAGTCCCATATTTTACACATAATAATAGTAATAAACTACTTAATGCTCTTTAAGACACTAAAACTTTCTCTATTTTTTTTTCTCTTCCATCTCTTGGTTTTTTTATGATTCCAAACTCTAGATTTTTGTTATGAATCCAAATTTCAAATACTGATAAGAGTAGAAAAAAAAATGTTCAATTCTATATATTTTGATCAAGTGAACCTATATACTATTTTGTACGTATATTGCTATACTCTTAACACTTTTAAATTGACAAAATATTACGATTTACATTTATATTAGATTTTGTTCGACAATTATATTAGTTTACAATTATGTATTCATTTTGTTATAAATATTGACTAATATTTTTTAGATTAGCTTTATTGTAATCTTGCCCCCTACCTCCACCACTGGTTGAATGGGCCTACATTAATGGGTCCAGAGTGAGATTAATGTGATAACTGACAACCTCCAGCCCCAACCTTAACCTCAAAAATCGTATGTTTGTGATGAGTTTATGAGTTAATGAGTCAAAAAATTCCACCTCATGAAAGAAACAAAAACAAAAAGTATTATCAAGATTACTAAGATAATTGATTTTTACGTAATTTCAAAGGGGCAATGTTAGAGAGAGTAGAGAGAATTTTTTTCACAACTTTGCTAAGATTTCACGTCATAAATTTAAAGGTTCGAGTATCATGGCACCATTTGAGCGAATTGGTACCTCCTAAGCACAAAATGCTCAAGGAATAAGGGAAGGGCATAGGTCGAGTTAAGCATATTTTGTATGAAAGTATTTTCAATCATCTCAAAAAAAAAAAAAAAAAAAAAAAATTAAGAGTAATATAATTTTTATATTGACCCATATCATTATTATTTCTATGATACATCCATCACAACAAACTTTGTTACATTGTTAAAGAGTTTTATAACTCATTATTGGCATTGTCTCAACTGTACCGTGACAATTATACCAAAAAGTAAACGTTGTGGTCCATAAAATTCTTTATTTTATCTAGTTTCCAAAATATAAAAAATAAAAATCTAGAAGAGTTGATGCTGAATTGTCAAAAACAAAAGTAAACAAGCGTGCCACGTTGCTTTCATAGTTTTATGTTGGATTGAACACTCAACCATATTACATAGCAAGGGTCTACACTGATATATTTTGGAATATCTCTATATGGTTATATAAAATCTCTTTCTTATATTTTTTTTTCATAATTTATGTAGTTGATAATTGAGTTAGAACTCTAACACATGCAAGTGCCAACATAGGGTGTTTTCAACAGTGCTTATAATGGGGACTTCTACAGACTACAGAGGAGGTATCTCATGGAGCGGCCTTAGAAGACTCTCCTTTCATAGCATGTGAAACATGTAAATGTTGAAGTCCCACCTACTGTGAAAGAGTAGTTTGTTTGAATGTGATTTCGTAGTATTGTTCCACTCCACATAAGATACTACCAAAAACCATACCCAGAAGTGTTTGGGAGGACCAGAATTGAATTGATTTACAAATTTTCTTTACCAGTCAGTTTCCTATTTGCTTGTAAAAGCAAGCTGTTCCACAGATGAAAGCGAGCCCTTCAGTTATTTATTTTGTCCACAAGCTCTCTCACTTTCAAACAGTGACGAGGCTAGGAGTTTGATTGAGAAGGGAGGGAGGGTAAAGTTGGGGCCAGAGTATTAGAAATATCTGGAATAGAGATATCAACATTTTATGGAATTGAAATGTCAACAATTTTTGAATTGAGATCAAGATTTTGAGTTCCATTATGGATTGACTAATGGAATGGAAGGGGGCTAGAGCATTAATATTTTTTGGAATTGGGATATCAATATTTGATGGAATTGAAATATCAACAATTTTTAGAATTGAGGCCAAGATTTTGAATTCCATTCCAATTGACTATAAAATGAAATATTTCGGTACCAGTGTGTATTGATACACCGTTTTTAATATTAACATTGAATATATATATTGACACGCACACCCACATAACACACGACATGTTAAACTAAATGAAAGTATAATTTGTAATGGATTTAATATAATGTTTTAAAAGAAACCAAATAAAATGATTAGATTGTTATTAAAAATAGGGTCCAATTACATTAATCATCCATTTTAACCAATTTGAAATCAAATAAAATGATTAGATTGTTATTAAAAATAGGGTCCAATTACATTAATCATCCATTTTAACCAATTTGTTTTTTTTAATTTAAAATTATTTAACAAAAAGATAGAGCTATTTTAGAGAGTTTAAAAATTTGTGTAAGGTTATTTTAGTATGCAAAATGTTGAAACTCAAACAGAAAATCCTGTTATTACTTACTAGCTAGACTCATCACACGTGCTTTGCAAATGCAATAAAACTCTTTTTTATTTTTTTATTTTAAGTTTAGTAAAATAATATTTAAAAGTGAGATAAAAATAATGTTCTAAGTTTTAGAATTTTAATAAAATTTTGAAAGCCTAAAACTTAGAAACTCTTTTAAAATTAATAAATTACTCTTATAACCAGTTTGTATTTTTAAATTTAAAATAATTCATCTAAAAAATAAGAGTATTTTAAAGAGTTTAAAAATTTATATAAAGATATTTTAGTATGCAAAATGACGAAACGTAAACAAAAAATCTTTTTATTAATAGCATAGGTATGTGTCCGAACAGTTGTCTAAGACAACAGACATCCTCCACCGGCTCCCATTCAATCTTTTGCCAAGTTGAAATTTCAAAAGCAAGCCCAATATTGTGTTCTAAATCTTTTACACAAGCTTGCTTTTGGGTTGAATTGGGAAATGTAGCCCAAGATTGGTGCATGGTAGTTGAATGGGCCTATGTTATTTACCTTTTTTTTTTCCTTGTTTTTTTATGTTAATGACTCCGAAGTGATATAAATGTGACAACTGACAAGCGAGAAACCTTAACCTCAAAAATCGTTTGTCTGTGATGATTTCACGTGTTAATGACTAGTATATGAGTCCAAAACTTCCACTCCTGAAAGAAACAAAAGCAAAAATTATTATCAAGATTACAAGATCATTGATTTTTACGTGATTCCAAAGGGGCAATGTTAGAGAGAGTAGAGACATAATTTTTTTCACAAACTTACATAGATTATGGATTTAAGTTTAACCATTAAAAAAATGGTTAATATCATTTTTATATTAGCCAATATCATTATTATTTTTATCACACATCCATTAAAACAATTAAACTTTTGTTAATATAGCTGTAAAGTGATTATCAACGTTTGGTTTGTTTTAATGAAATTTTTTTGTGAAGATAGTTTTTCAATTTTTTTTTTTTGATAGCATCAGAAAATTCGGATAAAAAGAAAATTATCTTTAATCAACGGAAAACTTTATTAAAAATATGACTTATTTTTAGATGTTATTTTCTTTTTCTTTTTTTTTTGGAAAACAACTCTATCTCACACTGTAATGCTTAAGTCTAACAAAATAAATCATAGGGTAATTCTTTGTTTACCACTTGGGACATGTAAATACCCTAAATAAAGAAAGGTAACAGGGTTTTTTGTTTTCGCTGTTGAAAATTTCAAAAAAATAAAAATAAAATATTGATTCCCAATTTCTTATACAGAAAAATGAAAAATTACAAAGTAAACAACTAATTTCCCAGCGAAGGTGTATTTGTAAAACTAAAACACCAGTGTAGTTAAAGCCCAGCAACGATTTGCAACTTTGTTCTTTGTAGAATTAAAAGAAAATAGAGAAATAGAAGATAAGCAAGGCCTCCATTCTCTTCCAACCATACTATTCTCTTTCCACCGATTTACTTCTTGCGGCCTCCAAATTCCCCAAAGGTCTCTCTGGCTTTCTTTCTATCTAAATCATTGCTAAACATTATTAATTATCTTGATTTCAAAATCTCTACCTTTTAATTTTATTTTGAATGATTTTTCTCTCAATTATGAGCGAGATGAGTGATAGAGTTCATGGATATTAGAAAAATATTTTTGATAGAATATAATTTATCAAGAACTTAAATTTCTCAAATTATTGCAATATTAGAATGACTTCGCTTTTGTCAAAATTTTATTTGAAAGACCAAATTCATACTTGGATTTTTAATTTATAGAAATCTTTTTATTTATTTTTTTTTTTATAATAAATTTGCATATACCAAACACTAGAAAACCTTTTCAAACTCATTTTCATGGTTGCTATCAAATACAAAGAAAATAAGATAATTTTTCAGAAAACTTTAAGGTCCGTTTGGATACCACTTATTTTGCTAAAAATGAAAATTGAAAACATTATAAAAAAATAATTTTTAAATGTGTGAATAATGCCATGAGAACCATTTTTAATGAAAAAGTTGCTGAAAAAAAGAGATTTGTGGGTCCCGTGAACAGTGCACAGGACCCACTAGTGTGACACATTCCTGTGAAATATTTGTTGGTCAAAGAGGCAGTGGGTCTAATGCACAATGCACAAGACCCACTGATAGTACTGTGTCCCACGTGAAACACGGGTCTCAATTAAAAAAAGAAAGGAAGAAAAGGAAAACCAAATATGGCATGGAGAAACGCAATCCAAACGCATATTTAATGTCAAAACAAAAGGCATAAGGTGTTTGTAACTCGTGATTATCATTGTGTCATCTCTTTTATGTTGTAATAATCAAATTAGTAAAATAACATAAAATAAGTCATGAAAAACTTTTGTTCCTAAACTTATTGATTCGAGAGTGATTGGAAATTGACCGTTAAGGGGAGAATAACATGTTAAAAACTCATATAATTCTTCCTTCACTATCAGTAGAAAGATATAATTTATCAAATTTACGTAAATGAGATTTATTTTTTTTTTTCCATAAAAGAGCAAGCATATAATGGCAACTTATATATCAATAGAATCAAACTCATAGATATACCGTAAAGTCTACACCTTTAAGAATAAGGTACTGTACCAGGTCAATTATATCAAAAAGTAAAAGTTGTGGTCTATAAAATTTATTAATGGCGTTTTCAAAAAATAAAATCATTTTCATGTTGATGTTGGATTGAAGTACACTTAACATATTGCATAGCAATGATCACAATGATACATTTGTGAACGGGTTGTGTACACACAAAATATTTTATATAATTTTACACCATTTAAAAACAGTTGAAATTGTAAAACAATTTAAGTGCAACAAATATTTCATATTTGGGAATATATATATGTATAATCTATTTCATATAATTTTCTCTCATTTATTGAGTTGATAAGTTAAAACTTTAGCATGCAACCGCCCACAGAAGTTGTTGCTTTAGATGGTGGGGGGCTTCTATAAATTGAGGAGGTATCTCACAGAGTCGCTTTGGAGGACTCTAATTTCATAGCATGTGAAACTCACTCTTAGATGTTTTGGTCCCACATGCTGTGAAAGAGTAGTTCGTGATTTATACAGATTCCATATAAGATATTTTTCTGATTCCATGAGCATCATACGTAATTGTCTCCAATGTCTAGTATCTTAACATATTCGTAATTCACGGTCCTCATGGGTGCTGCCAAACCATACTCAGTAGTGTTTGGGAGGACCAAAATTGAATTGATTTACCAATTTTCTTTCCCAGTCAGACTCCTTTTTTGCTTGTACAAGTAAGCTTCTTCTTCCACTGATGAAAGCGAGCTCTTCAGCCTTTTTTGTTTGTTTGTCCACTAGCTAGCTCTCTCACTATCAAGGAACTGGAGACCCTGAAGTGGGTCGAGCTAATCACCTTAAATAGAGTGAACATGGCCTCACCTAATTGACTTTAATTTGCATATATATATATATATAAAAGAGTTAGGTACTGAATGACACTCTTAGGACAAAACGGCCACAAAAACACAAGCACAGAAATGTAAAGTATAAATGGTAACCACTAGCTTTGTTGCGGCGTATATGTCTGGTGTGGATGTGAGGTATAACCTACACCATTCTTCAAAATCTCAAAAGTCTTCACCATCTTTGGATGATTTAAACCATTTGTCATGTATCTTGGGCTGGACCATGCGTAATATTCATTTATTAACATGCAAAACTTAGTCCCAGAAGTGACACTGACAGACAAAATTCTCACTTTTTGATAAGTTAAAAAATTACCGACTGATCCTAGGGGGAAAAAAAAGAAGCATATGTGGGATATGTGATCTAATCTACTTTTTTGTGTGTACGATAAAATAATTTTGTTTCTTGTAGCTGTAGAATATCAGTTGCCTCTATTACATTTCGACAGGTTCTAGTACTTGAAAACGAGCAGATTTGACTGCTTTAAGCTGGTGTTGGGAATTACAAGTTCTAAATTATTTTACGCTTTCCTCATTTTACGCGTATAAAGTGTGTCTCTCACAAGCATGTGGGTGGGATAAGATACCGATTTCCAACTCGTTGCATTGACTCTATAGATCCGTGTTTTGGGCATTGACATTGCAGCATGGAAAAGAATCTAATTCAAGACCAATTCATGTAAAAAGAGAAAAAGGGTTAGTAGGGTTGTGTACAAGAATCGAGTCGGTGCAATGGTTAGAGAGTTTAGATAGTGCTTTTGCTTTTACTGCTTCCAATGTCGTCTCAACAAGAAAAATATCTAGTTTCTCCAACACGATCTCTACTATAATCCAATGATTACAAAGTTGTACTCCTGGGGACCAAAGAGTACAGCTGGCCCCCATGTATGTTCTCTCTCTCTCTCTCCTCTGTCTTAGAAAGAAAGTAAGCGTAGCTCTAGCCACTGCCATGACTGATGGACTTTGGAGACTGCTTCAAGAAATTGCACCCAGCAAGGTTATTGACAAAAGTAGCCAAAGTAGGACAGGCGCTGCACCGACTTATTTCAAGGGTTAACCCTTTGCCACATATGGTACAAACGCAAATAATTCAATGGCCGACTCTTCTCACCCTCTCAAATTCTCAATACTATAAAATCTTATTGCAGGTCCCTCCTCTAACCTTTGAGGGACCATAATATGCATTATATTCATCGCGAAGAAATTATTGCACGGACTTTTTGATGAATGAAGGATATTTTCTTCTAGTGTTTTTTTTTTCTTGTATTTTTGTATTCATATCTTCCTTCTATTTTGTACCTTATGTGCTCTAGACTTTGTATTGTTTAATTTTTTTTCCCCTAATATAAATTTCCTTTCGCCAAAAGAAAAGAAAGTTGGTTCATCATTTTAGATAGTTGAGAAGGTTAACTAAGTTTAGGACACAAACCCAACCCCATCATTGTACCTGGCTGAAATTATTTTCAAATGATAATTTAGCCGTACGTAAAAGCATTAGCTTTAGGTGTAAAAACCCCTCGATTGTTATTTTATCAACCAAAATACTAAAACAAAGTGTTACTTGGATATGGGCATCTAAAAGTTTTTGGCATCTATGAACAGTAAAGTTGTATATATACAACCCTATTAGTCATGGGTTGTTAACATAAGTATAGGTATTTTATTCTCTCTCTCATACTTTAATTAGCATCTCCCTAACTCTCATGGGTTATATATATATATATATATTTGATGGTGTAATTTATATTATTTTAATAAGTTATATGTAAAAATAGAAATTGAGATGTTAGGTAAGTTGTAAAATAAGATGGTAAAATAGATAAAATAAGTTTTGAAGTTGTAAAATAGATTTTTTTTTTTTTTTTTTAATAACTCCTGATGTGAATGATCTAATAATATTTTTTGTTGTACCTTATATTTGTAGTTTGAACTACATCTACCTCTCTCTTCCACTGTCAACAGATTTAAGGCTATATTTTGGAAAGAGATAAAACATAAGGTGAAGTGAATTTTAAATCAAATTTGGATTCCTAAATTGTGGAGGCAATTAATAAATTATTGTTAATGGAACACTAAGTTAAAATTTTGGAGTTTGAAACAAATAATTATGGCTGTGAAGATCTAGATTCCAATTATTAAAATTTGTTAAGACATATGTGATTCACTTGTTAGGAACATATGTCACTATTTTATGTAATTGACTAATTTTTTGACAAAACGCACTTTACTTGTATTTTGGTAGATCTAGGTTGTGTTTAATACTTCAAAAAACTTTGTTTCAAGATCAAGCATTAAAGTCATGAAAGTCTGTCCAAGATTCAAGCTGAAAAGTGCAAGGTCATTAAACCTCAACAGCTAGTATCTATCGAGCTTGAAGAGCTGTTCCAGCCCCGTGGCTCAACAGCTGCTTGACAGATGGCTATCTATCGAGATTTATGAAAAACAGATTTTCAGTTCTATTTTGACTCTAATCCATGATTATGTGTTTGAGCTTTTTTTTTCTCATAACCTTAAACATATAAAAGAATTATTTTAAGGGCTGTCAAAATAGACACAAGTTGCACAAGTGTTGAACAAAGTTTGTTTAAGCAAATTGTGACTGGAGATAGAGTTTTGCCCTATTTCATCGTTCTTGTGTAGAAGTTGCTGTATTTGTACACTGTAGGGTTTTGTGACCAAGCATCTTCTAGATCTTCATCGTGTGATGAACTGAAAAACTTTATAGCTAACAACCTTCTCTAGTTGGTGATTTAAGTCGCGTACTGGAATTCGCGCATTTGATTAATCACGTACTGGGAGTTGTGCATTACAAGAAGATATTGTCACTACAGAACAAGTCCAATTGAATATTGGGATTTTTTTACTTGTAACTACTTGTTATGATAATAGTGGATTCTCAAGATTGGTAACTTTAAAATCATCTGATGGGGTTTTTGCCGTGTAGGTTTTCTCCATTCGTAAACAAATCACCGTGTTAATTTAATTTTTACTGCATTTAGTTTAATTGATGATTTTTTTGTGCTACCACGCGTTTACATGTTAATTTGATTAATTAATTAAACTTGGTTAATTAATCAATTAATCCATCACAAGGGGCCAATACGTTTTTGGCCTATCAAAAATTTTCTAAAAGTGAATACATATGAATGTTGAACATCCAAATTCTAAATTTTTAATTTTTTTTCCTCCTAAAATTAATACAGAAGTTGAAATTCTAGATTTCACTTTTTAACCTGTGCAAATTCAGATGTTCAAGATCTCTCTCAGTCTCTATCTTTGTCTCTCTGTGTGTGTACTAGTGTTGTATAGATTTATAATTTTTAATTTTGTAATACTAATATCAAACATTGGAAAGGGATAGAGTAACTACATGAAAGTGGCCAAAACAAGAAAAACAAATTGGAGAAAGAGAGAACAAGAGAGGAGAGAAAAAAAAGTGTAATACAAATGTGACATCTAGAAAAAAAAAAAAGTGTAATACAAATGTGACATCTAGAGAAAAAAAAAAAAAAAAGTGCAATAAAAATTAAATCACATCAAGATTCCCTTTAAAAGGAAAAAGTTCAAATTTCTGGGATACGGATGATGAATCCAATTTACTAAAAAACTTAAAAGAATTGGATTTTTTTTAGAGATAATTACAACTTGCTATTAATTATTTTGTCATATCTATATATAGTTTCTTCCCTTCAAAGTTTAGATCTCAAAAAATTAATTTATTTTGTCAAGAATAATTATATATAGACGTGTATTCAGTATAACATTTGAATTGCAATAATGAAAGAATGCACGTTTCCCCTTTTTGATTCTATATAAGATTTTTGGTTTTTTTTTTTTTTATAATTTAAAGTGGGGGAATTTTAATTGTGGTTATCTCCATTAAAAACACCAAATATATTAGTTGAGGAAAAAGTCTATGGAATCAAAAAATTTAACACTTGCCAATGATGTAAACTAGTAGACCTAGATGAGAATTAGTACAAACTTGCTAACTCAACTGTTATATATATATATATATATATATTATCAACTTGCTACACAATTTTTTACATATAAGATTTTGATTTTAACAACATTGATAGTTACAAGTTATTTTATTTATGATCCAAGAATGAATTACACGTTGCAAAATGTTCTATATTCAAGTAGAATCACGAATGTTCGAAGATAAGTGTTTGGGTTGTTCACGTCGTATGCATGCGGAATGTGGACATACAGTTCCTAGGATTAGGACGCCGACAATAATCTGGGCTTTTTTTCCCGGTATTGATGCTGACATTCCTAGAATTTTTTTGCTCTTTTTTTTCTCATGGTCCCAGCTTGTACATGTGTTAACGTTGTGTCCTAATCTTGTGGATGTCAATACATAAGAATTTTCATTTCAGGTACTTCTTGTTACCTTTGTTTCACTAGTCTTTTCAATGAATACGTATCTTGCTGATTTCGGCACTCTCCTCCAAGCCATAGATATACTACACCACGTTTAAATTATGTGCATTCTCATATCTTTTCATTAATTGTACTGCTAATTCTAACCCTAACCCTTTAATTTGGTACTGGTCAATTGGGCCGTTTCACTACAAAAATATCGAGCTATAACAGCATTTCTAAACAACACGCGATAGGCGCGATAGGTCTATAAAGCGATATAGGTTTTTATAACCTCAAAATGAAAGATTATTTGATTTCAAAAGTAATTAATGAGAGATGCACTAACATCAACAAAATGCTTTTATCTCATCTAATTATGGTTGGTTTTTTAGGTCTAAGATGATAATTTTAACATATAGATCGAATCTGCTAATCTCTCATTTTCAATTAATAATATAACTATTTGAATAATTCAAAGTAGAATATTATCAATTTTAACTAAAAATAATATTTCTACCAAAATTATTGCTAAGATGGGGCCTTTTTATTGGGATAGAACTTTTTTTTAAGCCAATTATTCACTCACAAAATGGGGCAGAGAAGGTATTTAGTATCAAATGATACCATGTTAGTGGTATCAAAATTCAATAAGTGTGAGATATGTCATTAAAAAATAACTATCTCACTAACATATGTCTTAAAATACACGTATTAGTGGATAGTTATTTTTATACACATATCTCTTATTTATTAGATTTTGATACAAAATACTTTTTCTTAGACCTAGGCTTTGGTACAGCCCCTACATCTAATTCTTCTATTTGTTCATGGCTTCATGCATGTTTGCATTTCAAGAGAGCTTTATTTTTTATTTTTTATATTTTTTTTCAAGGATACGCAACATGTTAAACTTTAATAATGTTCTTTGTTTTGTGTCAAATTAAACCACATGCTTCACTACTTATGTGGCCACAGACCTATGAATTCCACTTTTGCAAAAGAACCACACGTTATCTACTTAAAAATCCAATTTTGTCTTACTCTCAATAATTGCATATACCATATGAATCATTGAAGCCTAAACACTTTGTGGTCTAGAATGTTTCATATCTATGGCTATATTTTGGTTCAATTTTAAGAGTTGACATATTATAGGGTAGGACCGATTGCTTTATATAAAGTAATAATTGTACAAATCTTATCTTTATAACCATTTTTTTTTAAATTTATATATTCAATAATCTTATAGTAAACAATCAAAATCTAATGGAACCCTATCACACACACACACACACACACACAAATCTAATGGAACCTATTAAAAAGGGGTATAATAACAGAAAAAGAATATTCCTATTTAAAATTAATATATTTTATGATTTAGATTAAATATAAAAAATTAAAAATAGTTTTGATGTCGCATGATTGTACAAATATTATCTTTATAATTAGTTTATTTGAAAGAATATATATTCAATAATCTAATACTAAACAATCAAAATCTAATCGAACCTCTATATATATTTCCATTTGAAATTGATACTATTTATCTTATAACTCAGATTAAATATTAAAAATTAAAAAAAAATTATGTCCTGTGCACTATTTAGTATTGACACTATTAGATATAAGAAATAAAATCTTAACTATGTAATTTGCTAGGATGTTTTTAGTTCATCATGGCCTGATAGATTTTAAAATATTATTTATTTTGACTAGATTAGCAATACTAAAGCAACCTTAAAAAAAAAAAAAAAAAAAAAAAAAAAAAAAAAAAAAGAGCAATATTAATAATTTTTTTATTTTTTATTTTTAAGAGTCNCAAATGTGACATCTAGATTCGCATTGGATTTTTTTTTAAAATCACATCAAGATTCCCTTTAAAAGGAAAAAGTTCAAATTTCTGGGATACGGATGATGAATCCAATTTACTAAAAAACTTAAAAGAATTGGATTTTTTTTAGAGATAATTACAACATGCTATTAATTATTTTGTCATACTATATATAGTTTCTTCCCTTCAAAGTTTAGATCTCAAAAAATTAATTTATTTTGTCAAGAATAATTATATATAGACGTGTATTCAGTATAACATTTGAATTGCAATAATGAAAGAATGCACGTTTCCCCTTTTTGATTCTATATAAGATTTTTGGTTTTTTTTTTTTTTATAATTTAAAGTGGGGGAATTTTAATTGTGGTTATCTCCATTAAAAACACCAAATATATTAGTTGAGGAAAAAGTCTATGGAATCAAAAAATTTAACACTTGCCAATGATGTAAACTAGTAGACCTAGATGAGAATTAGTACAAACTTGCTAACTCAACTGTTATATATATATATATATATATATTATATATTCAACTTGCTACACAATCTTTTACATATAAGATTTTGATTTTAACAACATTGATAGTTACAAGTTATTTTATTTATGATCCAAGAATGAATTACACGTTGCAAAATGTTCTATATTTCAAGTAGAATCACGAATGTTCGAAGATAAGTGTTTGGGTTGTTCACGTCGTATGCATGCGGAATGTGGACATACAGTTCCTAGGATTAGGACGCCGACAATAATCTGGGCTTTTTTTCCCGGTATTGATGCTGACATTCCTAGAATTTTTTTGCTCTTTTTTTTCTCATGGTCCCAGCTTGTACATGTGTTAACGTTGTGTCCTAATCTTGTGGATGTCAATACATAAGAATTTTCATTTCAGGTACTTCTTGTTACCTTTGTTTCACTAGTCTTTTCAATGAATACGTATCTTGCTGATTTCGGCACTCTCGCTCCAAGCCATAGATATACTACACCACGTTTAAATTATGTGCATTCTCATATCTTTTCATTAATTGTACTGCTAATTCTAACCCTAACCCTTTAATTTGGTACTGGTCAATTGGGCCCGTTTCACTACAAAAATATCGAGCTATAACAGCATTTCTAAACAACCACGATAGGCGCGATAGGTCTATAAAGCGATATAGGTTTTTATAACCTCAAAATGAAAGATTATTTGATTTCAAAAGTAATTAATGAGAGATGCACTAACATCAACAAAATGCTTTTATCTCATCTAATTATGGTTGGTTTTTTAGGTCTAAGATGATAATTTTAACATATAGATCGAATCTGCTAATCTCTCATTTTCAATTAATAATATAACTATTTGAATAAATTCAAAGTAGAATATTATCAATTTTAACTAAAAATAATATTTCTACCAAAATTATTGCTAAGATGGGGCCTTTTTATTGGGATAGAACTTTTTTTTAAGCCAATTATTCACTCACAAAATGGGGCAGAGAAGGTATTTAGTATCAAATGATACCATGTTAGTGGTATCAAAATTCAATAAGTGTGAGATATGTCATTAAAAAATAACTATCTCACTAACATATGTCTTAAAATACACGTATTAGTGGATAGTTATTTTTATACACATATCTCTTATTTATTAGATTTTGATACAAAATACTTTTTCTTAGACCTAGGCTTTGGTACAGCCCCTACATCTAATTCTTCTATTTGTTCATGGCTTCATGCATGTTTGCATTTCAAGAGAGCTTTATTTTTTATTTTTTATATTTTTTTTTCAAGGATACGCAACATGTTAAACTTTAATAATGTTCTTTGTTTTGTGTCAAATTAAACCACATGCTTCACTACTTATGTGGCCACAGACCTATGAATTCCACTTTTGCAAAAGAATTTTTTTATTTTTTATTTTTAAGAGTCTTCGGAAGTAAAATGATACATTATGTGCATTTTTATCAACAAGTATTCTAGACAATCGGGATATTAATTTTTTTTTAAAATTAAGTATATTCAAAAGTATTACGTACTTCAATATGTATTTAATTTGTAGGTCAAAGTGCACTGATTCCCTCCTCTTTAGACACCAATAACACTATGTTTGGAAGTTTATTAAAAAAAAAAATGAAAGGAATATGGTATATTTTTTCAAGTGTATTTGGAAGTTTAGTATTACACCTCTATTTCATTAAATGATTAAGTTGAATTCCCATTTTAAAGAGGAATGTTTCGGATAGAGTGGAATGAAATGGACATTCTGTCGTGTAGAATGCTAAAGTCACAAGTTATTTTACAAAATACCGATATGGTGGATGATTTTTCTTTTTCCTTTTTTAGAAGAATATGTTGGATGATTATTAGTAAGTGAAAATGTGATAGTCATTCCATTCATCTCCACTAAACTCCCAAATAATTAAATAAGTGAAATATTCCTTAAAAATCCTCTTTATTACATTCATTTTCATCGTCCCCGCTAAACTTCCAAATAAATAAATAAATGAAATATTCCTTAAAAATCCTCTTTAATTATTACATTCATTTCCCCCTATAATAATTAACTCTAGGAGTTTATGCATATATAAATCATCTAAGGCTTTGAATCTGTCATGCATGATTTGGTTTACTTTAGTTTTGCTAGAAAAATGGTTAACATATAAATTCAATAAATATATAAAAAATTGACAGAAACTTTTTTTTTTTTTTTTTTGAAATGGTTAGAATATGCTTCACCTTACAATACTTGAACCCAGGACTGACTAGAACTCTATGCACTTTCAGAGAGTTTCAATCTATGACGTCTACTTTTAATGATAACTCTTTATCATCAGACCAAGACATCAATCGGTTTTTGGTATAGGTTGAGATTGAACCTCAAATTTTTTTTATCAACTATCAAAGACTTTATTAGTTGACTTAACTAGAACCCACGAATTCCATGCACTTTGTACATGGAAAAACACCACTTGAATTAAAAGGTCTAGTGGTATAGAAAGGGAAATTATTGTGTACTTCTAGAGTAACATAAATACGTACTCCCTCCTCTCACATGATAGTGGGTCCCACTAATTAAATTCATGGTAGGACCCACTATTTATGTGAAGGGGGAAGTATGTATTTATGGTACTCCAGGAGTACCTAATAATTTTTCATATAGAAAAACATTTTAACCACTATTTAAATAAGTCTGCGTTTGTATGGTCAAATTTTTGTTTGTCATCAACATAGACAAACTTTAAGTTTAAAGAGAGGAAGAAAAACAAAAAGAGTTTGCTTATAGATTTTTCATGATGGAAGAAAGTTAATGGGGGGCGTTGTGAATGCTAAGGGGGTGTTTGGTAGAGTAGTTTGAGATGAGATTTTTGTATTTTTTTTGAAATACGTGTGGGTGAAAAAGTGTATGAAAAAGTGTGTAATATTATTTAAAATGTAAAAATATGAGTTTGAAATTAGAGACCAAACAGGCCCTAAGGAACTCTAGAGATCACGGAAGAGGGACTAGTTGAATGCGTTTTCATCTTCTCCATCTTCTTATTATGTATTCTAAATTTCTCATCATAGTTCCCATATCATTTATTATGAAATCAAGAACTCATTTATTTAGTATAAGTTTGGGAACCTCATAGTCTTCTGTAGCTTATTTGCATAATATTTATCAAAATATATACTTTTTTTAGTTTTTATTTTAAATGTGTGACCAAAAAAAAAAAAACTAAAAGTTAACTTATTTTCAAAAAAAAAAAATATCGATAAAAAAAATTAAGAGACAAAAAGCTAAAAGCAATTTTTTTTTTTCCAAACAAACAATTAGTAGATTATTAAAATATTAAAAATAAATAAATAAATTTTGAAATTCAAAAAATGATAGGGCATGTTTCATAGGAAGATTTTTGTTTTGTTGTCAAAACAATGTGAAAACAGTTTTCAAAAAATTGAATGTGAAATTAATGTTTAAATAATAATTTTTACATTATACATGTTGGATTCTCAATTTTAAGAACAATTTTAAAAATACAAAAGAAGAAAAAATGATGTTTGGAAGACTCTTTTCTACTTTTTTTTTTTAAAGTTACTTTCTGACAAAAAGTAACGTGTAGGTTACATATGTATATATATGTGTGTGTGTGTGTGTGTGTCTGACAAAAAGTAACGTGTAGGTTAAATATGTATATGTGTGTGTATAAATATATATGTATATGTATATGTATATGTATATGTATATTTTAAATTGGTGTTGTTAATTATAGTAGAAGTCATTGTTTGGTATAACTAGAATGGGATGAACTGATGAAGAACGTGTTCTGTAAGAGTGAGAGAAATTTGGAGGCAAGATTTTAGATGTATGAACCCTGGTTTTGACGTCTAGTTTTCTTGACCCATCACTATCTTTTATGTTATCTTCCATTAGATTTGATTTTGACTTCATCACCTTAATATTCCAAATTCAAAGTCCAAGTTTGGTAGTGATTGTGAAATGTGAAGTGTTAGTCGTCCTTGATTACATGTCGATGCCGCAATTTGATCCCTTGCTTTCTTCTAGGAGGCAGTTCTAGCATATCTACGTTTACCTGGTTGTTCTTCAACCATGTGGAGCAAATGGATTGGGCTGTATTTGCAATTCCTTACTCACCAGAACAAGATTTCCAAAACTGCATTGTCCAATTGAGGAATTGACTTATTGAACCCCATTTGACAACTCTAAAAATTTTCTAATACTAAAATTTGGAATGAAATGAAGAATTTAATTATTAACTTTTAAGCCCCCTTGTATGTGAGCTCAGACCCTCCTTTAATAAATGGAACCCAAAATATGAGATTTTTAACTTTTTAATAAGAGCTAGAGCAGAGAAAAATATCAAGATGATTATAGATTAAGAATTATCTTATCTTGTCATAAAATGTTTAAATTTCAAGTATTATTAAATTTTAAATTATAATAATATTAGTATCACACAGTACTTTTACATACATTTTGCTATAACTGTTTTACAACGTGAATTGTGAATGGTGCATGTTATTGTTAAAATTATGCACAAAAACATGAGTTTATATTGTATATAATTTAATGGTAGAATTCTCAAAATATTAATCCAATTAAAAAGTTATAGAATAATATATCATTATTAAGATTTACCCTAAATATAACTTGATCTAATATTAATGCTATAAATATATTCAACTGAACCTTCATGAAGAATAGCTGTATATATTCAACTGCGAGATACTTTTAGTTGAAACAAAACGATAATTGACTTTAATCATCCCACTTTTACACTTCTGGGAAAAGCAGGTGAGAAGAGAAACACTTCAAACGTATCCAAAAAGGTTTGTCAATGAAAGCTGGAAATCTTAGAGCGGCCGTAAAAATCTTCAACATTCAACATTCAACCACATTTAATTAATTATAAAACATAAATAAATATTCAACTTCAATGGCCTTAAAAATGTAAACTAATTTGACCCAAATATATATATATATATATATATATATATATATCTATGTATTTGACCGTATGATGAACGATGCTATAATTTTCAATTTCATATTACAATCATCCCTAGCTATTAAGCAAACTAATTCTGTCTTCTAAATTTTACAAAATTAATAACATAATTATCATCTATTATTTTAGACTAATCTGTCAAATAATATATATCATCGATCCACCCACTAGAGAATAAACAAAATCTTTGCCATAAAATAATTTTTTTTTTAATTGCAGCATAAATCCAAATTTTTTATTCTTTAGAAATATCCCATGAATAGAAATGAGAGTAACATAGGACAAATTTATTTTCTATGTGCATTAATTCATGCATGATGCATCATTTCACATGCATGTCATGATCTCATGATCTATAGACTAATACTAAATTAGATGCAGCAGATATATCTCGGATGTAGATGAGTTTCTGTATATAAGACCCATTATAAG
This sequence comes from Quercus suber, assembly GCF_002906115.3. Taxonomy (NCBI): domain Eukaryota; kingdom Viridiplantae; phylum Streptophyta; class Magnoliopsida; order Fagales; family Fagaceae; genus Quercus; species Quercus suber. Next base: position 1,630,735 of record NW_027069520.1, read on the forward strand.
CATGTGAGGTTTTATATAAGACCAATTTCTAATTCTATTCAAGCTCTCCTGTTCACATAATTGATAAATTATTAGTTTCAAAAGTTTTTTAATTAATTTTTATAAATATACTAGAATATTACTCTATGTTGCCCGCTCCACGATAATTTCTCTTTATGATCAGGTGACGACTCTAACCAATTAGTTTTGGTGTAAGTGTGGTTCGTATGCCAAATCTCTTACACACACACAAATTTATCAATTGTGCTAATTAGAACTTCATTTCAAAAGTTTAAATTATTTATTAAAAAATATAATTTAACTTTTATTTTAAATAAGACAATTTTTTTTTTTTGGAAAGAAAGTTTTAACCTAGTTTTTTATGTAAATGAGGATTAAACTATAAATCTTTTATTCAACTATCAGAAATTTTACTAGTTGAGTTAATTGAAACTCACAAGATACATTTTATTTAAGTTTATATAAACACAAACATTAGGGTGTGTTAAGTGTAATATCTATCTATAAATGTGATAGAGTTCACAAACTTCCAAGGGATTAAAAAGCACTGGACCATGCGTTCATGACATTATATTTTATCAGAAGGCCACCGACATACATGCACGGGACCATGTAAAGAATTCTGCCCAATATTTTGCACCAGAGACCAACGACCAAAACCCATCTCAGATTTGCCACCGCCACAGCGTCAGTGTTAACAGTGTAATCGATTGCTATAGGCTACTGATCGATCATTGCAATTAATGTTGATATTCCTCTGAAAGAATAAAGATTTGACACCTATTTTGTTGAATATAACCCTTGATGCAAAGTACTTTGTGCATCTCAAGCAATTAATTGCTGTATATATACCTAATCTTTACTTGGGGTTACTTTGTGCATCTCAAGCAATTAATTGCTGTATATATACCTAGTCTTTACTTGTCGTAACTCAAATGAATAAACTAGGCACGTGATAATGACTGCACACTTATAAAACTTTCACTTTACAAGTGAGCAAAGTCTTTTACATCAATTGCATCTACAACTATCTATAAAAATTGCAAAAAAATCTCCAAAATATCAATGAAAAAAATGGCATAAGCTTGAAAATTCAATAAATAACCAAATACTAACTAGCTAGATGAAGTATATTAAGTAAATTAGTATGTTTCTACTCATAATAAATGAACTTACACGATATGAAACTTAATAAGCTTAGAAACCGTTATTAAATACAATTGGAACTTTTGACATATGAAATGCAATACCTTAAAAAAAAAAGTTATAATTTGCAAAAAGTTCCAAAGACACTAAAATGGTAACTTGCAATGAGTTGAAAAACTTTAAGAATTTCATTAGACTTAAAATAAAGATAGTATACAATCAAATTTTATGTTTTTAACAAACCTCAAATAAAGAGATAACCACTTAACTCAACCATAGCTACTAAGGGACTCATTAAAATTTGATTATATATCGAAATATTATTTAATTGAGTATTAACTAGTATCATTATGGCACTCATTAAGAAGAACTATATATAATATATGTATTTTTTTTTTTATCTTGAATTTCTCTTCTTATTCTTTTTTTTTTCTCTCACTGAGATGAATGATCAGGGTATTAAGTGTAATCATATGCTTAAGAGACTAATAGCATCAAATAAGAACTATAGTTTTAATGGGTCCCAAAATATATCTTGTGGAGCCTGTTAGTTAAAAAGGTATAGTAATCCTCAGAAGTTGGCTCGGGGCCCAACGGCCCAATCCGAGGACACTTAGTTATCCGAGGATAGCCTAAAAAAGTTTTGTTATTACTAAATGGGTAATATAGGAGAAATGAGTGGATATTGTATACAGCGGCATAACACACGTCCGAGGACACCAAAGTCCGAGGTGAATGTAACTTTCATGTTATTGAGGAGACTCCGCAAAGTTGTATCTGAACTGAAAATTGGATATAACTCAAGGGGGCATCGGGGAAGGTAGCAAATATCTTCTAAGGCCATCACCTCCACATTAAATGCTTTCCAGCTAACACTCTGGCCGCATTAATGTGGAGGTGATACCTGAACAGTAACTAAGCAGCTTTATGGCCACTAAGCTGAAAGTTCCGGTAGGTGCTGGATGAGACAGAAAGGAGCTCCCAAGATAAGAACTACACGTGTACAATGGAAAAGGGGGGAGAACGGAGTATATAACATAGGAACGAAGGAAATAATGGGGGACTTTTTGGCAGAAAAAAAGAAAAAAGAAAAGAGAGACCGACTGAAAGAGAGCCGGGAGAGATTTTCTCAAGGAATGAACCCAAAGTATCACTTGTTACTTGATGAGTATAACCTTTCCTATCAAACAGTACTAGTTCTTGGATCCATACTCTAAAAATTTATTGTTTGGGCTTGTTGGGCTGAAAACCCATTCATATTCAGGGTCAAATCCAATTTGAGTCCCTACAATTGGCGCCGTCTGTGGGGAGAACTTGATCTGTTGAGAAGGAAGGGCAAGTGTGATACTCACGATGGTACCGCAACAACCATTGACTGGCCCGCAACAGGCAAATGCTAATCAGCACCAGGCAGAGTCCAGGGGCTCTCAACACAATAATCCATTGGTAGACCACGAACAAGGGGGGGATCACGAGGGAAGTACACGAACAACCCATACAGATAGAAGCCGCTCTCGGGGGAAAGGCCATGCTTCCCCTGTAAAAAGCGGAGGAAAGTTGCAGCGCGAGATTAACAAGTTGAAGAGGGAATTGCGATATGAGCGACGAAGGCGTAAGGCTCATAACTCTGGGCACTCCTCTGAGGAGTCGGATAACACCAGTTACAGGCAGAGGTCGAGAACTCCACCTAGCGAATCTTTTTCGTGTGAGGAGGAGTACCATCGTGGGCGAAGAAATAAGAGCCCGACTCGCCAGGGTCAGGGGAATGATGCCTTGAACAAGGCTTTGAATCAGGTCTCTAAGTCGCCTTTCACGCGACATATTGAAGACGCTAGTCTTCCTCGGCGATTCCACCAGCCTGTGTTCACCATTTATAATGGTCGAACAGACCCAGTGGAACATGTTAGCCACTACAGCCAGAGAATGGCTATTCATGCCAGGGATGAAGCCTTAATGTGCAAGGTTTTCCCGTCTAGTTTGGGCCCAGTGGCGATGAGATGGTTTAATGGCTTGAGAATTAATACTATTGACTCTTTTGAGAAGCTCACCCAGGCCTTTGGTGCTCATTTTATTACATGTAGAAGGGTTGTTCAACCCTTGGGGTCGCTACTGTCCATGTCCATGCAAGAAGGGGAAACCCTAAAAGCCTACTGAGACAGATACTGGGAAATGTTCAACGAGGTGGATGGGGCTCACGATGACGTGGCTATGAATACTTTTAAGGAAGGTCTTCCAACTGAACACGGTCTGAGGAAGTCTCTGACTGGCAAGCCTGTTACTAGTGTACGTCAGCTTATGGATCGAATAGATAAATATAAAAGAGTAGAGGAAGATCAGATGCAAGGCAGAGGAAAGTCTAAAGCAGTAACTCAAGAAAGGAGGGATTTCAGGCCGGACTGGTACAACAACAACCGACCTCGGAGGGACTTTGGGGGGCAATCGGGGTCTGCCAACTCCCAGGAGGTTAGCGCCGTGTTCCGAGAACCAGTGCAGCGAGTTCTGGAGAAGATAAAGAACGACCCGTTCTTTAGGTGGCCTAATAAGATGGCGGGGGATCCTACGAAGCGTAATCGGAGTCTTTACTACCAGTACCATCAAGACCACGGACATATCACCGAATATTGTAACAATCTGTGGGATCACTTAGAACAGTTGGTGCAAGAGGGAAAGTTGACCCAACTTCTACATCAGTCCGGCAGCCGAGGAGGCCACATAGGCTCGGCGTTTCAGGGGGATGCCCTAAGGGGACCTCCTTTGGGCACGATAAACGTTATATTCGCTGCCCCGGGGGGAACTGGGTCTTGCCCTTCTAGGGTAATGTCTGTGTCTCAGTGCTCGGAGGAGGACTCCAACTCGAGGCCGAAGAGGGCCAGACCTGGCACCTCGTTGGTGTTAGGCTTCTCAGAAGAGGATAAGAGAGGAACTATACAACCGCATGATGATGCTTTGGTGGTTACGATTAGGATCGGAGGATATGACGTTAAGAGAGTGATGGTTGATGATGGAAGTGCCGCCGAGGTAATGTACCCTGATTTATTCAGGGGGCTGAATTTGAAACCTGAAGACCTGACAACATATAGTTCCCCGCTGGTGGGCTTCGAAGGCAAATCGGTCACCCCGATGGGAATGGTTAGATTACCCGTGCAGACTGGATCAGATATGGTGGAGGTAGATTTTATTGTGGTGAATGTCTTTTCTCTGTATACGGCTATTTTGGGAAGACCATGGTTGCATGCTTTGGGGGCTCTTTCTTCCACTCTTCATCAAAAAGTGAAGTATCCCTCAGGGGGCGAGGTTTTAGAGATTTTGGGAAACCAGAACATGGCTAGGCAGTGTATGATAATGGCCATTCAACATCGGCCGGAGGTAAGCACTTCGGCTATAGCCGAGGGTGATTTATAGCAATCAAGGGTTCAAGGAGCCCAAGTCGGCGCGTCCCCAGAGGAAATGAGGTGTGAGGATTTGGAAAGGGTGAACGTTGGTGATGATCCAGAGAAGTATTTTCAGGTTGGGGCTCAGTTGCCTTTGTTAGAGAAAGAACAGCTGGTTGAGGTTCTTAGAAGAAACATTGATGTGTTTGCATGGAGTGCCTATGAAGCCCCGGGAGTGGATCCGGAGTTCATCTGTCATCATCTGAATGTCAAGCCCTCATGTATTCCAAAGAAACAACCACCTCGGCGTCCGTCCAGGGTACACGTGGAGGCTATTAAAGACGAGGTGACCAAGTTGAAGCAGGCTAGGGCAATCAAGGAGGTATTTTATCCTCAGTGGCTAGCCAATACAGTTGTAGTGAAAAAGAAAAATGGAAAGTGGCGTGTGTGTGTTGATTTTACAGACCTTAACAGAGCGTGCCCAAAGGACCCTTTTCCTATGCCCCGTATAGATCAGTTGGTGGATGCTACAGTGGGCCATCCTCGGATGAGTTTCTTGGACGCCTTTCAAGGCTACCATCAGATCCCACTCGCATTGGACGACCAGGAGAAGACCGCTTTTCTCACTCCCACTGGAAATTGCCACTATAAGGTAATGCCTTTTGGTTTGAAGAACGCGGGGTCTACCTACCAGAGAATGATGACGAAAATGTTTGAGCAGCAGTTGGGTAGAAACATTGAGATTTATATTGATGATATGGTCGTAAAGAGTAAGGTAGTGG